>NC_041393.1:46589007-46698521 GCF_002162155.2 Triticum dicoccoides
AGTTTGTATCAAAGCATTGGTCCCCATTGCTTTGGTTTAAACACCATTGGAGGAAGATGGATGAGTCTACTTTCGGGAGTCCTAGACATAGAGTGCCTATACTTCATGGAGAGTATTTTCATGAGTGGAAAAATGAGATGCTTGTGATTTTCAACCAATATCATTTGAACAAGTACATTACTAGCCCTTGTGCACCTCATGTTGATCCTATGCATCCTACCCTTGATGAGTCAATTGACAAGATTAGGAATCTTAGAACTGTTAATCTTATCACTAGAGGCTTGCCTAGAAACTTGATTAGAACTTTCCTACTCTTGATTGTGCCTACACGATATGGAAATTTCTTGACGAACGTTTTCCAAATTATTCCTTGAAAAATCTAGATGAAATTCTCCATAAGTCTATTGCCTTGAGTAAGATGAATACTAGTGATCCTATGTTTGGTGATTGTCTATTTGAACTTACAAACCTTATGCGTGCCAAAGGAGATGTTGGAATTATTGGTGATATTATTTCCGAAGCTATAAAAATTCATAAGCAAGATCATTGTCAAACTCACTCTAATGAATTACCCTCTCTACGATTTGATCCACCACATGACGATGTTGAACATGGATACTATGATGAGGATGATGATAGTGACTTCGATCTTGGTGATGCAATGAGACACTTTGTTCTCATGGCAAATCTTCGGGGATATATGGCAGGAGGAAAGGAATGGGTTCTTGATAGTGGATGTACCGATCACATGACCAGAGATAAAGACATGTTTCGTGAGCTTGCTAAAAACGATGGTCCTCGAAAGTATGTCACTTTCGGTGTCAACTCAAAGGGTAAGGTGGTTGGCCTCGGTTAGGTGGCCATATCACATGATAGCTCCATACAAAATGTCATGCTCGTTGAATCTCTTGGCTACAACTTACTTTCAGTATCTAGACTTGCTGATTTCGGTTTCAATGTTCTATTCACTAAAGTAGATTGCCAAGTGTTTCGTGGAGATAATCATAAAATGGTCTTTACGGGTATTCGTAGAGGTGATCTTTACATTGTTGACTTCACTAAAAAGGCTCAACCTAGAACTTGCTTTATTGCTAAATCTTTTAAAGGTTGGTTATGGCATAGACGATTAGGTCATGTTGGTATGCGAAACCTTGACAAGCTTATTAAAGGAAATCATATCCTTGGAGTTAATGATGTCATATTTGATAAGGATAGACTTTGTAGTGCTTGTCAGACAGGTAAACAGGTTGGAGGAAGGCATCCTGTGAAGAATATCAAGACCATAAGGAGGCCACTCGAGCTACTTCACATGGATCTTTTTGATCCCAACGCTTACAAGAGTCTCAGTGGAAATTCTTCTGGTCTAGTTACAGTTGATGATTTTTCAAGATTTACGTGGGCGTTCTTTCTCGATGACAAATCGCAGGTCCAAAAGATCTTCAAAAACTTCGCTAGGAAGGCCCAAAATTAATTTGAAGTGAAGATCAAGAAGGTTCGTAGCGACAATGGAACGGATTTCAAGAACGCAAATGTGGATACCTTTCTTGATGAAGAAGGGATTTCACACGAGTTCTTGGCTACGTACACACCTCAACAAAATGGAGTTGTTGAGAGGAAGAACCGGACGCTCATCGAAATGGCGAGAACGATGCTTGATGAGCACAAGACGCCAAAGCACTTTTGGGCGGAAGCGGTTGAGACAGCTTGTCATGCAACAAATCGCTTGTATCTTCACAAGCTACTCGGCAAGACGGCATACGAGCTCCTCACCTGTAACAAACCCCAAGTTGGATACTTTCGAGTATTCGGCTCAAAGTGCTACATTCTTTATAAGCATCGTCGTTCTAAATTTGCTCCTAAGTCTCATGAAGGTTTCCTACTTGGTTATGGCTCAAACTCTCACACATACCGTGTCTACAACAATTTCACCCGAAAGGTTGAAGAAACGGTAGATGTGAAGTTTGATGAATCTAACGGCTCGCAAATAGAGCAATTGCCAATTGATGTAGGAGACAAAGACCCCTCAGAAGCAATCCAAGACTTGTCTATTGGAAGGATTCGCCCAACGGAGGTGAAGGAGAGTACCTCGTCCGTCCAAGTGGAAGCTTCTACCTGACGACAAGGTGAACCAAGAGTTGATATGGAAGCATCCACAAGTGGGACACACCAAGATGAAGAAAACGAGGAAGTGCATCAAGATGAACGTCAACAACCTCCTTCTCCACCACGACAAGAGAACGACAACGCCAACAATGAAGAAGGCCAAGAAGAAGAACAAGATGAAGAAGATGTTCAACCAAGAACCAAGCAAAAGCTTTCACGAGTTAGAGCAAGAATTGCTAAAGACCATCCCGTCGAGCAAATCTACAACGATATCCAAACCGGGAGAATCACTCGCTCTAAAACTCGTTTAGCTAACTTTTGTGAAAACTATTCATTCATCTCTAGCATTGAACCTATGAAGGTTCAAGAAGCATTGGAAGATCCGGATTGGATAAATTCCATGCATGAAGAGCTACACAACTTTGATAGGAATCAAGTTTGGACATTGGTTGAGAAGCCCGACAACAACCACAACACCATCGGTACCAAATGGGTGTTTTGCAACAAGCAAGATGAAGATGGACAAGTAGTTCACAACAAAGCACGTCTCGTCACCCAAGGCTACACACAAGTCGAAGGTATGGACTATGGTGAGACTTATGCTCCTGTTGCTAGACTTGAGTCCATTCGCATCTTACTTGCCTATGCTAATCACCATGATATCACCTTGTACCAAATGGACATTAAAAGTGCTTTTCTAAATGGTGAAAT
This sequence comes from Triticum dicoccoides, assembly GCF_002162155.2. NCBI lineage: Eukaryota > Viridiplantae > Streptophyta > Magnoliopsida > Poales > Poaceae > Triticum > Triticum dicoccoides. The sequence goes on from NC_041393.1 coordinate 46,591,822, forward strand.
AGAGGAGGAAATTTATGTTAAGCAACCTCCCGGCTTTGTCAACCCTAAGAAACCAAATCATGTGTACAAACTTCACAAAGCTCTTTATGGACTTAAAACAAGCTCCTAGAGCGTGGTATAAATGCTTGACCAAGTTCCTTATTGAAAAAGCCTTTGAAATTGGTAAAATAGATTCTACTCTTTTTACTAAAAGGGTCAATGGAGAAATATTTGTGTGCCAAATCTATGTTGATGATATTATATTTGGTTCTACTAACCCTCATTTTAGTGAAAGGTTTGGGAAGCTAATATCGGAGAAGTTTTAGATGTCTATGATGAGTGAACTCAAATTCTTTCTTGGTTTGCGAATCAAGCAAACTAAGGAAGGTACCTTTCTCTCAAAGGAAGTACACCAAGGATTTATTCAAGAAGTTCAATATGCAAGAATGCACAGGTATGACTACACCCATGCCTACTTGTGGACATCTTTACTTGACCAAAGATGGTAAACCGGTTGATCAAAAGGTTTATCGCTCCATGATTGGTTCATTATTATATCTATGTGCTTCACGTCCCGATATCATGCTAAGTGTGTGCATGTGTGCACGATATGAAGCTGCTCCTAAAGAATGTCACCTTAAGGCCATGAAAAGGATAGTGAGATACTTAATCCATACACCAAATTTTGGCATTTGGTATCCTAAGAGGGCCTCTTTTAGTCTTGTTGGCTACTCCAACTCGGACTATGCCGGAGACAAGGTTGATAGAAAGTCCACTTTGGGTACTTGTCAATTTCTTGGTAGATCTCTTGTGTCTTGGTCTTCCAAGAAACAAAACTCGGTATCCTTATCCACCGCCGAAGCGGAATACATTGCCGCAGGTTCACATTGTGCTCAATTACTTTGGATGACTCAAACTCTTAAAGATTATGGGATATATGTGAAACATGTTCCATTACTTTGTGACAATGAAAGTGCTATAAAGATTGCTCACAGTCCCGTGCAACACTCTCGAACCAGGCATATTGAAGTTCGTCATCATTTCATTCGAGATCATGTTGCTAAGGGTGACATTAAACTTACGCATGTTCGCACCGAAAAGCAATTTGCGGATATATTCACTAAACCACTTGATGAGAAAGTGTTTTGCAGGTTAAGAGGTGAATTGAACATCATTGATGCTTCAAACTTGGAGTAGAAACTCCATTGGATACATGCAAGACATGAGCTTATGACTAAACCTTGATATTTCTCTTATGATGGTAATCTTATGTCTTGGATATCTTTGCACCTTGCATGTTATCTAACCCATGTAGGTACTTGGTTGAATCGAATTCCATGAGATTGTAACCTACTCATATCTTGAGCAATCTCTACATCACCAAGTCTCTACACAATGGTGGTTGAAGACAAGGAAGCACGGAACCATTCGAACATATCCTTTGATAAATTCTATGTTGAGTTTCATTATTGTCATTTTGGATACACAAGTGCTCTTCCTTGTAAAAACTAAACCATGTAGATAGATGAACTCAAATTCCAAGTGGTGCTCCCAACTCTTGATGAGCTACATCAACCTTGAGAAACCCACACAAGTTCAACTACATGATCAACCCAAGGTATGTCATTCCATCTTAGAGAAGCTTTACTCTGAGTCATGAGTCAAAGCAACTCGACAAGATGTGAATACATCAAGATGCTTAAACGATAAATGGTAACCCCATTTTGAGCTTAAACAATGAGTATGACCTATCATCAAGTGATCTCACTTGGCTCCTAAGTCAATATACTCTAACATAGGTGACTCTGTCGCAGACCATCACTAGATGAAGTTTACTTGTGTTCTTATCTGTGTTCTTGCATTTGTCTCATGCACGTTAGTTTCCCCTTTCAAAAAAAACTTCATCTAGATTTCTTTCTTTTCTTTTTGTTCTGCATTCCCTGCACCCAATTCATTGCAAATCCTTCAGTTAATTCCTTGCAAATCCTTGTGAGATCTTACTTGTCTAGTGAGCTGAGGTGACAAGTGTTTTCTCTGCGATGAACTCGGTCTCACCGGTTTGTTGTTTTCGGTCCAATCGACTCCTTTCGGTGCAACCGAAGCAAACCACTCGGTGCCACCAACTTCACTAGAGGAAAAACATTCTGCCACTTGTTCCTATTTTACTTTTGATCCAGCTCCACTCAATGAATCTTGTCCTGTACAAGCATCACATTTTTATCAGTGCTTTGTGTTGTGACTCAAGGATCAAACCCATTCACGACAAATTCCAGAAGGCCCTTCTTGGAAATTGATTCCAAAGGGGGAGAGAGAGATCACATCAAAGCTTATCACTTCCACAGGGGGAGAGAGAGAGCTCCAGGGGGAGAAAATACTCAAGAAGAGAGTAATTCTCAAGGATGCCAGATGCTTTGTGTTCAAGAAGAGAGATGCCACATGTCTTCTTGAGGGGAAATAAAGACATGTTCATATGTGCTTATTTTCATTAGCTCTGATTTTGCTTTTTGATCTGATTTTCTGTTCCCTATCTTCTCCCAGTATCCCATGCTAGATTCAGGGGGAGCAAGACATCTAAGGGAAAGAAATCATTTAAAACGGGACATGTCTATATCAAATGTGGTACTTAGTACTCACTCTTTACATGTCATCCCAGTCTTGGTATTCTTGTGGTTTCTTCTGTTTGCTCTGGCTAGTAGGTGTATCTGTGTTATCTAACCTTGTTTACGCAGGTTCATTCCATCCTAAGCCAACTCAAGACCACAAGGTAAGTATATGGATCACAGTCATGTGTATGAGGAATTCTTGCTGATGTACATATTGTTTGCAAGAAGGACTCATGAGCATGAAGGTACAATTCCCACATACACATCTGTTGCTATATGTTGCTCTGATGCATGTGGCCAAGATACATGTAACACATTGCTTACTCTGTCATGTTCATGCATTCACATGCTTCTATAATCCATATTCACATGATTGCATATATGTAGGGGGAGCCTATGCTTGTTACATGTCTTTCCAAAGCTTTACCTGCTATTCTCTATATCTTTATCTAAAGCTTTGGTGTATGTTGTCATCAATTACCAAAAAGGGGGAGATTGTAAGCACAAGTGCTCCCTGGGTGGTTTTGGTAATTAATGTCAACATATCTCTTGTTGGACTAACACTTTTACCTAGTATATTTAAGACAAGTTCAACAATGGAGTGGCATGGACTAAAGGATGTGGAACCCCTTCTAGATGCTAAGGACAAAGGATTGGCTCAAGATCCAAGATCAAGACTCTACATGTTTCTATTTTAGTGATCCAAGATCACATTGAGTCTATAGGAAAAGCCAATACTATCAAGAGGGGATGAGGTGTTGCTTAATGGCTTGCTTTCTCAAAGTGCTTAGTGATATGCTCCAAAGCCCTCAACTACTTTCTCACATCCACATATGTCCTAAACCCAAAAGTCTAACTCGGCCCCACCGATTCTTTCTATCCGGAGCCACCGAGTTCAGATGTCATAGCCACTGCCACAAACCCTAGGCAAATCGGTCTCACCGATAGGGATCTCGGTCTCACCGAGATGGGATTGTAATATCTCTGTGTATGTCCATTACCAAAATCGGTCTCACCGAGTTTGAGCAATCAGTACTACCGAGATTACAATGCAAACTCTGTGGTTAGCTTATTACCAAAATCGGTCCCACCGAGTTTGTGTAATCGGTCTCACCGAGTTTCCCTGACCAACTCTCTAGTTAGCGTATTACCAAAATCGGTCCCACCGAGTTTGTGTAATCGGTCTCACCGATATTACGTTATGCCCTAACCCTAATCATATCGGTCCTACTGAGTTGCATGTTGGTCCCACCGAAAATCCTAACGGTCACTATGTTTACTAAATCGGTTCGACCGAGTTTGTTGATTCGGTCCCACCGAGATTGGTAAATTGTGTGTAACGGTTAGATTTTGTGTGGAGGCTATTTATACCCCTCCACCTCCTCTTCATTCATAGAGAGAGCCATCAGAACAAGCCTACACTTCCAGCATCCATTTTCTGAGAGAGAAATACCTACTCATGTGTTGAGGCCAAGATATTCCATTCCTACCATATGAATCTTGATCTCTAGCCTTCCCCAAGTTGCTTTCCACTCAAATCTTCTTTCCACGAAATCCAAATCCTGTGTGAGAGAGTTGAGTGTTGGGAGACTATCATTTGAAGCACAAGAGCAAGGAGTTCATCATCAACGCACCATTTGTTACTTCTTGGAGAGTGGTGTCTCCTAGATTGGCTAGGTGTCACTTGGGAGCCTCCGATAAGATTGTGGAGTTGAAACAAGAAGTTTGTAAGGGCAAGGACATCGCCTACTTCATGAAGATCTACCGCTAGTGAGGCAAGTCCTTCGTGGGTGACGGCCATGGTGGGATAGACAAGGTTTCTTCTTCGTGGACCCTTCTTGGGTGGAGCCCTCCATGGACTCGCGCAGCCGTTACCCTTCGTGGGTCGATGTCTCCATCAACGTGGATGTACGATAGCACCACATATCGGAACCACGACAAAAACATCTGTGTCTCCAATTGCATCTGAATCCTCCAATCCCTTCCCTTTACATTCTTGCAAGTTGCATGCTTTACTTTCCGCTGCTCATATACTCTTTGCATGCTTGCTTGTTATGTATTGTGAGTGTTAAATTTGTGCCTAAACTCCACTCCAACTTGAAAAGTTAAAAACTGCAACTTTTGGTACTTAGTGTCTAATCCCCCCCCCCCCCCCTCTAAACACCTCTTCTCGATCCCTTTCACCTCGCCAGACAGGGGTGACGCCAAGGGTGGAGTGGCAATAGTGCCGCGTCATGCGGAGCTCTCCGCCTATATGGGGCACTGTCGCCATGCCAATCCCGGGATTCAGGGGTGATGGTCTACAGTGTAGTCTCACCCTGTCTCGTCCTCTTGATGAGGGGCGTAGACTCTAAGGGCGCCGGGGGCCGCCTGCTAGGAGCCGGCCTCTGTGAAGGCCGCCTGCTAGGAGTCGGCCCATCTTGGTGCTGTCTGCTGGTGCTCGGCTGTCTTTTGGCAGCTGGCCACTAGAAGGCGGCGCTTCATTCTGGAGTCTCGTGGGGCGCAATCGGCCCAAAGTCTTGAAAGGCTCAGGGACTCGGGTTAGGCTACCCATGGCCCATTACTCTGACAGTGAGGAAGAAGGGTTAGGAGACGTAGGATATTCATCCAACCGCCTGAAATGGTAGATTGACCCAAGTCAGGCGACTTGCATAACAAATTTATGTTTTTACATAGCAAAAGATCCATAAAAACAACAACATAAAGAAAAACTATCTCTGCTCGCGAAACGAGACGGCCTCGTCGTCTTTGGCTGCCGGCGCGAACCAGCCATAGCTTCCCACGTGTGTCTCCGCACCATGGTTGTCCTCGGCCTCCAGCTACTCGTTCACGCGGAGCGTGCGGGCGCTCTGCATGGATGAGAGCACAACCCGTTTCAAGTCGAGGACGTCCGGTTTCGCCTGCAGGAGGGCCTCGATGGCAGCGGCATCCACGCGCTCCGCGTCGAGTCGAGCCTCTACCACCCGGTTCAAGTCCAGGACGTCTGGTTCCGCCTGCAAGAGGGCGTCGATGAGAGCGGCATCCGTGAGCTCTATGTCGAGTCGAGCCTCTATCGCCCGGTTCAAGTCCAGGACATTCGGTTCCGCCTGCAGGAGGGCCTCGATGGCAGCGGCATCCACGCGCTCCGCCTCAAGTTGAGCCTCCGCCGCCCGGTTCACATCCACGACATCCGGTTCCGCCTGCAGGAGAGTCTCGATGGCAGCGGCATGCGCGCGCTCTGCGTCGAGTTGAGCCTCTGCCTCCCGGTCCTCCTTTAGTATCGCCATGTTGAACCGCTGGTCCGCCTGCACCATGGGGGACTCGGATGCCGGCACGAAGTCGACATCCATCGTCTCATACCCATCGGGGGCCTTCTACGCCGCGACCTCCGCTATGAACATTGGATCGGCTTCCTCCTCCTTGTAGCTTGGCTCCAGAGAACTCGGGGATTGGCCCCCCCCAAAGCGATCTTGGGAACGGAGGTCTGTGGCGCCGACCGCCGCCGCAATTTCTGTGCGGCGCTCCGGCGTCAGAATCTTGTAGTAAGTGATCTTGTAGTGCACCATGGCTTTCCGGCGAACTAGGGGACGCTTGATGCGGGCTAGGGGATCGAAAGGTGGGGGAATGTGCTGGAGATTAGGTGTGGTTTTAGGGCAGTGGCTGGCGTAGGCCGAGCAGCAAAGGTTCTGGCGTGAATAGTGGTTCCGGTGACGACCGGTCAATCGGTTTTTACTGTACATCGCTCTTGTCGCGTTCGCGTTGCAGCCCCGCACGCTGGACCCTCCACATCGCTCACCGAATGGAACGTGCTTCATCTTGCATTTTCGCTCGCTTGTGGGACCGCAGTTGAGAGCAAACTGACGCCCCCACCCCCACCCCCCACCCCCGTGTCATTTATTATACTATCACTCCCTCCGTTTTATGCGGAGTAAATAAAAACAGAGGGAGTATAATACGGATGAGGATCCCTTGACGTGGCCGAACCCATTGAGTAACTGACATGCGGGGCCTAGCAAGCATGGGGTCCGCCAGTAAGTGACCGAAAGGGAGGGTAAGGCAGGGATACCTACGTCAGAGGATCCACTTCCACTACTACTCCCTCCTTCCGTTTACTATACAGGGCCTAATGCGTTTTTCCAGGCTAACTTTGACCAAATGTTAGAGTAATAATATATGACATGCAACTTACACAAAGCATACGGTCAAATTCGTATGTGAAAGGATTTTTCAATGATATAATTTTCACATTATACATCTCATGTACTATTAATCTTGTCAACAGTCAAATGCGGTTTTAAAAACGCATTAGAGCATGGTTAATATATAGCCAGTCGATGGCTATGAGGGACTGCCATGTCATCTATAGCCATCATCTATTATATGCACTCACACGGTAATGTGGGCTATAAGGTTGGCTATTTCCCGCAAAAAAATATAAGGTTGGCTATTGTATTAGTACTTTTTCCATCTCCTCTCTATCTCTTTCTTCATATTTATTGTATTTAACTAGGAATGCATATATAGCTAGGCTCTTGCATGAGAGCTCACTCCCCTTACTTTTTCACATCTCTCTCCTCCACATAGGCCCTATATAAATGGAAGGAGGGAGTACTACTACGAGCACTGCATACTCTAGTATAGATGTTGTCAGTACTCCACATGTACTATTGGACAGGGAGCTTAAATAAGTTACTATTGGACTGGCTATACGTGGCGAAATCCTAGTAGGAAGAGCACATACGAATCTACAATATTGATTGGGCGTTGTTGAATGTTGATACTTTGTTGATCAAAGTAGAGATACTTTGACTACACATAAAACTTATATGTAAACTAGGAATGATAGGAGGGAGTATATTGTACGTTCAAAAACGAAACGAACATTGAATACCCTTTATATATGATTTGTGGATGCTATGATCACCGGTTCAAAATTTTGAATCCTCCTTAGGTATCACGTGCCCCCACTCGTTCTCTCTCGATTTCATCTCGGGGTCCGGAGAAAGATTGAAAGAGGACTAGGGTGGGTACTGCTACCTCTTGAGCACTGCGTTGGTTTTCCCCCAAGAGGAGAGGATGATGCAGTAAAGTAGCGTAAGTATTTCCCTCGGTTTTTGAGAACCAAGGTATCAATCCAGTAGGAGACCACGCACAAGTCTCTCGTACCTACACAAAACGATAGCTACTCGCAACCAACGTGATTAGGGGTTGTCAATCCCTTCAAAGTCACTTACGAGGGTGAGATCTGATAGAGATGATAAATAATATTTTTGGTATTTTTGATAGATAGATGCAAAGTGAAAAGTAAAAGGCAAAGTAAAAACAAAGCAAATAATAAAGTGATAGAGATTGATATGATGAGAATAGACCCGGGGGCCATAGGTTTCACTACTGGCTTCTCTCAAGAGCATAAGTATTCTACGGTGGGTGAACAAATTACTGTTGAGCAATTGACAGAATTGAGCATAGTTATGAGTATATCTAGGTAATGATCATGTATATAGGCATCACGTCCGAGACAAGTAGATCAAAACGATTCTGCATCTACTACTATTACTCCACTCATCGACCGCTATCCAGCATGCATCTAGAGTATTAAGTTAAAAACAGAGTAACGCCTTAAGCAAGATGACATGATGTAGAGGGATAAATTCATGCAATATGATAAAAACCCCATCTTGTTATCCTCGATGGCAACAATATAATACGTGCCTTGCAACCCTTTCTGTCACTGGGTAAGGACACCGCAAGATTGAACCCAAAGCTAAGCACTTCTCCCATTCCAAGAACTACCAATCTAGTTGGCCAAACCAAACGTATAATTCGAATAGACTTGCAAAGATAACTCAATCATATATAAAAGAATTCAGAGAAGATTCAAATATTATTCATAGATATTCTGGATCATAAACCCACAATTCATCGATCTCAACAAACACACCGCAAAAAGAAAATTACATCAAATAGATCTCCACAAGAGAGGGAACATTGTATTGAGATCCAAAAAGAGAGAAGAAGCCATCTAGCTACTAGCTATGGACCCGAAGGTCTGAAGTAAACTACTCACACTTCATCGGAGAGGCTATGGTGTTGATGTAGAAGCCCTCTGTGGTAGATGACCCCTCCGGTGGAGCTCCGGAATAGGCCCCAAGATGGGATCTCGTGGATACAGAAAGTTGCGGAAGTGCAATTAGATTTTTGGATCCGTCTGTGATCTGTCGGGGGTACATAGGCATATATAGGAGGAAGGAGTACGTCGGTGGAGCAACAGGGGGCCCATGAGGTAGGGGGGCGCGCCCAGGGGGCGCCCTCCACCCTTGTGACCGCCTCTGGCACTTCTTGGAGTAGGGTCCAAGTCTCCTGGATCACGTTCGGTGAGAAAATCACGTTCCCGAAGGTTTCATTCCGTTTGGACTCCATTTGATATTCTGTTTCTTCGAAACACTGATATAGGCAACAAACAGCAAGTCTGGGTTGGGCCTCCAGTTAATAGGTTAGTCCCAAAAATAATATAAAAGTGGAAAATAAATCCCAATATAATCCAAAACAATAGATAAAGTAGCATGGAGCAATCAAAAATTATAGATACGTTGGAGACGTATCAAGCATCCCCAAGCTTAATTCCTGCTCGTCCTCGAGTAGGTAAATGATAAAAAAGAATTTTTGATGCGGAGTGATACTTTCGCATAATTTCAATGTAAATCTTCTTAATTGTGGCATGAATATTCAGATTCGAAAGATTCAAGATAAAAGTTCATATTGACATAAAAGTAATAATACTTCAAGCATAGTAATCAAAGCAATTATGTCTTCTCAAAATAACATGGCTAAAGAAAGTTATCCCTACAAAATCATATAGTCTGGCTGTTGCTCTATCTTCATCACACAAAGTATTTAATCATGCACAACCCCGATGAAAAGCCAAGCAATTGTTTCATACTTTAATAATCTCAAACTCTTTCAACTTTCACGCAATACATGAGCGTGAGCCATGGACATATCACTATAGGTGGAATAGAATGGTGGTTGTGGAGAAGACAAAAAAGGAGAAGATAGTCTCACATCAACTAGGCGTATCAACGGGCTATGGAGATGCCCATCAATAGATATCAATGTGCGTGAGTAGGGATTGCCATGCAACGGATGCACTAGAGCTATAAGTATATGAAAGCTCAACAAAAGAAACTAAGTGGGTGTGCATCCAACTTGCTTGCTCACGAAGACCGAGGGCACTTTGAGGAAGCCCATCATTGGAATATACAAGCCAAGTTCTATAATGAAAAATTCCCACTAGTATATGAAAGTGACAACATATGAGACTCTCTTATTATGAAGATCATGGTGCTACTTTGAAGCACAAGTGTGGTAAAAGGATAGTAGCATTGTCCCTTCTCTCTTTTTCTCTCATTTTTTTTGTTTGGGCCTTTTTTATGGCCTCTTTTTTTTCCGTCCGGAGTCTCATCCCGACTTATGGGGGAATCATAGTCTCCATCATCCTTTCCTCACTGGGACAATGCTCTAATAATGATGATCATCACACTTTTATTTTTCTTACAACTCAACAATTACAACTCGATACTTAGAACAAATTATGACTCTATATGAATGCCTCTGGCGGTGTACCGGGATATGCAATGAATCAAGAGCGACATGTATGAAAATTATGAAGGTGGCCTTGCCACAAATACAATGTCAACTACATGTTCATGCAAAAAGCAATATGACAATGATGGTGCGTGCCATAATAAACAGAACGGTGGAAAGTTGCATGGCAATATATCTCGGAATGGCTATGGAAATGCCATAATAGGTAGGTATGGTGGCTGTTTTGAGGAAGGTATATGGTGGGTGTATGATACCGGCGAAGAGTGCGCGGTATTAGAGAGGCTAGCAAAGGCGGAAGGGTGAGAGTGCGTATAATCCATGGACTCAACATTAATCATAAGAACTCATGCACTTGTTGCAAAAATTTAGAAGTCATCAAAAACCAAAGCACTACGCGCATGCTCCTAGGGGATAGATTGGTAGGAAAAGACCATAGGTCGTCCCCGACTGCCACTCATAAGGAAGACAATCAATAAATAAAAGTGTGCTCCAACTTCATCACAAAGCGGTTCACCATACGTGCATGCTACGAGAATCACAAACTTTAACACAAGCATTCTTTAAATTCATAATCACCCAACTAGCATTACTTTGATATTATCACCTCCATATCTCAAAACAATTATCAAGCATCAAACTTATCTTAGTATTCAACGCACTCAAAATAAAGTTTCGCACATCTTGAATACCAAGTATATTATCATTAAGCAAATTACCATGCTAATAACGACTCTCAAAATAATCTAAGTGAAGCATGAGAGATCAATAGTTTCTTTAAAACAAATCCACCACCGTGCTCTAAAAGATCTAAGTGAAGCACTAGAGCAAAAATTATCACGCTCAAAAGATATAAGTGAAGCACTAGAGCAAAACTACAAAGCTCAAAAGATATAAGTGAAGAACATAGAGTATTCTAGCAAATTCCAATTCATGTATGGCTCTCTCAAAAGGTGTGTACAGCAAGGATGATTGTGGTAAACTAACAAGCAAATACACAAATAATACAAGATGCTCCAAGCAAAACACATAACATGTGGTGAATAAAAATATAGCTCCAAGTAGATTACCGATGGAAGTAGAAGAAAGAGGGGATGCCTTCCGGGGCATCCCCAAGCTTTGACTTTTTGGTGTCCTTGGATTATATTGGGGGTGCCATGGACATCCCCAAGCTTAGGCTCTTGCCACTCCTTGTTCCATAATCCATCAAAAGAATTCACCCAAAACTTGAAAACTTCACAACACAAAACTCAATAGAAATCTCGTGAGCTCCGTTAGTGAAAGAAAACAAAAGACTACTTCAAGGTACTGTAATAAACTCATTCTTTATTTATATTGGTGTTAAACCTACTGTATTCCAACTTCTCTATGGATTATAAACTATTTTACTAGCCATAGATTCATCAAAATAAGCAAACAACACACGTAAAACAGAATCTGTCAAAAACAGAACAGTCTGTAGCAATCTATAACTAACGCAAACTTATGGAACTCTAAAAATTCTACCAAAATAGGAGGTCCTGTACAATGTGTCTATTGAACAGCATAAAAAATAATCAACGCAAAAGCATGTTCCTGTGATTTAACAAAATTATATTCGTGCACGCAAAGTTTCTGTTTTTCAGCAGAATCAAATCAACTATCATCGTAGGTTATCCTATAGGTTCTACTTGGCACAAACACTAATTAAAACATAAAACCACATCCAAACAGAGGCTAGATGGATTATTTATTCCTAAACAGAAGCAAAAACAAAAAACAAAAAATAAAATTGGGTTGCCTCCCAACAAGCGCTATCGCTTAACGCCCCTAGCAGGCATAAAAGCAAGGATAGATCTAGGTATTCCCATCTTTGGTAGGCAATCCATAAGTGGCTCTCATGATAGATTCATATGGTAATTTTATTTTCTTTCTAGGGAAGTGTTCCATGCCCTTCTTTAAGGGAAATTGGAATCTAATATTCCCTTCCTTCATATCAATAATTGCACCAATCGTTCTAAGGAAAGGTCTACCAAGAATAATAGGACATGAAGGATTGCAATCTATATCAAGAACGATAAAATCTATGGGCACATAATTCCTATTTGCAACAATAAGAACATCATTAATTCTTCCCATAGGTTTTTTAATAGTGGAATCCGCAAGATGCAAGTTTAGAGAGCAATCATCAAAGTCACGGAAATCTAGCAAATCACACAAAGCTTTGGGAATAGTAGAGACACTAGCACCCGAATCACACAAAGCATGAAACTCATAATCTTTAATTTTAATTTTAATAGTAGGTTCCCACTCATCATAGAGTTTTCTAGGGATAGAAACTTTTAACTCAAGTTTTTCTTCATAAGATTGCATCAAGGCATCAAACAATGTGTTCGGTAAAGGCCTTATTTTGACTATAAGCATGAGGAGAATCTAGCACGGATTGCAACAAGGAAATACAACCAATCAAAGAGCAATTTTCATAATTAAATTCCTTGAGATCGAAAATAGTGGGTTTAGCAACAACTAGGTTTTTATTTCTTTCAATCCCACTTTCATCAATTTCATCATCAAGATCTAGAAACTCCGAATTCTTAGAACGCCTTCTAGGTAAAGGAAGATCATATTTAGTTTCATCAAGATTCATATTGCAAAACAAAGATCTAATAGGGGACACATCAATAACTTTTAGATCTTCATCTTGATTTTCATAGGAATTGGAAGAACACGCTTTAATAAAGGCATCTTTGGAACGCATCCTAGCGGTTCTTTCTTTGCACTCATCAATGGAAATTCTCATGGCTTTGAGGGACTCATTGATATCATGCTTAGAAGGAATAGATCTAAGCTTTAAAGAATCAATTTCAAGAGAAAATCTATCAACGTTCCTAGCCAAATCATCAACTTTAAGCAATTTCTCTTCAAGCAAAGCATTAAAATTCTTTTGTGAATTCATAAACTCTTTAACACTACTCTCAAATTCAGAGGGAATCTTATTAAAATTTCCATAAGATTTGTTGTAGGAATTTCCATAATTATTAGAAGGATTACTAGGATAAGGCCTAGGATTAAAATTCCCTCTATACACGTTGTTTCCAAAACTATTCCTACCAACAAAATTCACATCCATAGATTAATTATTATTCTCAATCAAAGTAGACAAAGGCATATCATTGGGATCAAGAGAAGTATTTTTAGTAGCAAACATCTTCATAAGTTCATCCATCTTTTCACCCAAAACATTGATTTCTTCTATAGCATGCACTTTTTTACTAGAAGATCTTTCGGTGTGCCATTGAGAATAATTGGCCATAATATTATCAAGCAATTTTGTAGCATCTCCTAACGTAATTTCCATAAACGTGCCCCCCACGGCCGAATCTAAAAGATTTCTAGAAGCAAAATTCAATCCGGCATAAAAATTTTGTATGATCATCCATAAATTCAAACCATGAGTAGGGCAATTGCGAAGCATCAATTTCATTCTTTCCCAAGATTGGTCAACATGCTCATGATCAAGTTGTTTAAAATTCATGATATCATTCCTAAGAGTGATAATCTTAGCGGGAGGAAAATACTTAGAGATAAAAGCATCTTTGCACTTGTTCCAAGAATCAATACTATTTTTAGGCAAAGACAAAAAGCAAATTTTAGCACGATCTCTAAGTGAAAACAGAAATAACTTCAGTTTGAAAATATTGTTATCCATATCTTTCTTCTTTTGCATATCACACAAATCAACAAAATTGTTTAGATGAGTAGCGGCATCTTCACTAGGAAGGCCGGCGAATTGATCGTTCATAACAAGATTCAGCAAAGCGGTATCGATTTCACAAGACTCATTATTATTAAGAGGAGCATTGGGAGTACTCAGGAAATCATTATTATTGGTATTCGAGAAGTCACACAATTTGGTATTATCTTGTGCCATGGCAACAAGTAATCCAGCACACAAGCAAACAAAAAGGCAAAGGGAAAAGGCAAACGGGAAAGACAGGAGGAGATTGGGAAAGAGAGGGCGAATAAAACGGCAAGGGTGAAGTGGGGGAGAGGAAAATGAGAGCCAAATAATGTAATGCGAGAGATAGGGATTGTGATGGGTACTTGGTATGGTTGACTTGCTTGCATGAGCCTCCCCGGCAACGGCGCCAGAAATTCTTCTTGCTACCTCTTGAGCACTACGTTGGTTTTCCCCGAAGAGGAGAGCATGATGCAGTAAAGTAGCGTAAGTATTTCCATCAGTTTTTGAGAACCAAGGTATCAATCCAGTAGGAGACCACACACAAGTCCCTCGTACCTACACAAAACGATAGCTACTCGCAACCAATGCGATTAGGGGTTGTCGATCCCTTCACGGTCACTTACGAGGGTGAGATCTGATAGAGATGATAAATAATATTTTTGGTATTTTTGATAGATAGATGCAAAGTGAAAAGTAAAAGGCAAAGTAAAAATAAAGCAAATAATAAAGTGATAGAGATTGATATGATGAGAATAGACCCGGGGGGCATTGGTTTCACTAGTGGCTTCTCTCAAGAGCATAAGTATTCTACGGTGGGTGAACAAATTACTATTGAGCAATTGACAGAATTGAGCATAGTTATGAGTATATCTAGGTAATGATCGTGTATATAGGCATCACTTCCGAGACAAGTAGATCGAAACGATTCTGCATCTACTACTATTACTCCACTCATCGACCGCTATCCAGCATGCATCTAGAGTATTAAGTTAAAAACAGAGTAACGCCTTAAGCAAGATGACATGATGTAGAGGGATAAATTCATGCAATATGATAAAAAAACCATCTTGTTATCCTCGATGGCAACAATACAATACGTGCCTTGCAACCCTTTCTGTCACTGGGTAAGGACACCGCAAGATTGAACCCAAAGCTAAGCACTTCTCCCATTGCAAGAACTACCAATCTAGTTGGCCAAACCAAACGGATAATTCGAAGAGACTTACAAAGATAACTCAATCATACATAAAAGAATTCAGAGAAGATTCAAATATTATTCATAGATATTCTGGATCATAAACCCGCAATTCATCGGTCTCAACAAACACACCGCAAAAAGAAGATT
This sequence comes from Triticum dicoccoides, assembly GCF_002162155.2. Taxonomy (NCBI): domain Eukaryota; kingdom Viridiplantae; phylum Streptophyta; class Magnoliopsida; order Poales; family Poaceae; genus Triticum; species Triticum dicoccoides. The sequence continues at coordinate 46,607,051 of NC_041393.1, forward strand.
ACATCAAATAGATCTCCACAAGAGAGGGGGACAACATTGTATTGAGATCCAAAAAGAGAGAAGAAGCCATCTAGCTACTAGCTATGGACCCGAAGGTCTGTAGTAAACTACTCACACTTCATCGGAGAGGCTATGGTGTTGATGTAGAAGCGCTCCGTGGTAGATGACCCCTCCGGCGGAGCTCCAGAACAGGCCCCAAGATGGGATCTCGTGGATACAGAAAGTTGCGGCGGTGGAATTAGGTTTTTGGCTCCGTCTCTGATCTGTCGGGGGTACGTAGGCATATATAGGAGGAAGGAGTACGTCGGTGGAGCAATAGGGGGCCCATGAGGTAGGGGGCGCGCCCGGGGGGCGCCCTCCACCCTCGTGACCGCCTCTGGCACTTCTTGGAGTTGAGTCCAAGTCTCCTGGATCACGTTCGGTGAGAAAATCACGTTCCCGAAGGTTTCATTCCGTTTGGACTCCGTTTGATATTCCGTTTCTTCGAAACACTGAAATAGGCAAAAAACAGCAATTCTGGGCTGGGCCTCCAGTTAATAGGTTAGTCCCAAAAATAATATAAAAGTGGAAAATAAAGCCCAATATAGTCCAAAACAATAGATAAAGTAGCATGGAGAAATCAAAAATTATAGATATGTTGGAGACGTATCAGGTACATGCGAATGATACTCGGCGGAATGTTCAAATGAGGCATGCGGGAGGATGGACTCGACCGGAGGGCAACATGATCGATGGAGAAGAGGGTTGGAGAGGAATGAGAAATAAGCAAACGCCACATGATTATACTTGAACGGCTCAAATAAACAATAAGTTGTCTCGCTTGGCCTACATAGTGAAAGGCCTAATGCGCAATGCGGAGCACTGACGCTCGAATATGGCCGGGAAAACAGGGAAACCAACATGTGGGGCACACCCGTCGGGACGACGTAGCGCAGACTAGTCCAATGGAGGAGCTGGCCCACGACCTCCTCGCCACCGACAACCGTTCATGTGGGTCATTGGGGCCAACAACGTGGCGTAGCTCCAGCACCGCCTCTGGACACGGCGACCGCGGTGAGTGACACGCTCATATCGTCGCTAGACACGGTCGGTTTCAGTGTGCTGAGGGTGGCGTTAGTGATGTGTCACGACCAACAGTATGTTTGGTTTGTGCCCAAGGTTGCCCCATCAAAGCATTGGGTAGCCAAAACTTTGGTTGAGGTATTGGTTTGCCAATGATTTGGCCGACATCGGCAAGAAAAATGAAGTAGAGTTGGCTAGAGTTCATTGGCATGCCAAAAAATGGCAACCATCCAAACAAAGACCAATCTTTGAGTCATGACCAAAATTTTGGTAAGGTGCACTTTGGCCACAATCCAAACACACCCCAACACCCGGCTCGTCAAGGATGCATAGGGCACCGCAACGCGTCCGCGGAGTGGTGTAGCGCGGCCGACTGCATCCTCAGGACCTAAGACCATGTTGGGTCGTCTTGCTTTTTCAATGACATGCGGGGATCGCATGTGAGCAAAGGGCATCTCCAACGTTGCGACGACCGTAGATGACTACCCTGGCACACCAAAACCCTCGTCCCTCGCACCGTCGCATGGTGCGTTCCTAGCCGGCGCCAGTTGCCTGCATTCATGCCGTCCACTCGTATGTCATCGTTAAGAGGCTCGGTGCCCGAGGAACCAACTCCGGCGACTTAATGACGCACCCGGACGCTTGGCCTCACCGGAATGCGCTACTTAAAGCGGCAACACCCAGCTAACCTCCACACCATAGCACATCGTCCTCCTACTTGGCACCACATCCGCCATGACCGCAAGTGCGAATGCTCTATGGGAGAGCTTGTCTTCGGGGGTGAAGCTCGAGGTCGCCGCCCTCACTCAAGTCGCCTCTCGCGAAGCAATAGCGGCGTAGCCTGACGCGGACGCAATCGCATAAGCGGTGGCCACGCTGGCGGCTGACGATGGGAGCACCGTCAGCATGCGTCCTACTTGCCGCCGTCCAACGTCCGGCACCACCGAGGTCAGGGACTCCTCTGAGGATGAGTAGGGCATGGGAGGCGGCAGGGCATGGTGTGCCAACTAGCCGGTCCATATCCCATGTTCTACTCTTCCTCGCTGGAGACCGCACCTTCACTTCACGGGTCTTGAACCCCGCCCGCATACATAGAGTTCGCAGATGGAGGACGTCGGTCGCTGCCGTAGAATAGTTTTAGGGTCGGGTTTCTTTTATTTTTCTGTCCTATAAAAGTTTGAAATGTAATGAAAATCTGCCGTGTTTGCATTAATCTCGGCCGGTGTATATGAACTTTCACAATAATATAGTATATTGTAGGAGTAGTACCAAGATGCCCGTGCGTTGCACGGAACATCAAGATCTTATGGGAGAAAAGGATGAACGAGGCAAAGCCTTATCTGCAAATGTGGAGAGGAGTGCGGGTAAATTGTCATAGTTTCCTTCCTATCCATTAGATATAGATTGGATGGCCTATATTGCAGGTAGACAGGCACACCATCATCACCAACTCTGCTTTTTTTTGAACCGAGACAAATCTAACATGCAAAGAAAAATAAACACATAGGGTCTATACATACACAATTTATCTTAGGCACTCCAATAGTACGTCCAGTACACATTCACGCATTTCACATCTTTCTACATCTACGGGAACCTACGAAAGGGTTAATGTAAATTGCATCTCTTTCTCCTCCCCTGATTTTCATGGTGGTGGGCCCTCCCTGCCCCCAATCTACAATCAACAGCTCACACGTTTCACATTACGTTAATTACGTAACTGGGATTACGTAGGTGTAGCATTACTCGTTCTAAAAAACCCAACTAAGCCAACCTCCCAGCATATCGCGCGAGAAAGGACCCAACCGCGTCGTTTTAGTCAGGATTACCGGATTACTAGTAGTAGTATCGATGGATCGCGTGAAGCAACAAGTTTTTTTTGAGGGGGTGAAGCACCTAGTTTAAAAGGAAAAAAGGCGGTACACTCACAGCACTCCTGTCGCGGTCGCATTGCACCCCACACACATTCGGTCCTGCACATGGCTCACGCAAACGGAACGCGCTTAGGCTTGCCTCTTCACTGACATGTCGGCTGCACTTGGAGAAACCGACTGTCGGTGTCAAAACTGGCAGATCTCGGGTAGGGGGTCCCGAACTGTGCGTCTAGGCGGATGGTAATAGGAGACAAGCGACACGATGTTTTACCCAGGTTCGGTCCCTCTTGATGGAGGTAAAACCCTACGTCCTGCTTGATTGATATTGATGATGTGGGTATTACAAGAGTAGATCTACCACGAGATCAAGGAGGCTAAACCGTAGAAGCTAGCCTATGGTATGATTGTTGTTCGTCCTACGGACTAAGGCCATCCGGTTTATATAGACACGGAGAGGGCTAGGGTTACACAGAGTCGGTTACAATGGTAGGAGATCTACATATCCGTATCGCCAAGCTTGCCTTCCACGCCAAGGAAAGTCCCATCCGGACATGGGACGAAGTCTTCAATCTTGTATCTTCATAGTCTTGGAGTCCGGCCGATGATGATAGTTCGGCTATCCGGACACCTCCTAGTCCAGGACTCCCTCAGTAGCCCCTGAACCAGGTTTCAATGACGATGTGTCCGGCGCGCATGTTGTCTTCGGCATTGCAAGGCGGGTTCCTTCTCCGAATAATTTATAGAAGATTGTGAACACCAGGATAGTGTCCGGCTCTGCAAAATAAATTCCACATACCACCATAGAGAGAATAATATTTACACAAGTTCAATCTGCTGACGTATTTGGTGGCGTGACGTCACACCACTACCAAGGCTTTACTCGAATCGTTTTTATTGTACCACCTTAGTGTGTTTAGGGAAGCGGTTTCCTTGGCACGTCTTGTCGAAGCAGAGATCGTGTTCCCCTTATTTCGGGATTCCCATCAATATGGACGTGGGTAACCCAACCGTGCCATTGATTGCGGCGCTTGGGAGATAAGCGAGTTTTATCAGGCCGGTGGGGACGCATGTTTCCGTCCGCCCATATAAGGGGATAAAGATCCAACCCTTTTACCTGCACCTTCTTCCTCCTTGGCTTATCCATCTCCGCGAACTCGAGCTCCTACACCCAAGTCCGCACATCTCACCTCAACCTTCTCCAACTATGTCTGGAGCGGGAGGCAAGTGGATGGCCTCCTCCATTACGGAGGGGCACATCCAGAAGTTGCGCAGCGCCGGATATCTGTCCAGTGACATCGTGCACCGGCTCCCCGACGAGGGAGAGCTCATCCCCACCCCCAGACCCCATGAGAGGGTAGTATTTCTTCCCCATTTCCTCCGCGGACTGGGCTTCCCACTCCATCCCTTTGTCCGGGGGCTCATGTTCTACTACGGCCTGGATTTCCATGATCTGGCCCCGAATTTTATCCTCAATATCTCGGCATTTATCGTTGTGTGTGAGGCTTTCCTCTGCATCCAGCCCCACTTTGCCTTGTGGCTCAAGACCTTCAGTATCAAGCCGAAGGTGGTAAAGGGAAGCCAAGCGGAGTGCAGAGGCGCCATGGTGGGCAAGATGCCCAATGTTACTTGGCTTGACGGCACTTTCGTGGAAACCATTAAGGGGTGGCAATCGGGGTGGTTCTATATCACCGAGCCGCGTGACCCTGAATGGGCAGCGGCCCTCGAATTCAGATCTGGCATCCCCATACGGCTCACCTCTTGGAAAGAGAGCGGCCGGACATGGGGTGATTCGGAGGAGCTGACCGGACTCCAAGCCTGCATCAAAAAGCTAGTGAATAAGAAGCTCAAACTTGTCAACGTAGTCCAGGTCATGCTTATCCACCGGATTCTCCTGTGCCAATGACGGGGCTTCAGTATGTGGGAGTTCGATTCGGCGCAGCACCAGACTTTGAGCTAGCTCTTCGACACTACGTACGAAGATGTATGGAGGGTGCAGTTTAAAGGTGCCGAGGCCCCCGCATCCGCTACCGAAGATCGCGGATTCAGCTCGCAGCGTCCGGCGAGCGAGGTAAGCGATTTTGCCCTTTACGGGACACTTGTTTTCCATAGTTTGACTCTATGCGGGATCTAAACTCCCTCTCCTCTGACAGGACTGGCTGAAGAAGGCTGAACAGACTATCTGTCCGGCCCCATTGCCAGAGGACCCAGCGGACGCAAGCTTAACGGGGCTGCTGGCTCTGGCACCCCACGTGGTGCCGGAGAAGAAGGCCAAGAAGAAGGCCACGGGCACTCGGAAGAGTTCCCGTTTTCAGGTGTCCTCAGACGATGACTCCGAGGCAGACTCCTCCCACAAAGGCGAGGAGGAGAAGAAGAAGGCCTCTCCCCCAATGGGGGGAGGGAAGAAAAGGAAGGCTTCCCCAACAAGGGGGGCCGAAGGGTCCAAGAAGGGAAAGACTCTTCCCTCGGACTGCTCCGCCAATGCCAGTGATGACGACGAGGATTGGCCTCGAAGGACCAAGCCCCTGGCGAGATCGTAAGTATCCGGACTCCCGAATAACTTCATGGTTTTTCTTTTCGCCACATAATGTCTTTCTAATGCTGCATACAACCCTGCAGTCCGCCCAAGGATGATTTTCCCGCTTCGTCGAGCGGGTCCTTGGGTGCGTCGGATATGGATTCCCTTCCGACCGCCTCCACCCCCCGTGATGCAGATGATGCCGAGGTGGGATCCCGGGAAGGGACCCGCCAGGAGGGGGAGGCCCCGGAGGTGCCGCAGGGCAACCTCCCGGACCTTGCGCCGGACTCTGCAACGGAACCTGAAGTGGCTCCGGAGTCCGACGGGCGGCCCCTTCGTAAGAAGGGCAAGACCGCGATGCCAGCGGCCTCCGTCCAACCGGAGGCGCCGGATAGCTTGCTGGAGGCGCTCAACAGCGCCTCCATCAAAGAGGAACACCGCACTTTCATGAGTGTGGTGATTCAGAAGGTTCAGCTCGCCAAGAGCGGGCTGACCGAAGCCTGCAGCAGCCTTCTAACAGGCTTTGAGGTAAGAATTTTGATATATGTAGAACAGTACCGCATAGACAGTAGCCCCTCATGCTCGGTTCGGTATTCGGAAAGAAAAGTCGGACTGAGATCTAAAAAGATATACGCAGGAGTTATGAAATATGTCAATATGGGGTTGCAGGCAGTGCTGCTGACCTCTGCCGCACTGACTGTGGAGGTCAATACTTTGAAGCAAAGCCTCGAGCGGTCCGAGAACGAGCAAGGCCGTGCCAAGAAGCAGCTCGAGGACAAGGAAGGTGCGTAACACCATATTTAAGATTGTACCTTACAGAAAAGGATTTGGTTGCAAGAAAATTGGCAAGGATAACATGGGTATTGCAGGTGCCACGACCAAGGTGGCGACCCTGAAGGAGGCGATGTCCGCGGCTGAACGTAATGCGGCCGCGGAGCACACCGAGCGAGAGAAGCAGGAGGCGCGGGTGGCGGAGGTACAGCAAGAGCTCCAGGATCTCGTGGAAAAACACGAGAGCCTGGAGCGTGACTCAAAGACTCGAGAGTCTAAGCTTGCATCGGCTCTTGAGAGTGCCAAAGCCGCTAAGGCCGAAGTCTACAAGGCCCTCCAAGAAATCGAGGCGTTCAAGAAAATAGCAGCGGGTAAGGCATTTTTCATGCAAAGTAAGCATGTGAGTGTGAATTACCTATCACTTACCCGAATTCGGAGCTCTCCAGGAGCGTTCACAGATCTTCCTCGCAGCGTGTCTGATGCTACCGCTTTCTACCGGGCCGAGGAGGGGAGCTCGACGGAGAAGGTCTTCTGGTCTCAGCATGTTGAGGCCGAACATCTGGTGCCCCTTAGAGACCAGCTGAAGCAGCTAGTCGAGCTCCACAAGGTGGCCGAACAGGCCATGAGGGGCCTCATAGTTCGGCTGTGGCCTAAGGAGGCCGTGCCTGGGAGCTACTTCGGCCTGGTGCGGCGGCTGGTGGATGCGTGTCCATCGGTTGAAGTCATCAAGCACTCCGCCTATATTGAAGATGCCCGTCGGGCCCTTGCCCGCGCAAAGGTGCACTGGGGCAAGATGGATGCTGAGAAGCTTGTGACAGACGCGCCACCGCTGGGCAAGGAGTATCGTACTCCCGAGATGTATTATAAGACTGTTCTGAAGGGTGCCCGCACTATTGCGGGTGAGTGCTCCTGTCAGGACCCCGACTCAATGCCACATCGATCTAGCATGTAACACCTCATATCACTTTGCGGCCTCACGCACGGTATTCCCACGGGTGTCGCCTTACCTTTGCCCGGGACCGTTTGCGCCTTTTGGCACACGTATATGACAGTGTCGCTAGCATCCATATGATAAGGAGCCCGGGCTGACATGGCTAGTCGTAAACCCAAAGTGGCACAGACTTATAGGGACAGGCATCCATGACCCAGCATCGAACGTGTCGGTCATCAGCGAGCGAATCCAGGCTGTAGCACTGGGCTAGCAGGACTCCGGTGAACCGGGCTGTAGCGGGCTAACAGGACTCCGGTATTCATCGCGTGACATTTCCCCGAAGGGACAGACACAGGAACGAAGAAGGACACATGCCGGCCAGCCTAAGTGTTCCGGAGCAGTAGCAAGCTACCATGGCTCAGTGAAACACTAGGAGACATTTCCCGGTAAGAGAGGCTACTAAATATAAACAACTAGATGGTCAGATCCCACACATACCAAGCATTTCAATAACATACACACAATATGCTCGATATGTGCAATACAACATGGCATCACAAAATGACTCTACGACTCAAGTAGTTTATTCAATAGGCTCCGAGGAGCGAGACATTACAAACATGGGTCTCATGACCCAACAATCAGAGCATACAAGTCAAAGCACAAGCGGAAGCTATCATGTCTGAGTACAGACATCTATAAATGAAAAGGCTGAGAAGCCTGACTATCTATCAGATCCTGCCGAGGGCACAAGATCGTAGCTGAGGTATCAAGCTAAACGTCGAAGTCCAAGCGGAACTACTAGTGAGACTGAAGTCTCTCTGCAAAAACATAAAATAGGCAAACGTGAGTACAAATGTACCCAGCAAGACTTACATCAGATCTGTCTACACATGCATCATTATCAACAAAGGGGATGGTGGAGTTTGACTGCAGCAAGCCAGCTTTGACTCGGTGGCTATCCTGAACTACGACTGCAAGTAACTCTTTTGAGGTGGCGCACACGAGTCCACATATTCACCATATCAATACACCACTATGGATCCGCCCCCGTCTCCCTACGAGAACGCCATCCATAGCACTCACGCTTATCTTGCGTATTTTTAGAGTATCCACTTTCACTTGTCTATGAACTGATATAAGCAACCCAGAAGTCCTTTTCCGCGGACACGGCTATTCGAATAGTTGATGTTAACCCTGTAGGGGTGTACTTCTTCATACATGTTTCCACCACTTAGCGTCTGCACACGACATGTGCTCGGCAGACTTCAAGCGAAAGCCGACGTGGGTGTAGACCACGACCTACCTAAACACTCAAGTCTCTAGTCCAGGTTTATCGCCTATTCGGGTTCCATCCATGAGGAGATCCGGCCGGAGTTTCGCGCACCCAAACGATGTGAACAGGGTTCCCGAGATACCAAACGGGCATCCGGTACACCATGCCACGTACCTACCGCATCACAGCCCACCCCTACGGTCAGCGCTGTCCACGGCCTCCAGTAAGCTACAAACACCAGAAACTACTTGCAACTCCTGGACAGAGGACTAGGGTGAATAAGAAGTCGAGCGGGGTCATATTTCAGGGCCCAATGTATGGTAGTAGCTGAGTCATGGATCACAAACACAGAACTCAGTTCCTAAGGACGGCTTCAATGAGACAACCCACCATGTACTCCTACATGGCCTCTCACCGACACCTTTTACCAAATCGTGTTCACACACTTAGCTCTCACACAGTAGGACATGTTCACACACCTCTGATTCATCCCTGATGAATCAGACCAGACTCAACTCTAAGCAGTAGCAGGCATGACAAATAAGCAAGAATGAGTAGGCACAACAGGGCTCAAACAACTCCTACTCATGCTAGTGGGTTTCATCTATTTACTGTGGCAATGACAGGTCATGCAAAGGATAAAGGGGTTCAGCTACCGCAGCAAGTAACAGATGAATCGGTGTTGTCCTAATGCAGTAAAAGAGAGCAGGAGCGAGAGAGTAGGATTGTATCGGAATGAACAAGGGGGTTTTGCTTGCCTGGCACTTCTGAAGATAGCATAGCTCTTCATCGGTGTCATCGATCACATCATCGGTATCACATCTATCGAGAGGGGACAAATACCGGCAACACAGAAAGGAACACAATCAATGCAATGCACAATATGATGCATGATCATGACATGGCAAAATGAATGTGTTTTGGGCTAATGCAACTAAAACCAGATTAAATGAAGTTGGTTTGAATCCAAGATTCAAATTCAAACTCCATATGTGATTATTTAAATGCCATTTAATTGATTTGTGCTAAACAGCAGCTATAAGTTGTTCTAACATGCATGAAAATGGTACAGATGGATTCCTTGAATTTTTCTGATAATTTTTCATATATAAATTATTTAATTTGGAGTTACGGTTGAATTTCTATGAATTTTAGAAGTTTATACAATTTTCTGGAATTTTCTGAATTATTTTAAATCCAGAAAATACTTATTGCGTCAGCCCCACGTCACTGTGACGTCAGCAGAGTCAACTGGGCGCCCCAGGTCAAACCTGACCAGTGGGGTCCACTAGTCAGTGACACAGTGCTGCCCAGGGTCAATGACAGGTGGGTCCGGCCAATGACCACGTCAGCAAGTCAACCTGACGCGTGGGGCCACTATGATTAACCTAAACTAACAGAAGTTTAAGCCGTGGTTAATTAAGGGCGTGGGGCCCAGCTGTCAGTGAGAGAGAGGGGAGTCAAACCCGGGTCAACTCGCCGGAGTTGACCCGCGGCTCGTCGCCGGCGGAGCTAGAGACGGCGGAGGGGTGCGGGTTTCCTCCTCCGGCGACCAAATGGTCGGCGGAGAGCGTCTACGTGACGCGGGCGCTCGTCCGCGTCGAGTAGTGGCAGCGGCTGGGCCTAAGATGGCCGGAGTCGTCACCGGCGTCGACCGTGGCGGTCGCCGGAGCTCGGGCGAGCTCGGGGTTGATGCTACGGTGGCCGGGGAGGCTCGTGCGGGGCACCTACATGTTCCAGTCAGCGCGGGGAGGAAGCTGAGCACGACAGCCGGACCACTAGGTGGCCGGAGGCACGTCGGCGGCGATCACAGACGGCGGCGGGTTTCGGTCATCAAGGGGGCGACGGCTACGGCAACCAAACGAAGAGGGAAAGAGGGGGAAACGGTGGCGGAGCTCACAGGGGTTGCGACGGTGGCCTCGGGGAGCTCGGGGAGGCGTCGGAGGCGGCGAATCGACAGCGGTGAGCTTCGGTGGCCGGCGACGGAAACGACAGTGGTGGCGGCGTTGCAGCGCGTCCGGGGCCTCGTGGCTCGGTGGAGAGGAAGGAGGGGGTCGAGGCGGAGCTCCTGGGTGCATCGGCGAGGCTAGGGGTGGCCGGTGGCCACGAGGGAGCTCGTCGGCGGCGGCGAGCGTGTTCGGTGAGGTGGGAAACGGCAAGAGAGGGAGCAGGGGAGGAGTGAGAGAGGTCGGGCGGATCGGGACGTCACCGGGCATTCATCCACGCGGCCAGGGGAAGCAGGAGGTGGCCAGGGGAAGCAGGAGGTGGCCGAGGCAGCGTCGGCGCGCGCCACGCCTCGCCTCTGTTCGTCCTCCTGGCAGAGGAGGAAGAGGACAAGGGGGAGGAGGAGGTGGGCTGGGCCGGCCAGGTGGGGGAGCTGGGCCGGCTGGTGGGCTGCACGGGTGAGGCCAGGTAGGCTTTGCTCTTTTTATTTTTTTTCTGTTCTGTTTCTTTTATTTAATATCTTTTGCCATTGTTTGAATTTAAACAAATTCAAACAATGCCAAAAACTCCTCTGAATATTTTTATTTTGCTAGATGGACTTTTCCAAAAGCTTATCAGATATTTCAGGGGTATTTGAAATTATATTCTAGTTATATGAATATAATTCAAATTCAAATAGCTAATGATTTAAATTCAAAGTCCCAAAAATAAATCCTTTTAAAATGTTCATTATTTTTGGTTTGGATCAAAACCCTTGCCAAAAATATTAAACATCTAAGAGGAGCATTTTGGAACAATGAATGAGATTTTAGGGGTTTTTGCCCTTCTTTTATTTAGGGTTTTGAGGCTTCTGACTTCTTCAGTTCAAGTTTTTTTTAAAATTTAAACATGATGCACAGATGGAAGCAAGCACAGGACAGGCCAGAGCTAGGGATGTGACAACTCACCCCCACTAAACAAGAATCTCGTCTCGAGATTCAAGTGTAGGGTAAGATGAAGGGGTAACACAGACTAGTATAATCTTCACGATTCAGTTGCACTTCAAATGGACGTTGATTCGATCACCATCATCGTCTTGAAGTCTTGCTCTGAGAAATCCTGTCAACATGACATGGAGGGAAGAAGGAGACTCTAGAGGGGTCGATCTTCTCGAAGATCGAACAACTCACGGAATGAGACATAGGACCATCTCTCGCGTTGAGACACGAGATACACATCAAGAGGGGTGGAAAGAAACGGATGACTAAGGTTCACTAGGTAGACAACAATTCCGCACCTAAGAAGGTGGTAAACGATTGTCAACGTAGCGAGGAGTTGAGTTGCCATGATACCACGACGAAACATCCTGGAGGAGGGTGATTCGTAGATTATTACCTTAGGTGGCAAAAAGAATTACCTTTGATATAGAGATCATTGAGACTCTCTATAACAGCCTAAGGCAAATCTCAGCAATCGATTGGCGGGGGTCGGTAGAATGGCATACTCGGACTTGGATGATATGGATTACCTTGTTGAAGACAACGCAATGGATGAATTTGCTTATCACCGGAAATGGAAGAGACCCATGGTAGAATGGCACATTGGCGATGCAAGCTGGGAACAAAATGCAAATGTTGGGAATGATTCTGGTAGCTGGGGAAGAACCCAACAATAGAGAGTGAATTCACTGTTTGAAAAGATCATAGCATTTCCGAGGGAACTGAGAGCAAACCCAGTTAGTGCCGATGATAACACGTAGCGCTTGTGCGTGCTCTCAAGAACTTGAGCATTTCCACAATCATCAAGGTTTTACCAACATCCGTGTCAAGGATCCTGGCAACACAACTTGCTACCATGATGGCTAATGATGATGATGCAGATGCAAAGGAAGATAACACCTTCTCAGATTTCACCTTAGCGAGGCCAAGGAAATAAAAATCTGGATGATCGACCGAGAGACATTTAGCACTCCGCTTCTAATGTTCTCCTTGATGTGCTAGTGTAACCCATCATTGAAATGGTTTGGTAACTAGACATCAAGTAAAAGGTCGGACTTCGGGAGCAATAGAATCCATAAGGAACAGTTACGGAGGTAATTCCTACGAAATCCTTATGGGGAGGTGGCCAACTTCCTCAAACAAGATACTACAATAATAGGTCTTCCGGCTGGGTGTGTTGGCCACGACATCCACTTTACCGGTTTTCGAGGGACCAATATTATAGTTCTTGGGAAAATGTTCCAACCATCATATCTGCCTGAGATTCAGATCTGGTTGGTGTCAGGATATTCCAGACTCATCGTGTCTAGGAAGAAAAATGAAAGTTTGCAACACAAATCGACGAGATGACGTTGCGGGATTCTCGGGAAATGAACTACGATAGCAAGCTCTAAAACATGAGCTGGTTCTGCTACAAACATGTGAACACGCTGTCCCAGACAAGCATGACCACGTGGTAGTCTTATAATGAAACACTACCGAGTTCAGGTGAGGAACCATCAACGAGGATATCAAAATCCTTGCATAAGGTATACTCTTAAGAAGGAACTTCTTCTCCTTGAACAAATCAATCAGTGGCTTGGTGTGCTAGGGATACATATAGATTGAAGGTTGCAAGTCTTCAGACCACAGAATACTTCGCACGTATGCATGACTGACTTGGGATGATTCCAGAGGAAGCAAAACTAACTTTCTCAAATCCACGGCGGCAACTTTCACCAAATGCACGTGTATAAGAGGAAGTCACTCCTTTCATCAAACAAATACTTCATGAGCTAGCATGAAGAAAATGCTTTCAAAGTTTCCAACACTAGCTTAATGTTCAACAACATCATGGAGGAGATAAGGATGTTGTCAATGGGCTCAACAACAATTCATCTAGGTTTCCTTTTAAAAGGAATTCCATAGTTAAGTGAACAAGTGATAGCATTGGTCAGACCAAAAGATATAATGGTGTATGCTCGAGGAAAAATCCACGAATAAGACAGCATTACGAACATCGTTGGTTCTGATTTGATTTGACGATAGCGCATACTTAAATCAAAGGTTTGGGTAAGATAATAGATCCAACAATTGTTCACAAGGACCAATTGATGAAGATACCATCTTTCTTCAATACACGCTACACAAGAATATCCCTTTGGGACGAACTAAGTCAGGCAAGCTTTTATCTTCCAACCCTCCAAGTTGTTGTCTAGCTTAACCATCTAGCTCAGGGATATCCAACACAGATTCTTGGAGAAGGGTGGTTCACAAGAAACCAACTTGATCACGAGCTCAACACAGCGGTCAGGTGACAACCTGGTAATACTTCCGAGAAGATCTTCGGAAAATCACGAACCACCGATATGTTACTAAGCTCGAGAACAATCTTGCTTTTGAGGGCAAGACGATATGATCAAATGAGTGAGGACTTGACAAGATCCTAACTCATCAATCGAAGGGTGCACCGAAATAAGGACTAGGTAGCATGATCAGTCTTAGAATGATGATTCAAAACCAACACGCTAAGAATGAAATTATTGTCCATTAACTACCAAGCAACAAGGTTGCTAGGAGTATTGAATTCACACATCACGATTCACTTGTCGGCATTCCGGTTGCGACAACACGGAGACCGAGGAATGACTAATGATGGCAAGAAGTATCACTGTACCAAGAGTTCATAGGATGGTGTGCAATTCCTATAAAAATCCCGATATAAAGATGGTAATACTCCAAGGTAGAACAGACCAGAAGCTGGGTTGCAACTTGATCTGCGGAACACAACTTCTTTGACCCAATCCTGGATATGGAAGAGGTACTGGAGTTTGTTTCTCCAAGTCATTCAGGATTAGAATGGCTTGACGGACCACAAGAGTAATAGGCATCGATAAACGAATGCACGCATACTCTTGACTATCAATTGATAGACGAGGGCCAGTAAACAACTAAAGAGGGACAACTCAAAGGAACATATGATTTTCTGAGTTGTGGATGCATGGTTTAGCATGTCGAACGAATTCCACATATTTCTTCCGGATAACCCATGCAGAAAGGTAGAACTGGCAGAGTCACAATGTAGAATCGAGAACCCATCGAGAGCACTCTGATTGTGATCTTTCGATCAGCGAGGAACATCTGCCATAAGCGGTTCATAGTATTTGGAGGAAAGGAATACCACGAACATCGAGGACTAATGCAAAGGTTACTAATAACCTAAAGGAACGAGCAAAACTATCAACATGAAGCAAGTAGGATGAATCTCGGGTTCAAAACCCAGGGATAGAATACCTACTACTAAATGGCATCACGGGATGCTTTCGATAATGACGGCCAGAGTCATCACACTGGGACATAATTCATGGCTAGACTACTAGATGATCCCCTGAGACACCTAGGGTCATAATAGTAACTCCAACATAATGTCAAGGCAGTAGAGTACCTCAACTCAACAATTAGTGTGATTGAGCTGGCATAAAGGAACATCGAAACCAGAGGGAAAGGATTTTGCAAATGCATCAGACTATTTAGAAACCTGGAATGACTCGGACAGCATAACGGCTGTAAATGCTCAGAAAAGATTTGAGACATTCATAAAAATGGTGGCATAACCACTTAGAAGCACAATATCAAGGTTCCGAGATCAACAATTAACATACGGAAGGTAGAAACTGAACTGAGGCTTAATCCAACAATCTTATAAGTCCACTGATTAGTAACACGTGATCCTAATAGAAAGAAGAGAAAGCCTAGTTCTTAACCCCGTAGGAAAGATAAGATGACTCAGATCAGAAGGGCATGAGGTATAAGGAGTAAAAAGAGCCTTACGTTCCATCCCACAATCAATTCCCTTATATAACTAAAGAATTTCTAGACTCAACTTCGACCAGTTTGGCTTGGTAACCTACAGGCAGTCAAGCTCTGATACCAACGCTGTCAGGACCCCGACTCAATGCCACATCGATCTAGCATGTAACACCTCATATCACTTTGCGGCCTCACGCACGGTATTCCCACGGGTGTCGCCTTACCTTTGCCCGAGACCGTTTGCGCCTTTTGGCACACGTATATGACAGTGTCGCTAGCATCCATATGATAAGGAGCCCGGGCTGACATGGCTAGTCGTAAACCCAAAGTGGCACAGACTTACAGGGACAGGCATCCATGACCCAGCATCGAACGTGTCGGTCATCAGCGAGCGAATCCAGGCTATAGCACTGGGCTAGCAGGACTCCGGTGAACCGGGCTGTAGCGGGCTAACAGGACTCCGGTATTCATCGCGTGACATTTCCCCGAAGGGACAGACACAGGAACGAAGAAGGACACATGCCGGCCAGCCTAAGTGTTCCGGAGCAGTAGCAAGCTACCATGGCTCAGTGAAACACTAGGAGACATTTCCCGGTAAGAGAGGCTACTAAAGATAAACAACTAGATGGTCAGATCCCACACATACCAAGCATTTCAATAACATACACACAATATGCTCGATATGTGCAATACAACATGGCATCACAAAATGACTCTACGACTCAAGTAGTTTATTCAATAGGCTCCGAGAAGCGAGACATTACAAACATGGGTCTCATGACCCAACAATCAGAGCATACAAGTCAAAGCACAAGCGGAAGCTATCATGTCTGAGTACAGACATCTATAAATGAAAAGGCTGAGAAGCCTGACTATCTATCAGATCCTGCCGAGGGCACAAGATCGTAGCTGAGGTATCAAGCTAAACGTCGAAGTCCAAGCAGAACTACTAGTGAGACTGAAGTCTCTCTGCAAAAACATAAAATAGGAAAACGTGAGTACAAATGTACCCAGCAAGACTTACATCAGATCTATCTACACATGCATCATTATCAACAAAGGGGATGGTGGAGTTTGACTGCAGCAAGCCAGCTTTGACTCGGTGGCTATCCTGAACTACGACTGCAAGTAACTCTTTTGAGGTGGCGCACACGAGTCCACATATTCACCATATCAATACACCACTATGGATCCGCCCCCGTCTCCCTACGAGAACGCCATCCATAGCACTCACGCTTATCTTGCGTATTTTTAGAGTATCCACTTTCACTTGTCTATGAACTGATATAAGCAACCCAGAAGTCCTTTTCCGCGGACACGGCTATTCGAATAGTTGATGTTAACCCTGCAGGGGTGTACTTCTTCATACATGTTTCCACCACTTAGCGTCTGCACACGACATGTGCTCGGCAGACTTCAAGCGAAAGCCGACGTGGGTGTAGACCACGACCTACCTAAACACTCAAGTCTCTAGTCCAGGTTTATCGCCTATTCGGGTTCCATCCATGAGGAGATCCGGCCGGAGTTTCGCTCACAGCCCCAAACGATGTGAACAGGGTTCCCGAGATACCAAACGGGCATCCGGTACACCGTGCCACGTACCTACCGCATCACAGCCCACCCCTACGGTCAGCGCTGTCCACGGCCTCCAGTAAGCTACAAACACCAGAAACTACTTGCAACTCCTGGACAGAGGACTAGGGTGAATAAGAAGTCGAGCGGGGTCATATTTCAGGGCCCAATGTATGGTAGTAGCTGAGTCATGGATCACAAACACAGAACTCAGTTCCTAAGGACGGCTTCAATGAGACAACCCACCATGTACTCCTACATGGCCTCTCACCGACACCTTTTACCAAATCGTGTTCACACACTTAGCTCTCACACAGTAGGACATGTTCACACACCTCTGATTCATCCCTGATGAATCAGACCTGACTCAACTCTAAGCAGTAGCAGGCATGACAAATAAGCAAGAATGAGTAGGCACAACAGGGCTCAAACAACTCCTACTCATGCTAGTGGGTTTCATCTATTTACTGTGGCAATGACAGGTCATGCAAAGGATAAAGGGGTTCAGCTACCGCAGCAAGTAACAGATGAATCGGTGTTGTCCTAATGCAGTAAAAGAGAGCAGGAGCGAGAGAGTAGGATTGTATTGGAATGAACAAGGGGGTTTTGCTTGCCTGGCACTTCTGAAGATAGCATAGCTCTTCATCGGTGTCATCGATCACATCATCGGTATCACGTCTATCGAGAGGGGACAAATACCGGCAACACAGAAAGGAACACAATCAATGCAATGCACAATATGATGCATGATCATGACATGGCAAAATGAATGTGTTTTGGGCTAATGCAACTAAAACCAGATTAAATGAAGTTGGTTTGAATCCAAGATTCAAATTCAAACTCCATATGTGATTATTTAAATGCCATTTAATTGATTTGTGCTAAACAGCAGCTATAAGTTGTTCTAACATGCATGAAAATGGTACAGATGGATTCCTTGAATTTTTCTGATAATTTTTCATATATAAATTATTTAATTTGGAGTTACGGTTGAATTTCTATGAATTTTAGAAGTTTATACAATTTTCTGGAATTTTCTGAATTATTTTAAATCCAGAAAATACTTATTGCGTCAGCCCCACATCACTGTACGTCAGCAGAGTCAACTGGGCGCCCCAGGTCAAACCTGACCAGTGGGGTCCACTGGTCAGTGACACAGTGCTGCCCAGGGTCAATGACAGGTGGGTCCGGCCAATGACCACGTCAGCAAGTCAACCTGACGCGTGGGGCCACTATGATTAACCTAAACTAACAGAAGTTTAAGCCGTGGTTAATTAAGGGCGTGGGGCCCAGCTGTCAGTGAGAGAGAGGGGGGTCAAACCCGGGTCAACTCGCCGGAGTTGACCCGCGGCTCGTCGCCGGCGGAGCCAGAGACGGCGGAGGGGTGCGGGTTTCCTCCTCCGGCGACCAAATGGCCGGCGGAGAGCGTCTACGTGACGCGGGCGCTCGTCCGTGTCGAGTAGTGGCAGCGGCTGGGCCTAAGATGGCCGGAGTCGTCACCGGCGTCGACCGTGGCGGTCGCCGGAGCTCGGGCGAGCTCGGGGTTGATGCTACGGTGGCCGGGGAGGCTCGTGCGGGGCACCTACATGTTCCAGTCAGCGCGGGGAGGAAGCTGAGCACGACAGCCGGGCCACTAGGTGGCCGGAGGCACGTCGGCGGCGATCACAGACGGCGGCGGGTTTCGGTCATCAATGGGGCGACGGCTACGGCAACCAAACGAAGAGGGAAAGAGGGGGAAACGGTGGCGGAGCTCACAGGGGTTGCGACGGTGGCCTCGGGGAGCTCGGGGAGGCGTCGGAGGCGGCGAATCGACAGCGGTGAGCTTCGGTGGCCGGCGACGGAAACAACAGTGGTGGCGGCGTTGCAGCGCGTCCGGGGCCTCGTGGCTCGGTGGAGAGGAAGGAGGGGGTCGAGGCGGAGCTCCTGGGCGCATCGGCGAGGCTAGGGGTGGCCGGTGGCCACGAGGGAGCTCGTCGGCGGCGGCGAGCGTGTTCGGTGAGGTGGGAAACGGCGAGAGAGGGAGCAGGGGAGGAGTGAGAGAGGTCGGGCGGATCGGGACGTCACCGGGCATTCATCCACGCGGCCAGGGGAAGCAGGAGGTGGCCAGGGGAAGCAGGAGGTGGCCGAGGCAGCGTCGGCGCGCGCCACGCCTCGCCTCTGTTCGTCCTCCTGGCAGAGGAGGAAGAGGACAAGGGGGAGGAGGAGGTGGGCTGGGCCGGCCAGGTGGGGGAGCTGGGCCGGCTGGTGGGCTGCACGGGTGAGGCCAGGTAGGCTTTGCTCTTTTTATTTTTTTTCTGTTCTGTTTCTTTTATTTAATATCTTTTGCCATTGTTTGAATTTAAACAAATTCAAACAATGCCAAAAACTCCTCTGAATATTTTTATTTTGCTAGATGGACTTTTCCAAAAGCTTATAAGATATTTCAGGGGTATTTGAAATTATATTCTAGTTATATGAATATAATTCAAATTCAAATAGCTAATGATTTAAATTCAAAGTCCCAAAAATAAATCCTTTTAAAATGTTCATTATTTTTGGTTTGGATCAAAACCCTTGCCAAAAATATTAAACATCTAAGAGGAGCATTTTGGAACAATGAATGAGATTTTAGGGGTTTTTGCCCTTCTTTTATTTAGGGTTTTGAGGCTTCTGACTTCCTTAGTTCAAGTTTTTTTAAAAATTTAAACATGATGCACAGATGGAAGCAAGCACAGGACAGGCCAGAGCTAGGGATGTGACAGCTCCAAAGATGTAATATTTGAGTAGACTCGCATTTTGTTATCCTGTGCGCTGAAAACTTTGTTCATATGCACTAAGCAACACTTGTTAATTTAACATATTACCTTCTGTGCGGCCGTTTATCAAATCTGAGAGATGGCAAGTCATCGGCTTCGGCCCCCATGCCACGAGTGCTGGGGTGTTCGGGATAAATTTGAGCACTCTTGTTCCCATTTTTTGGTCCATCTAGGGAGGCGCTCAACACAACGAACAAGGCAACCGGACTTATAATGCTTGAACACTCTCACTTATCCATAGAATTCTATAATTTTAAGTTTCGGCGAAGCCCTAGTGTTCGGAAGGCCGAATTTGGGGCGCTATCCATGCCTGGGCCGGACAAAGCCGGTTCCTCGCTATAAGCGGCATAAGTCTTTAGGGACTCTAAAAAACCTCTTGAACAGCGACCGGCTCTCTCCTCATCATGACGGTCAGTTTTAGCTTTCTTCACTGAGGCGCTCGCCCAGCTCAACTGGGGCGCAATCGCAGTGGTTCTCCCAGTGCTACCTTAGCCGATAAAATGGAACATAAGGTACCAAAACATGGGAGCCGGGCAAACCCAACTATTGACCCAAGACATGATTCGGAGCTGGTGCATATAATGCTATAAGTTCAGGGTGCCGCACTTGTGAAAGTGTTCGGACTTATCGCACCATGATGCGGGAAACATAAGCCCCTGGCGTATTTAGCCGTACCAAAGTGTACGGATGCAACATGTCATAAATGAACATATGTATAAGAAAGGAATGCAATTGTAAGCAAAAAGGTGCATTGTTTACTCAAGAAATACTGCTGTGAATGCAGAACGATACAAATGGTGCGATATGCAAGGGATGGGACTATTAAACATGTCCCCCTCCAGGGGTAGGCTGTGGAATGGTGTATAAAACAGATTTAATGCTCATAATGGAGACTACCTGGATATTCGTCGTAGCCTTTCTCCTTCCCTGGCTGTTGCATCGTGAGTTCGGCAGGTCTACTGCCGGACAGGGCCTCTGATGAACGGGGTCCTGTGGGTAAAAAAAAGGAAAAGAAAAAAGAACGACACACTTGAGAGCCCCTGGTGTGGTTAAGCCGCATTCTGGGCGTATCATGGTCGTGCCCCTCCCCCTATGCCCATGGTATCTTCAGAGCGTAATGATGTACGCGAAGGACCCATCTTGAAATTTTGTAGGGGCTGGGGTTGGGGCTGCATTGCTACACGTGCTCAGAACGTGCTAGGGGGTCTTGTTGTAGGTTATTCCGGGCGCGTTTAGCCGTGTCCGGTCGCTTAACGGCCGGACTCGAGAATTGCCTTAAGAGGCTGCACTGTACTTCTGTCGCGAGAGCCGCTGTATGTTCCTCCGTTTGGAGAGAGCGTTCAGTGTTTCCGTTGACCGTGATGACTCCTCGAGGGCCTGGCGTCTTGAGCTTAAGGTATGCATAGTGCGGTACCGCGTTGAACTTTCCAAACGCGGTGCGTCCGAGCAGAGCATGATAGCCACTACGGAACGGAACTATGTCAAAGATTAACTCTTTGCTTCGGAAGTTATCCGGAGATCCGAATACCACTTCCAGTGTAACTGAGCCTGTACAATTGGCCTCTACACCTGGTATGACGCCTTTAAAGGTTGTCTTTGTAGGTTTAATCCTTGAGGGGTCTATGCCCATTTTGCGCACTGTATCCTGATAAAGCAGGTTCAGGCTGCTGCCGCCGTCCATCAGGACTCTGGTGAGGTGAAATCCATCAACGATTGGGTCTAAAACCAATGCGGCGAATCCACCATGGCGGATGCTGGTGGGGTGGTCCCTTCGGTCAAAAGTGATTCGGCAGGAGGACCATGGATTGAACTTCGGGGCAACCGGCTCCATCGCGTATACATCCCTGAGTGCACGCTTCCGCTCCCTTTTGGGTATGTGGGTTGCGTATATCATGTTCACCATCTGCACTTGTGGGGGGAAACCCTTCTGTCCTCTATTGTTCGGCGGTCGGGTCTCTTCCTCGTCGTCGCTATGCAGCCCCTTGTCGTTGTTTTCGGCAATTAACTTGCCTGCCTGCTTGAATACCCAACAGTCCTTGTTGATGTGGTTAGCTGGCTTTTCGGGGGTGCCGTGTATCTGGCACGAGCGGTCGAGTATTCGGTCCAAATTGGACGGACCCGGAGTAGTTCTTTTGAATGCCTTTTTCCGTTGACCGGGCTTAGAGCCTCTGAATCCGGCATTGACTACCGTATCCTCACTATTGTCGCCGTTAATGCAGCGTTTGTTTTTGTTGCGACGCAGCCTGCCATTGCGGTCCTTGATATCCGGACTGCCAGAATTTTTACTGAGGTTGTTGCTGCGTGCTAGCCAGCTGTCCTCACCCGCGCAGAAGTGGGTCATGAGTGATGTGAGGGCTGCCATGGATTTCGGCTTTTCCTGTCCCAGGTGTCGGGCAAGCCACTCGTCGCGGATGTTATGTTTGAAAGCCACGAGGGCCTCCGCATCCGGACAATCGACGATTTGATTTTTCTTGGTTAAGAACCATGTCCAGAATTGTCTGGCCGATTCATCTGGCTGCTGAATTCTATGGCTTAGGTCATCAACGTCTGGTGGTCGCACGTACGTGCCTTGGAAGTTATCGAGGAATGCGGCTTCCAGGTCTTCCCAGCTCCCAATTGACTCTGCTGGCAAGCTATTAAGCCAATGCCAGGCTGGTCCTTTAAGCTTGAGTGGGAGATATTTGATGGTGTGGAGATCATCACCGCGGGCCATGTGGATATGAAGGAGATAGTCCTCGATCCAAACCGCGGGGTCTGTTGTGCCATCATAAGATTCAATGTTCACGGGTTTAAACCCTTCGGGGATTTGATGATCCATTACTTCATCTGTGAAGCATAGTGGGTGTGCGGTGCCTCGGTATTGGGCGATATCACGACGGAGTTCAAAAGAGCTTTGTATATTTTGTTCGGCCCGGCCGGACTTACTGCGTCCGTCGCGACGGTTGTCGTCGCGTATCATGGGGCGCCCACGCGATCCATAGATCGATCTTGATTGTCTTGCCATATGCTCCAATATATCTCGCAAGTCCGGAGCATTCCCCTGTGGCCTTGTGCTTTTCGAGCGGTGCCGGGGTACGGTTCTGGTGGAGGGCCTAGAGGCCTCTCTGTCGCGGCCACGGGGTGGTAGGTCAGCCGTATTGTCTGCTGGTGATGCAGGTTCATATGTCTCCTCCTCTAATCGGGGGAGCAACTTGCGTTTGGGGTAGCTTTTGGAGGGGCGGTCGAGCTCATGCTCTTCGGCCGCAAGGACTTCAGTCCATCTATCGGCTAGCAGATCTTGATCAGCTCTAAGCTGCTGCTGCTTTTTCTTGAGGCTGTTTGCCGTGGCCATAAGCCTGCGTTTAAAACGCTCTTGTTCGATGGGATCCTCAGGCACGACGAATTCGTCGTCGTCGAGGCTTGCCTCGTCCCCGGAGGGAGGCATGTAATCCTCTACTTCTTCGTCTGCTGCTTTCTCATGAGGGCTGGCGTCTCCGTCCTCCTGCGCTGAATCTTGCTGGAGGGGGTTGTCTTCGGCACTTTCTGGGGTGTTATTATCTCCGGTGCCGGAATCTCCATTCTTGCTGTGGCGGGATTTAGAGTGGCGCAGCTGACGCCGGCGCTTGGGCTGTTTCTTGGAAGGGTCATCCTCTGCTGTTCCTTCGCCATTCCCATCCTTTGGGATATCCACCATGTATATGTCATATGATGAGGTGGCTTTCCAGTGCCCAGTAGGTGCTGGTTCTTGGTCGTCTCCGGCATCGTCGTCCATACCGTCGATGTCTTCGGAGTCGAAGTCTAGCATGTCGGTTAGATCGTCGACAGTGGCTACTAAGTGGGTGGTGGGTGGGCTTTGAATTTCTTCGTCGTCCGCATCCCAACCGTCCTGACCGCAGTCCGGCCAGGGCTCTCCTGATAACGAGAGATACTTTAGTGAACTCAAGATGTCGCAGAAAGGTGAGTGTTGAAAGATGTCCGCAGCGGTGAACTCCACGACTGGCGCCCAATCGAATTCGATTGGAGGGGGCGCGGGAGGTTCGGAGTTCGGCGAGGAGTCTGGCACCTCGGAGTCACGAGCTTCATGAGGGACAAGGTCAGTGTTCGGCTCTATCGCCGTAGAGGTTGCAGCCCCCGATGCGGTGTCTAGCCACCCGTGCTCGATCTGCGCAGCCGGCTCCGAATTGAAGATCGGAGCGGACTCGTGTGTGGCCTCCAGGTTACTGTCTGACTATTGAGCTAAGTCATGCCCGTCGTGAGAGTGCGGCGCGCTCGGCTGTGGCTCGAATCCATCGAAGATCAAGTCCCCGCGGATGTTAGCCGTGAAGTTCAAACTTCCAAATCTGACCTGACGGCCAGGGGCGTAGCTTTCGATCTGCTCCAGATGGCCAAGCGAATTGGCCCGCAGTGCAAAGTCGCCGAGTACGAAGATCTGTCTGGGGAGGAAAGTCTCACCCTGGACTGTGTCGTTGTTGATGATCGAAGAAGCCATTGAGCCTATCGGTGACGACACAGAGGAACTCTCAATGAAAGCACCAATGTCGGTGTCAAAACCGGCGGATCTCGGGTAGGGGGTCCCGAACTGTGCGTCTAGGCGGATGGTAACAGGAGACAAGGGACACGATGTTTTACCCAGGTTCGGGCCCTCTTGATGGAGGTAAAACCGTACGTCTTGCTTGATTGATATTGATAATGTGGGTATTACAAGAGTAGATCTACCACGAGATCAAGGAGGCTAAACCCTAGAAGCTAGCCTATGGTATGATTGTTGTTCGTCCTACGGACTAAGGCCATCCGGTTTATATAGACACCGGAGAGGGCTAGGGTTACACAGAGTCGGTTACAATGGTAGGAGATCTACATATCCGTATCGCCAAGCTTGCCTTCCACGCCAAGGAAAGTCCCATCCGGACACGTGACGAAGTATTCAATCTTGTATCTTCATAGTCTTGGAGTCCGGCCGATGATGATAGTTCGGCTATCCGGACACCCCCTAGTCCAGGACTCCCTCACCGACCATGCGCCAAACTCCCCCCGCCCACCGCGCGAAAATCCTCCCCTCCCCCAACCCCCACCCAAAAATTACCCCCACATCCGATTCAACCACCCTTCGGCCAACTAGCCAATAATATTCCCCAAACCCACTCACCCCCGTCCCCCTCCACTCCATTCGCTCCGCCAAAGCCTCCCTCCCTGCCGTGTCGATACGTCGGCGTCGCGGTTCGTCAAGGGGACGCACGGCGATCCTCTCGGTCCCATAGTACGCTCTCGTAGACGGTCGTCCTCTAGTCGCGCCGCCACCGCTGGCTACGTTCTTGTGGAGCCGCACGGCGGTCAGCGCTGCCACTGCTAGCGACGTTCGTGTGGAGACGCACGGCGGTCAGCTTCTCCCACGGTACACGCATTCTAGACTGAGGCCCCGTTCATGTTGGTGTAGCGTTGAATGTTAGCTGATAGACGCTGTTAATCTCACTTTTTGCCGAAGTAATTTACAGTCAATATGCTCTGCCTAACAAGCTTCCTTGCCCTGTTCTGCACTCAATCTGCTTAGCTGAGATGGCATGCCAAGGCCGATTAGTTGCTAAAATATCCTGCCATATATTTATTGTGAGTAGATTGCCATGATCTAGTAGCCAATCTGTTAGGTGAAATAGCTCTACACCGTTTTATACTTGATCCTTGTTGTTGCGATGGCCTGAGATAGTTCGATGGTTGTGTGCTCGGCCTCATTGACTGCTGAAATAGCCTGCCATAATTTAGCACTCAAATCTGTTTGCTGAATTAGCTTTACATATATTTCGTTACTTAGATCTGCTCGTCCAAATATCTTGCCATAGCTTTGGACATCGACCTAGGTATTTTTTCTGGACTTCATAAAAAAGCATGTATGTTTTTCCTGCAATATCTAGTAGAAGAACTAATTTGTATGTCTAACAAATGAACAGGACTTGGATAACTTCTGCTCGGAGATTCTCCGCTGCATATGTCGAGGGGGTTGAAAACTTCATGAACTTTATTAGAGCTGAGTACGGTGGTTCGAAATCAGATGTGCTCTGCCCATGTAGCAGTTGTATGAATTCAGTTACAAGACCCCATTCAACTGTGCAAAGTCATCTACACTTGTATGGGATGTCGGTCACATATACTAGGTGGGTTCATCATGGTGAAACTATGAACGTCAATGTTATTGACTACGTGGAAGAAGCACATCACCATCTTGATCTGCCTGATGCTCAGGTGGAAGAGGAGGAGGAGGAGGTGGTGGTGGCGGAGCCAGTGAGTTTCACCAACATTGAAACAATGCTACGAAATGCTTGTGCATTCTGTGAACTTTCACCAGCAGAAGAAAAATGGTGGGCCCGCATGTTGGAACAATGCAACATGGCTGTCACCCCAGGAAATAAGTTGTTAGTATTCTCAGCTATGGTCACCTTTCTTCAGGTGAAGACATCTAAGGGGATGACCAACAAATCATTCGATGCGATGTTGGCTGCTTTCCGCAAATCTTTCCCAGATGCGTCTGAGTTGCCACACACCTACAGTAAAATGAAGATTTTCCTTCGTGTAGTTGGATTTGGATATGATATGATCCATGTTTGTAAGAATAATTGTGTTCTGTTCCAGAAGGATTATGCCAACTTAAGTGAATTCCTGAAATGCAAATAATTAAGATGGAAAGATGGCGATGCTGTGAAGAGGATTCCTCATAATGTTCTGAGACATTTTCCAATTATACCAAGATTGCAGAGGTTGTTTCACGATGATGAAACAAGAGAGGATGTATTGTGGCATTCTAGGAACCAGGAGTATAGAGATCAGAATGTAATGAGCCATCCATCTCATGGTAGTGAGTGCAAAAGCTTCAATCATAAACACAAAAAGTTTGTTGCTGACTCGAGAAACATTAGACTTGGCTTAGCTTCAGATGGATTTAACCCATTTGGCCACCAGAGCGCCACATATAGCATGTGGCTAGTGCTTATTATCCCTTACAACATGCCTCCAAATGTTTGCACCAAAGAATCAAACTACATGATGGCCTTGCTCATCCCAGGTCCAAAAAGTCCTGGAAAGGATTTTGATTTGTTCATGGAGCCTCTTGTGGAGGAACTTCAATAGCTATGGAAGGGTGTTCTCACTCGAGACCTATATAGCAGCCCACCAGCTGATTTCTTTCTGCGTGTTGTTATAATTTGGTGCATCCATGATTATCCGGCTTTGGGCACTATGTCAGGGCGAACGACACATGGTTACAATGCATGTGTTCGCTGTGACAGGAATCCCCTGTCATACGCAATACTTAGCAACATCTGTTACATTAGACACTGTCGTTTCCTTGCCAAGGACAAGCCGCATCCTAGAAAATACTGAAGACATGTGTTCAATGCAAAGCATGAAAACCGTCATGCGCCAAAGAGGCTCACCGCCAACGAGTTGCAAGTGGAATTAGAGAAGGTCAAGCATATTACACCAGGAAACCATCTGGTAATGGGACTTGGAGTATTGGAAAGATTTGGATCTGCGGCATAATCTTGATGTGATGCACATCGAGAAAAATATATGTGATAGCACTATCGGCACACTTCTTAATATTGAAGGCAAGACGAAATATACCTTAAAATCTAGGATTGATTTGACACACCTGGGTATCAGACAGGATTTGCAGGTGCAAGATGAAGGTAAACCACGGGATATGGCACCAGCTGTGTACGTCTTGGACAAGGTAAAAAGAAAAGAATTCTGCGAGGTCGTGTCACGTGTGAGATTCCCACATGGATTTGCTTCCAACCCTGAAAGGAGAGTCAGTGCAGATGGAAACAAGGTACAAGGGTTGAAAACTCATCACTGCCACGTCCTACTTCAAAGGGTTTTACCTGTTATCCTTAGAGGATTGGGCCGCCCTGACTTATACAGAGTAGTTGCAGAGTTGGGACAATTCTTTGGGGAACTCTGTAGTAGAAATATCAGGATAGATGCTTTGGAGCGTCTTAGAGACAAGATACCAACTATCCTATGCCACCTTGAGAAGATATATCCTCCAGCCTTCTTTGATGTGATGGTGCATTTGGCTGTTCATCTACCTGATGAGGCACTACTTAGAGGTCCAGTACAGTATGGATGGATGTACCCTATTGAAAGGCGGCTATGCACTTTCAAGGGCTATGTTAGGAACAGAGCTAGACCTGAGGGTTCCATTGCGGAGGCCTACATTGCTACAGAAGCGTTGACATTCTGCTCAAAATACATTGAAACAGTTGATCAGCTTAGCAAAGAGGTGGATGAAGACAATCTCGGGCTCAATGTTTTCGATTATTCTGTTCGAGTTACAGGGAAGAGTTGACAAGAGGACAAACCTAAAGATTTGGAAAAAATGGTTTGGTATGTCTTGAATAACTGTCTTGAGATACTACCTTATATCAAGTAAGTGCAGTACTGCAGCTTATACATCGTAATCTACTAAACTTGCAGCACATTCTTATATATTTAGATGTTTGACGCGATCACTATGTTGTGTAGCATCTACAAAAAGGAGTTACTGCCGCAAAATCCAAGAAACATTGACAAACTGGTTATGGCAGGATTTGCAAAATGGTTCAAGAGCCATGTAAGCTTTTGAATTGCACTGTCAGTTTTTTTTAATATATTGAGTACATAAGATGATAAGCTTGTCTATTTTCTAACCATAGGTTAAGAAGATGCGGGAGGATGGGCAGGCAGTTGATGATGCCCTTTACTCACTAGCAATGGGTCCTGATACTCGGGTAAGACATTATGAATCTTGCATTGTTCGAGATGTGCGCTACAACACCCTTGCACGAGAAGAGGGCAGGAAGACACAAAATAGTGCCATCATGAGCACGGATACATATGACAAAGAGACAACTGAAATATATGCTAACATAACAGACATTGTTCAGTTGCAGTATTTCTCCAGTTTCGAGGATCATCGGTGTGTGTTTCTGTTGTGTTGTCGTTGGTATAACCTGTTTTCCAGGATCGCAAAACCCAGAGCTGATGATTATTTGAAATACATCAATGTCAAGGCTGCGTACCATACCAACGAGCCTTTTATTTTGGTAAATCAAGCAACACAAATATTTTTCTTGGAAGACACATTTGCACATAGTGATGACTGGAGAGTATTGCAAAGGTTTGAGCGGAGGAATTCGTTTAATGAAGTTGCACAACGAGATGATGCTTACACTGCTCCTGATGTACAAGATAACATAGATGTTCCTAATATCTTTGAGAACCATCACCCCAACCTGCCGGTATTGGGATTCCTCGGCTAACCAAATAATCAGCGTAGTTGCATTCCCCCACATCAGCAACTTCCTAGAAATACAAATCACACGAATATTCCCTTTTCTGCACGAATCAAATTGGAAGATCATCAACCAAACTATTAAAAAATCAGCAGCTAAAAGCAGCAGAACAACACTTAAACATATTATTACCCCATGATTCAGGCATTTGTAGAACACTCGGCCAGGGTTGAGGATTGTGGTTGAGACGCGACGGATGACTCTGCGTGATTTGCAGCAGTGGCACCATACCAAAGGCAGGGGGTTGCGATGAGCAATCGGCTGCGGTGCGCGTGCCGGCGGGGGTGTGATGAGACCCACAGGCGATGGTACGGGTGGCGACTTGGCGCATATCTGGTTGTTGCCTACTGAAGAGCAGGTGGACAAGCAGCCAGCGGACATGGCCGCTGCGGCCAGAGCTTCTGATGCTAGGCAGAGTAAGTAGAGAAGAGGAGAAGCAAACGTTGGATATGTCAGTTTCATTACTTGCAGAGTAGCATAGCACCATATATAGTCATAGTCTAGGTTTGGATTCGAACCAGCTACAGGAGCACATCTCTCTTTTTTCTAAAACTCGGCAACGTCTCTTTACTGGTACACTAGCTTGTTATGTACGCCTTCCCAAGTCTTTGATTTTCTTTCCCTTTTTTTGCAAGGAAGGAAGGAGGAAAAATGAGAGTTCCTGGGACTCGAACCCAAGACCACTTGGTTGAAAACAAAGGGTGTTAGTCACTTATGTGGTGAACGTTCCCTGGGAGGAGGACGGCAGACGAACGCATTTTCCTCGCAGTTTTAGTTGCGACACAAGATCGAACGGTCGTAGTTTCGGGAATGTTATCAGGCCAACGAGCCCAATTTTTCTTTTCTTCCTATATATAAAAAAGTATGCTACTTGGTGTCGGCTGAGTCAACAAACGATTGTGCCAACCTTGACCGTTGGATTGAAATTCAACATCTGTCATGTTTCTTTAGTCTCTTCTTCCTTAAGCCGCCAAAGCCAAACCAGCACCGGTGGGACCACCTGCTTCCACCTCCCACGGCAGGTTGTGCTGCCGCGCACACATCATGGCCACATCGCACCCTTAAACTCTACGCATCTTCCCCGGCTCTTGTTCGCTCCCGTCCGAGGCCTCACCATCGTCCTCCGCCTTGGTTCACTCGCCGCAGCACCGCCCTCCAGTGTTGTCAACATGGTCAACAACCAAGAGGAATAAGGAGATGAATGTACATGGTGAGGATGATAGTAGGGACACATCAGCGTGCTCAATACTTATGTTTTTTTGGGACGGAGAAGGGTATCAACTGGGTTGTGCGGGACCCGTGGCCCGTCTAGCCCAGGCTTTTATTTCATATGTTTAGCACATGACCAGCCCAGTTTGTTTTTTTCCTTTCTGAAAATGGCTAGCCAGCTATTTTGTTATTTGCAGAATAACCAACGTAGGCCTACTTGCTTTTCTACGCCCTGCTGGGCCGGTAATCTTTGAAGACGAGGAGGGATGCATTTTGCCCAGAAAATGGGCTATAAGTAATAAGAAATGGGCTATAAGTAAGAAAAATGGGCTGTAAAATGAAAAAATACAGCAAACAGGCAATTAGTTCCAAAATACTGTTTTCTTTCAGATTTTGATATTTTAAATTTCATTGTTTTTGTACGGGTAAAATTTCATTGAATTTAAATTAAGGTATATTTAGATTTAAAATTAATTTGAACCTGGCTATAAATTTCGGGTTGTATGCTGTTTGGGACAGATTTAGAGGCTGGCTTGTGGGTCTACTAGGTTGACATGTACTTTGGCTTTGTCAACTTAGTCCACAAATGATTCAAACAATAGTGATCGTTGGATGTTAATCCAACGACCATGCTGCTTCTTCAATATCTGATCTTCTTGCTCCAGCCACCCAAACCAGCGCCAGTGGGACTGCCTGCTCCTGCCTCCCGTGGCCGGTTGTGCTGCCGCACAGGCCGCACCGCCCCACCCTACTTCATTGCTGGCCAAACCATTCCTCTACTCACCTACACCTCCTGTTATTTTCCGGTGACGGCAGCCGGACTAGTAAACCCTCATACTCCCCACCGTGTGGGCAGCCATTGTCGAGCCTTCCCCGACTCCGTGTCATTCGCTTCCTAGGCCTCACCGTCGTCCACTGCCATGGTGCTCTCGGCGTGGCCTAGTCAACGTGGTCAATGAACGACATCCATCATACATGGACTGTACGTGGAGAGGCTGACAACTGGGTCCACAGTCGCACACAAGGAAATGCCTCCTTATTACGCGCAAAATAATGATTCTTCCACCTGACAGCTGGGACCCACCGGAAAGGCCTGTGTAGTTCGCGGAAAAATGTTCTCTCCGCTGACAGGTCGGACCCACCAGCTATATCTTCTCACGCAAGGAAGTGCCTCCTTATTACGCACAAAAAAATGAATACCCCCCCCCCCTGCTAGCTAGGACCCACCATAGTGGGAGGATGACTTGTGGTTCAACTAAGTTGACGGGGACGGAGGGCTTTGTCAACTTAGTCAATATGAACGATTCTAGCTCCAATGACCGTACGCTGTCCACCCAACGGCCGTAGTGCTTCTTCAACCTCTGGTCTTCTTGCTCCAGACGCCCAAACGAGCGTCGGTTGTGCCACGTGCTCCTGCCTCCCATGGCCAGTTGTGATGCTGCGGAGCCCTCACCACCCCCTACTACTCCCACCGCTGGCCAGGCCATCCCTCTACTCAACCACACCCCCTGTTATTCTGCGGCGACGGCAGCCTCACACCACAGCCGAACCAGTGAACCCTCGTACTCCTCTCCGCACGGGCTTCCACTGTCGCGTCTTCCCTGGCTCCGCGTCGTCCCCTTTCTAGGCCTCACCATCGTCCACTGATGACCCACAAGAATAGGGGATCTATCATAGTCCTTTTGATAAGTAAGAGTGTCGAACCCAACGAGGAGTAGAAGGAAATGATAAGCAGTTTTCAACAAGGTATTTTCTGCAAGTACTAAAATAAGTGGTAACAGATAGTTTTGTGATAAGATAAATTGTAACGAGCAACAAGTAACAAAAGTAAATAAAGTGCAGCAAGGTGGCCCAATCCTTTTTGTAGCAAAGGACAAGCCTGGACGAACTCTTATAATAGGAAAAGCACTCCCGAGGACACATGGGAATATCGCCAAGCTAGTTTTCATCATGCTCATATGATTCGCGTTCGGTACTTTGATAATTTGATATGTGGGTGGACTGGTGCTTGGGTGCTATTCTTACTTGAACAAGCATCCCACTTATGATTAACCTCTATTGCAAGCATCCGCAACTACAACAAAAGTATTAAGGTAAACCTAACCATAGCATGAAACATATGGATCCAAATCAGCCCCTTACGAAGCAACGCATAAACTAGGGTTTAAGCTTCTGTCACTCTAGCAACCCATCATCTACTTATTACTTCCCAATGCCTTCCTCTAGGCCCAAATAATGGCGAAGTGTTATGTAGTCGACATTCACATAACACCACTAGAGGTTAGACAACATACATCTTATCAAAATATCGAACGAATACCAAATTCACATGACTACTAATAGCAAGACTTCTCCCTTGTCCTCAGGAACAAACGTAACTACTCACAAAGCATATTCATGTTCATAATCATAGGTGTAATAATGTGCATATAGGATCTGAACATATGATCTTCCACCAAATAAACCAACTAGCATCAACTACAAGGAGTAATCAACACTACTAGCAACCTACTAGCACCAATCCGGACATGGAGATAAGAATTGGATACAAGAGATGAACTAGGGTTAGGAGATGAGATGATGCTGGTGAAGATGTTGATGGAGATTGCCCTCTCCCGATGAGAGGAGTGTTGGTGATGACGATGGTGATGATTTCCCCCTCCCGGAGGGAAGTGTCCACGGTAGAACAGCTCTGCCAGAGCCCTAGATTGGTTCCGCCTTGTGGCGGTGGAGTCTCGTCCCGAAAGGTTGCTTGCTGTTTTTTTCTCATCGAAAGACTTCATTTAGGAGAAGACGGGCATCGGAGAGCCACCAGGGGGCCCACGAGGTAGGGGGGCGCGCCCAGGGGGCACGCCCCCCACCCTCGTAAGCAGGGTGTGGGCCCCCTGGACTTCATCTTTGGCGACGATTTTTCTTTATTTATTTTAAGATATTCCGTGGAGTTTCAGGACTTTTGGAGTTGCGCAGAAGAGGCCTCCAATATTTACTCCTTTTCTAGCCCAGCATTCTAGCTACCGGCATTCTCCCTCTTCATGTAAACCTTGTGAAATAAAAGAGAATAGCCATAAGTATTGTGACATAACGTGAAATAACAACCCATAATGCAATAAATATTGTCATAAAAGCATGATGCAAAATGGACGTATCATCCACCACCGTGGTGCTCTCGGTGCGGCGTGGTCAACGTGGTCAAGGAACGACTTCCATCGGACGTGGACTGTACGTGGAGAGGCTAACAGCTGGGTCCACGGCCGCAGCAAGGAAGTGTCTCCTTATTATGTGGAAAATAATGATTCCTCCACCTCACTACTGGGAACCACCGGACGGGCCACTGTATTTCGCGAAAAAAACGTTTACCCCCTGACTGCTGGAACCCACCAGCTACATCTTCGCACGCAAGGAAGTGCGTCCGGGGGAAAAAACGATTCGCCCCCTGACTGTTAGGACCCACCAGCTACATCTTTGCACACAAGGAAGTGCCTGACAGTCGGGACCCACCTGGTCGAAGCATACGTAGCGTTGCGTTCTAGTCACGAACGTGTACGTACATACTGGTCGATGTAGAGGTGCGCACGTGTCGTAGTAGAGGCGCGCACGTGTCGTAGTAGAGGCGCACACATAGCATGTACACGTATGTACAACTGCCAGGGTGCAAGAAAGAAAATATGGCCACGTACGTACATACGGGCGGGGTCTCGAACGCCTACTCGCGCATACGTACGGCCAGGGCTCGTGTACATGGCTGGGTCGGAACGGAGAAACTGCATTGTCGTCGTGTTCATGGGGAGGCAACGGAATGCGTCGTGTTCATGGGGAGGCAACGGAGTGCGTCGTGTTCATCGGGAGGCAACGGAACGCATGGGAGCCAACCAGCTTGGATGGAACAGGCAATGGAAACGAGGTCTGGCGTACCGCAGAACGGAGGAAACAGCCTTGTGTTCGACCGGCCACGTTCGAAACGGGATCCTGTTCATCGGGAGGGGTCTGGCGTACCGCAAAACGGAGGAAACGGACTTGTGTTGGACCTCCTACGGTCGAAACGGGGCCATGTTGATCGGGAGGGGTGTGGCGTACCGCAAAACGGATGAAACGGATTTGTGTTGGAGCGCTACGGTCGAAACGGGGGTCCTGTTCATCGGGAGGGGTGTGGCGTACCGCAAAACGGGACTCCACGGGATACTGTTCATCTCCACCGTCGACCTCCTCCTGCCTCCACGGGCTACTGTTCATCCACAGTCGACCTCCTCCAGCCTCCACGAGCTCCTGTTCATCCAAGGGCTCCTGTTCATCCAGCCTCCATCGCGCGCTACTCCACCAGCTACTGTTCAACCACCCCTCTCCACGAGCCCCCGTTCAACCACCCCTCCACGGGCTCCTGTTCAACCACCCCTCCACGGGCTACTGTTCATCCACCCCTCCATCGTCTAATGTTCATCTAGCCCTCCACGGGGTCGTCCTGTTCATCCAACCCTCCACGGGGTCCTGTTCAT
This sequence comes from Triticum dicoccoides, assembly GCF_002162155.2. Taxonomy (NCBI): domain Eukaryota; kingdom Viridiplantae; phylum Streptophyta; class Magnoliopsida; order Poales; family Poaceae; genus Triticum; species Triticum dicoccoides. The sequence continues at coordinate 46,641,558 of NC_041393.1, forward strand.
CCAGCCCCAACCGGCTCGATCGATCAGGGTCCTGTTCATCCAGAGGCAACTCCATGGGGTCCTGTTTATCTACCCCCACCGCTCACTGTTCATCCAAACCCCCCGCAACACTCCGTTCATCCAGAGGCAGCATCGATCGGCTTCAATTAGTAGCAGTAGCGAAGGAATCGCAAGATCTAGTTCAGTTAACAGCCATTGATCGACCGCTCGGGTTCAGTAACACATAGCCTGTAGTGCAATCGCTCGGGTTCAGTTAGAGCCCAACGCGTCGCTCGGGTTCAGTTAGAGCCAATGCCTCGCACACACACACATACGTATATGAGAGAAACGCGCATCGCTCGGCCCCCGACTACCCACCCTAACCGGGAACTCCCTGAAATTTTCCTCGCCCTTGCTTCTACCACGGTTTTTTCCGTCATGGACGGCCCAAAGAATGTCATGCAGCTGCGTATCCGGCCCGCCCAGGACGAAAAGCCCATTTTTTTTGTCATAATTTTTTGTCATAGAAGTAGGAGCCCACAACATCTGTGATGATACCGGGTTTTGTCACAATTATCGTCATAGAAGTGTCATAAGTATGACAAAAAAAAATTCGTTCGGCCCAAAATGTCACGGATGTGTCTTTTTTTTGTAGTAAACCTTCCTCCATCACCAATTTCATGATGCTCACCGCCGTGCGTGAGTAATCCCATCGTAGGCTTGCTGGACAGTGATGGGTTGGATGAGATTTAGCATTTAATCGAGTTAGTTTTGTTAGGTATGATCCCTAGTATCCATTATGTTCTAAGATTGATGTTGCTATGACTTTGCTATGCTTAATGCTTGTCACTAGGTCCCGAGTGCCATGATTTCAAATCTGAACCTAATATGTTTTCATGAATATATGTGAGTTCTTGATCCTATCTTGCAAGTCTATAGTCACCTACTACGTGTTATGATCCGGTAACCCCGAAGTGACAATAATCGGGACCACTCCCGGTGATGACCGTAGTTTGAGGAGTTCATGTATTCACTAAGTGTTAATACTTTGATCCGGTACTCTATTAAAAGGAGGCCTTAATATCCCTTAGTTTCCAATAGGACCCCGCTGCCACGGGCGGGTAGGACAAAAGATGTCATGCAAGTTCTTTTCCATAAGCACGTATGACTATATTCAGAATACATGCATACATTACATTAATGAACTGGAGCTAGTTCTGTGTCACCCTATGTTATAACTATTGCATGATGAATCGCATCCGACATAATTATCCATCACTAATCTAATGCCTACGAGCTTTTCACATATTGATCTTCGCTTAGTAAAGTTACTTTACCGTTGCCACTATTACAATTACTACAAAACTGCTACTATTACTTTTGCTACCGTTACTTCCATACTACTTTGCTACTAAATACTTTGCTGCAGATATTCACTTATCTAGGTGTGGTTGAATTGACAACTCATCTGCTAATACTTGAGAATATTCTTTGGCTCCCTTTGTGTCGAATCAATAAATTGGGTTGAATACTCTACCCTCGAACACTGTTGCGATCCCATATACTTGTGGGTTATCAGCCCCCACCTTGGCCGCCTCTTCCTCTATTCCACCAAGGCCCATTAAGGCCCGTTAACTCCCAGGGGGTTCCGGTAACTTCCCGGTACTCCAGAAAAATGCCCGAACCACTCGGAACCTTTCTGATGTTCAAACATAGCCTTCCAATATATCAATCTTTATGTCTCGACCATTTCGAGACTCCTCGTCATGTCCGTGATCACATCGGGGACTCCAAACAACCTTCGGTACATCAAAACACATAAACTCATAATACCGATCGTCATCGAACGTTAATCGTGCGGACCCTACGGGTTCGAGAACTATGTAGACATGACCGAGACTCATTTCCGGTCAGTAACCAATAGCGGAACCTGGATGCTCATATTGGTTCCTACATGTTCTATGAAGATCTTTATCGGTCAAACCGCATAACAACATACATTGTTCCCTTTGTCATCGGTATGTTACTTGCCTGAGATTCGATTGTTGATATCATTATACCTAGTTCAATCTCGTTACCGGCAAGTCTCTCGTTCCGTAATACTTCATCCCGCAACTAACTCATTAGTTACAGTGCTTGCAAGGCTTATAGTGATGAGTATTACCGAGAGGGCCCAGAGATACCTCTCCGAAACACGGAGTGACAAATCCTAATCTCGATACATGCCAACCGAACAAAGACCTTCGGAGACACCTATAGAGCACCTTTATAATCACCCTTTTACGTTGCAATGTTTGGTAGCACACAAAGTGTTTCTCTGGTATTCGGGAGTTGCATAATCTCATAGTATGAGGAACTTGTATAAGTCATGAAGAAAGCAATACTAATGAAACTGACATGATCATAATGCTAAGCTAATGGATGGGTCATGTCCATCACATAATTCTCCTAATGATGTGATCCCATTCATCAAATAACAACACATGTCTATGGTTAGGAAACATAACCATCTTTGATTAATGAGCTAGTCAAGTAGAGGCATACTACGTACTATAAGTTTTGTCTATGTATTCACACATGTACTAAGTTTCCGGTTAATACAATTCTAGCATGAATAATAAACTTTTATCATGAATTAAGGAAATAAACAATAACTTTATTATTGCCTCTAGGGCATATTTCCTTCATAACTTGTTTTTGCAGGGCATGTTGTGATGTGATATGGTCAAGACATGATGTGATATATGTTGTTGTATGAGATGATCATGTTTTGTAGAAGTTATCGGCAACTGGTAGGAGCCATATGGTTGTCGCTTTATTGTATGAAATACAAATGCCATGTAATTGCTTTATTTTATCACTAAGCGGTAGCGATAGTCGTAGAAGCAATAGTTGGCGAGAGGACCATGACGCTACGATGGAAATCAAGGTGTCAAGCCAGTGACAATGGAGATTATGACGTTGCTTTGGTGATGGAGATCAAAAGCACATGATGATGCTGGCCATATCATGTCACATATTTTGATTGCATGTGATGTTTATCTTTATGCATCTTATTTTGCTTAGTACGGCGGTAGCATTATAAGATGATCCCTTACTAAAATTTCAAGGTATATGTGTTCTCCCCGAGTATGCACCGTTGCGAAAGTTCTTCGTGCTGAGACACCACGTGATGATTGGGAGTGATAAGCTCTATGTTCAAATACAATGGGTGCAAGCCACTTTTGCACATGAAGAATACTCAGGGTTAAACTTGACGAGCTTAGCATATACAGATATGGCCTCGGAACACTGGAGACCAAAAGGTCGAACGTGAATCATATAGTGGATATGATCAACATAGAGATGTTCACCATTGATGACCACTCCATCTCACGTGATGATCGGAAATTGTTAAGTTGATTTGGATCACGTATCATTTAGATGACTTGAGGGATGTCTATCTAACTGGGAGTTCTTAAGTAATATGATTAATTGAACTTAATTTATCATGAACTTAGTCCTGATAGTTTTTTGCATATGTATGTTGTAGATCAATGGCTCGTGCTACCGTTCCCTTGAATTTTAATGCGTTCCTAGAGAAAGCTAAGTTGAAAGATGATGGTAGCAACTACACAGCCTGGGTCCATAACTTGAATATTATCCTCATTGCTGCACAGAAGAATTATGTCCTTAATGCACCGCTAGGTGTACCACTTGCCCCAGCAACTGCAGACATTGTGAATGACTGGCAGTCGCGTGTTGATGACTACTCGTTAGTTCAGTGTGCCATGCTAGAATTGGGACTTCAAAGACGTTTTGAACGTCATGGACCATATGAGTTGTTCCAGGAATTGAAGTTAATATTTCAAGCAAATGCCCAAGTTGAGAGATATGAAGTCTCCAACAAGTTCTATAGCTGCAAGATGGAGGAGAACAGTTCTGTTAGTGAGCACATACTCAGAATGTATGGGTACCATAATCACTTGACTCAGCTGGGAGTTAATCTTCCAGATGATTGTGCCATTGACAGAGTTCTTCAATCACTGCCACCGAGCTACAAAGGCTTCGTGATGAACTACAATATGCAAGGGATGGAAAATACTATTCCCGAGCTCTTCGCAATGCTAAAGGCTGCGGAGGTAGAAATCAGTAAGGAGCATCAAGTGTTGATGGTTAACAAGACCACTAGTTTCAAGAAAAAGGCAAGGGTAAGAAGGGGAACTTCAAGAAGCATGATAAGAAAGTTGTCACTCCCGGGAAGAAACCCAAAGCTAGACCCATGCTTGAAACTGAGTGCTTCTACTACAAAGGGACTGGTCACTGGAAGCGGAACTGCCCCAAGTATTTGGCGGATAAGAATGCTGGCAAAGTGAACAAAGGTATATTTGATATACATGTTATTGATGTGTACCTTACTAATTCTCGTAGTAGTGCTTGGGTATTTCATACCAGTTCGGTTGCTCATATTTGTAACTCGAAACGGGGACTACGGGTTAAACAAAGATTGGCTAAGGACGAGGTGACGATGCGCACCGGGAATGGTTCCAAGGTCGATATGATCGCCCTCGGCACGCTACCTCTACATCTACCTTCGGGATTAGTTTTAGACCTAAATAATTGTTATTTGGTGCCAGCGTTGAGCATAAACATTATATCTGGATCTTGTTTAGTGTGAGACGGTTATTTATTTAAATAAGAGAATAATGGTTGTTCTATTTATATGATTAATATATTTTATGGTCATGCACCCTTGAAGAGTGGTCTATTTCTGTTGAATCTTGATCATGGTGATACACATATTCATAATAATGATGCCAAAAGATGCAAAGTTGATAATGATAGTGCAACTTATTTATGGCACCATCGTTTGGGTCATATCGGTGTAAAGCGCATAAAGAAACTCCATAAAGATGGACTTTTGGAATCTCTTGATTATGAATCATTTGATACTTGCGAACCGTGCCTTATGGAAAAGATGACTAAAACTCCGTTCTCTGGAACAATTGAACAAGCTAATGAGTTATTGGAAATAATGCATACCGATGTATGCGGTCCAATGAGTGTTGACGCTCGTGGCGAGTATCGTTATTTTCTGACCATCACAGATCATTTGAGCAGATATGGGTAGATCTACTTAGTGAAACACAAGTCGGAAACATTTGAAAAGTTCCAAGAATTTTAGAGTGAAGTGGAAATCGTCGTAACAAGAAAATATAGTTTCTATGATCTGATCATGGAGGTGAATATTTGAGTTACAAGTTTGGCCTTCATTTAAAACAATGTGGAATAGTTTCACAGCTCACGCCACCTGGAACACCACAGCGTAATGGTGTGTCCGAACGTCGTAACCACACTTTATTAGATATGGTGCGATCTATGACGTCTCTTACCGATTTACCCCTATCGTTTTAGGGTTATGCATTAGAGACAGCTGCATTCACATTAAACAGGGCACCGTCAAAATCCGTTGAGACGACATCGTATGAACTGTGGTTTGGAAACAAACCAAAGCTGTCATTTCTTAAAATTTTGGGATGCAATGCTTATGTCAAAAGGCTTCAGCCTGATAAGCTCGAACCCAAATCAGAGAAATGCGTCTTCATACGATACCTTAAGAAAACAATTGGGTACACCTTCTACCACATATTCGAAAGCAAGATCTTTATTGCCAAGAACGGAACCTTTTTAGAGAAGGAGTTTCTCTCGAAAGAAGTGAGTGGGAGGAAACTAGAACTTGATGAGATAATTGTACCTTCTCTCAATTTGGAGAGTAGCTCATCTGAGAAACACGTTCCCGTGATGCCTACACCAACTAGAGAGGAAGATAATGATAATGATCATGAAACTTCAAATCAAGTTGCTACAGAACTTCGTAGGTCGACCAGATCACGATCCGCACCAGAGTGGTATGGTAATCCTATTCTGGAAGTCATGTTACTTGACCATGACGAACCTACAAACTATGAAGAATCTATGACGAGCCCATATTCTGATAAATGGCTTGAGGCGATGAAATCTGAGATAGGATCCATGTATGAGAACAAAGTGTGGACTTTGGTGGATTTGCCCGATGATAGGCGACCCATAGAGAATAAATGGATCTTCAAGAAGAAGACTGATGCTGATGGTAATGTTACTGTCTATAAAGCTTGACTTGTTGCAAAAGGTTTTGGACAAGTTCAAGGAGTTGACTACGATGAGACTTTCTCACCCGTAGTGATGCTTAAGTCTATCTGAATCATGTTAGCAATTGCTGCATTTTATGATTATGAAATCTGGCAAATGGATGTCAAAACCGCATTCCTTAATGGATTTCTTAAACAAGAGTTGTATATGATGCAACCAGAAGGTTTTGTCGATCCTAAGGGTGCTAACAAAGTGTGCAAATTCCGACGATCAATTTATGGACTGGTGCAAGCATCTCGGAGTTGCAATATACACTTTAATGAGGTGATCAAATCATATGGTTTTATACACACTTTTGGAGAAGCCTGTATTTACAAGAAAGTGAGTGGGAGCTCTATAGCATTTCTAATATTATATGTGGATGACATATTGTTGATTGGAAATGATGTAGAATTTCTGGATAGCATAAAAGGATACATTAATAAGAGTTTTTCAATGAAAGACCTCAGTGAAGCTGCTTACATATTGGGCATCAAGATCTATAGAGATAGATCAAGACACTTGATAGGACTTTCACAAAGCACATACCTTGATAAAGTTTTAAAGAACTTCAAAATGGATCAATCAAAGAAAGGGTTCTTGCCTATATTACACGGTGTGAAGTTGAGTCAGGCACAATGCCCGACCACTGCAGAAGATAGAGAGAAAATGAAAGTCATTATTTATGCCTCAGCCATAGGTTCTATCATGTATGCTATGTTGTGTACCAGACCTGGTGTGTGCCTTGCTATAAGTTTAGCAGGGAGGTACCAAAGTAATCCAGGACTGGATCACTGGACAGCGGTCAAGAACATCCTGAAGTACCTGAAAAGGACTAGGGATATGTTTCTTGTTTATGGAGGTGCCAAAGAGCTTGTCGTAAGTGGTTACGTCGATGCTAGCTTTGACACTGATCTGGATGATTCTAAATTACAATTCGGATACGTATTTTTATTGAATGGAGGAGCTGTCAATTTGTGCACTTCCAAGCAAAGCGTCGTGGCGGGATCTACGTGTGAAGCAGAGTACATAGCGGCTTTGGAAGCAGCAAATGAAGGAGTCTGGATGAAGGAGTTCATATCCGATCTAGGTGTAATACCTAGTGCATCGGGTCCAATGAAAATCTTTTGTGACAATACTGGAGTGATTGCCTTGGCGAAGGAATCCAGATTTCACAATAAGACCAAACACATCAAGAGACGCTTCAACTCCATCCGAGATTTGGTCAAGGAGGGGTACATAGAGATTTGAATAATACATACGAATCTGAATGTGGTAGACCCATTGACTAAGCCTCTTCTAGGAGCAACATGATCAGCACTAGGACTCCATGGGTGTTAGATTCATTACAATGTAATCTAGATTATTGACTCTAGTGCAAGTGGGAGACTGAAGAAAATGTGCCCTAGAGGCAATAATAAAGTTGTTATTTTATATTTCCTTATATCATGATAAATGTTTATTATTCATGCTAGAATTTTATTAACCGGAAACTCGGTACATATGTGAATACATAGACAAAACATCGTGTCCCTAGTATGCCTCTACTAGACTAGCTCGTTGATCAAAGATGGTTAAGTTTCCTAGCCATGGACATGAGTTGTCATTTGATGAATGGGGTCAGAATGATGTGATGGACAAGACCCATCCATTAGCTTAGCATAATGATCGTTCAGTTTTATTGCTAATGCTTTCTTAACGTCAAATACATATTCCTAAGACTATGAGATTATGCAACTCACGGACACTGGGGGAATACCTTGTGTGCTATCCAACGTCACAAAGTAACTGGGTCATTATAAATATGCTCTATAGGTATCTCCGAAGGTGTTTGTTGGGTTGGCATAGATCGAGATTAGGATTTGTCACTCCGAGTATCGGAGAGGTATCTCTGGGCCCTCTCGGTAATGCACATCATATGAAGCCTTGCAAGCAATGTGACTAATGAGTTAGTTGCGGGATGATGCATTACGGAACGAGTAAAGAGACTTACCGGTAACGAGATTGAACTAGGTATGAAGATACCGATGATCGAATCTCGGGCAAGTAACATACCGATGACAAAGGGAATAACGTATGTTGACATTGTGGTTCGACCGATAAAGATCTTCGTAAAATATGTGGGAACCAATATGAGCATCCAGGTTCCGCTATTGGTTATTGACCGAAGAGGTGTCTCGGTCATGTCTACATAGTTGTCGAACCCGTAGGGTCCGCACGCTTAACATTCGATGACGATATGTATTATATGAGTTATGTGTTTTGGTGATCGAATATTGTTCGGAGTCTCGGATGAGATCACGGACATGAAGAGGAGTCTCAAAATAGTCGAGAGGTAAAGATTGATATATTGAACGATAGTATTCGGACACTGGAATGGTTCCGGAGTGTTTCGGGTATTTATCAAAGTATCGAGGGGTTACCGGAACCTCCCGGGGAAGTAATGGGCCATAGGGGAGAGGTAAAGTAGCCCACAAGGGGATGCCCCCCCATGGGGTGTCCGAATTGGACAATGGGAGGGGGCGCGGCCCCCCTTTCCTTCTCCCTCTCCCTCTCCTTCCCCCTTTCCCCCCTCCGATAGAAGGACGGGGCGAATAGGACTAGGAGTCCAAGTGGGATTCCTCCCCACTTGGCGCGCCCTAGGCCGGCCTCCTCCCCTCTCCCTCCTTTATATACGGGGGTGCCCCTAGGAGACACAACAATAGCTCTTAGCCGTGTGTGGCGCCCCCCTCCATAGTTTACGTCTCCGGTCATATTCTCGCGGTGCTTAGGCAAAGCCCTACGTGGATCACATCACCATCACTGTCACCACGCCGTCGTGCTAACGGAACTCATCTACTCCTTCCTTCGACCCTCTACTGGATCAAGAGCTCAAGGGACGTCATCGTGCTGAACATGTGCAGAACTCGGAGGTGCCATATGCTCGGTACTCGATCGGTCGGAACGAGAAGACGTTCGACTACATCAACCGTGTTAAGCAAACGCTTCCGCTTTCGGTCTACGTGGGTATGTGGACACACTCTCCCCCTCTTGTTGCTATGCATCTCCTAGATATATCTTGCGTGAGCATAGGATTTTTTTTGAAATTGCATGCTATGTTTCCCAACACTATACATCAACAATTGAACTACTGGAAAGTGTAAAGATATGAAAATTAACAAACTGGAGACAACCATGATAGATCATACAAGAGAAGAAGCACAGGTTAGAAAATCCTTCAATTCCGACTCCTTTTCTCAGGTTTAGTGAATTTCCCCCTCCTCTAAGATTCAACAACCTGTAAAATCACCACATGGAAAGCACGAATCACATACTCTCTAATCCACATAGTTTATTCCACATAGCACTCCCGTTGAAATCAAAATAAATGGTTAGTTTTGTTTCAAAAGCAAAAGAACTAGCATATTACCACATGAGCTAGTATATACAGTGACAGAAAAAACCATTTCAAAATAACTACGGGCAAAAAGAAACTTGAAATTTACAGTAGCATAACATTGAAATTGCATGCTAGTTGATACGTCTCCAACGTATCTATATTTTTTGATTGTTCCATGCTATTATATTACCCGTTTTGGATGTTTATGGGCTTTACTCTACACTTTTATATCATTTTTTGGGACTAACCTACTAACCGGAGGCCCAGCCCGAATTGCTGTTGTTTTGCCTGTTTCGGTATTTCGAAGGAAAGGAATATCAAATGGAGTCCAAACGGAATGAAACCTTCGGGAGCAATCTTTTTGGAACAAACGCAATCCAGGAGACTTGGAGTGGACGTCAAGCAACGAACGAGGCGGCCACGAGGGTGCCCGGCGCCCCCTGGGGGTGGGCGTGCCCCCACCCTCGTGGGCCCCTCGAGCGTCCACCGGCCTACTTCTTCCTCCTATATATACCCGAAACCATCTGAGAGCACCATGAAAAACTATTTCCACCACTACAACCTTTTGTATCCACGAGATCCCATCTTGGAGCCTTCGTCGGCGCTCCGCCGGAGGGGGAATCAACCATGGAGGGCCTCTACATCATCTCCAAGGCCTCTTCGATGAGTTGTGAGTAGTTTGCCACAGACCTTCGGGTCCATAGTTATTAGCTAGATGGCTTCTTCTCTCTCTTTGAATCTCAATACAAAGTTCTCCTCGATCTTCTTGGAGATTTATTCGATGTAACTCTTTTTGCGGTGTGTTTGTCAAGATCCGATGAATTGTGGGTTTATGATCAAGTTTATCTATGAGAAATATTTGAATCTCCTCTGAATTCTTTTATGTGTGATTAAGTTATCTTTGCAAGTCTCTTCGAATTATCTGTTTGGTTTGGCCTACTAGATTGATATTTCTTGCAATGGGAGAAGTGCTTAGCTTTGGGTTCAATGTTGCGGTTTCCTTTCCCAGTGACAGCAGGTGTAGCAAGGCACGTATTGTATTGTTGTCATCGAGGATAAAAAGATGGGGTTTATATCATATTGCATGAGTTTATCCCTCTACATCATGTCATCTTTCTTAATGCATTACTCTGTTCTTATGAACTTAATACTCTAGATGCAGGCAGGAGTCGGTCGATGTGTGGAGTAATAGTAGTAGATTCAAGCAGGAGTCGATCTACTTGACACGGACGTGATGCCTATATACATGATCATGCCTAGATAATCTCATAACTATGCGCTTTTCTATCAATTGCTCAACAATAATTTGTTCACCGACCATAATACTTATGCTATCTTGAGAGAAGCCTGATGAGGACATGACTACCTTGGATAAGACCAAAAATATTGTATACATGCATATTTGTCAGGTGATTTATAGTGCAAACTATTCAATAATCTATTTATGTTATCCAGAACAAAAATACTTCACACACTTTTGTGTTTTGTCTAATTGCAGGTGAATGGGACATTTGTACAATCCACATATGAAGATAAGGGAAAAGGATAAATTTAGGTGATGTTCAAAAAGTCCTCTCATGTCACTTTTGGGCCAAGAGAAGATAGAGTCCAAGTCCCTCACGTTCTGGATTCAGATTCGGACTACACGGACATACCTGACTCAAAACGCCAACAACTTTTTCATACGGACTCCAAATTGGGTGACTCTTTTTTGTTGGAAACTAGATTTCGTGCACTTTTTAGCCCAATTGGATTCACCTTCAAATTCATCCGGAGCATTGAGTTATGGATGAAACAATCTGATGCTGCAGCAGAATCCGAGTCAAACTACAAGTCCAAAGGTGTTACATCACCTCCACTTGGGCCCATTGGCCTTGTACGACCTAGGGTTAATTTTAGGCTGCCTTGGGACGTCCTCCCACCTCCTTGGCCGCCACCCCTTGCTCCTATATAAGTAGATCCATCTAGTAGATTTTCCCTGGGGGATTTGTTTACTTAAAAGTTAGCCATTGCAACTTCGTGTGCTTCGTTTGTGTCCAACGACCAGACCAAGACCACTTTTCGGATCCCCACCATTATCAATACTTCATACATATTCGCAATATTCAGATTGCTTTTATCATATTCTTGCTTGTTCTTCGGTTGCTTGCAGGAATAGACCTTCGTGGTCAGGTTGATCGTGCTCCAGTGTGGTCAATTACCTCTCAGAGTTGGTTTAGCGATTGCTAACGCGCAACGTCGTTGCACGTTTGTAGTCGGATCGTCAAAGTCTTCTCCACCAAATCGATAGTTATCATCTCATCAAAAGATCGGGACACCCCGCCTTTATCAAAGCCACTAGTGAAACCTATGGCCCCCGGGTCTACCTTTTATCATATAAATTTTCCATCTACTTTTATTTGCATATTTTACTTTGCAATCTATATCATAAAAATACCAAAAATATTTATCTTTTCATATTATCTCTATCAGATCTCATTTTCACAAGTGGCCGTGAAGGGATTGACAACCCCTTTATTGCGTTGGTTGCGAGGGTCTTGTTTGTTTGTGTAGGTGCGTGGGACTTTTGAGGAGCCTCCTACTGGATTGATACCTTGGTTCTCAAAAACTGAGGAAAATACTTACGCTACTTTGCTGCATCGCCCTTTCCTCTTCAAGGAAAACCAATGAAAGCTCAAGACGTAGCAAGAAGGATTTCTGGCGCCGTTGCAGGGGAGGTCTTCACTCAAGTCAAGACATACCAAGGACCCATCACAAACTCATCTCCCTCGCATTACATTATTTGCCATTTGCCTCTCGTTTTCCTCTCCCCCACTTCACCCTTGCCATTTTATTCGCCCTCTCTTTTTCGTTCTCCCTCTTCTTCCCTCTCGCTTTTGTCTGCCATGGAAAATTCTGATGCTCCTGCTGAAGAACCCCCTATCTTACATACTAAAAAGTTTCGAGTCAATAGTGGTAATATTATTGGAAAAGGGGTTATTCAAGATTTCTTTACTTGTGTTGGTTCTTTACCTTCTATGGGTAGTTCTATTCTACACAGAACTAGTAGTCTTGTGGATGTTATTGTCATGCTTATAGTTGAACTTGAAAGATAGTTTATGCACATGCATCCTTGCATACAAAGAATTTTCGTAGAATTTTCTAATACAAAGCATTCTTCTGTTAAGCGCGCAGCTACTATAGGGTGGACGTTGGCCATCCTCCCATGGAGGCGATCCTATTCGATCAAGAGGAAATAATGCGTTTCCAAGCTTTGGATTATGATGCTTTTAATGAAAACCTTAGAAAAAAGGTTCCTACCACTGTTCTAGTTCATAAAATTTCTGAACTTAATAATGATTTTTCTATTCGAAATAATGAGCTAGGATATTCCCTTGAGTGTAGACTCAAGAGGTTCTGTCAAAAGAATGTTTATATTGATGAATTGGTTGTGCAATATGAAGGGCCAAAGGAGGAACCCATACCTCCCGAGATTGATGTTGGAGACTTCTGTCCCATTAAATTTAGCCCTTTTGATTACTTTTTCTTGCCACAAAGAAAACTTTCTGCTGAACGTAGAGAGTATGAGATGAGTTTTCGTGATCTATCTTATTATTATGGCACTACTTAGATCTATCCTCGCTTTTATGCCTAGCTTGGGGCGTTAAACAATAGCGCTAGTTGGGAGGCAACCCAATTTTATTTTTGTTTCTTACTTTTTGCTTCTCTTTAGTAATAAATATTTCATCTAGCTTATGTTTTGATGTGTTTTCATGTTTTAATTAGTGTTTGTGCCAAGTAGAACCTATAGGATAACCTACGGTGCTAGTTAATTTGATTCTGCTGAAAAACAAAAACTTTGCACGCACGAAAATAATTTTAGTAATTCACAGAAACGTGCTTTTGTGTTGATACTTTTTTATGTAGATCAACAGACAAATTTTCCAGGACTTCCTATTTTGGTAGGATTTTTAGAGTTCCAGAAGTATTCAAAAGTTACAAATTGCTAGAGACTGTTATGTTTTTGACAGATTCTGTTTTTCGTGTTGTTTGCTTATTTTGATGCATCTATGGCTAGTATCGGGGGGTATGACTCATAGAGAAGTTGGAATACAGTAGGTTTAACACCAATATAAATAAAGAATGAGTTCATTACAGTACCTTATGTGGTGGTTTTTCTTTCTTGCACTAACGAAGATTATGAGATTTCCTGTTGAGTTTTGTGTTGTGAAGTTTTCAAGTTTTGGGTAAGATTCTATGGACTATAGAATAAGGAGTGGCAAGAGCCTAAGCTTGGGGATGCCCATGGCACCCCAAGATATTCAAGGACAACCAAAAGCCTAAGCTTGGGGATGCCCCTGAAGGCATCCCCTCTTTCGTCTTCGTCTATCAGTAACTTTACTTGGAGCTATATTTTCATTCGCCACATGATATGTGTTTTGCTTGGAGCGTCATGTATGATATGAGTCTTTGCTTTTTAGATTTCCACAATCATCCTTGCTGTACACACCTTTTGGGAGAAACCCACATGATTTAGAATTTATTAGAATACTCTATGTGCTTCACTTATATCTATTGAGCTAGATAATTTTTGCTCTAGTGCTTCACTTATATTTTCGAGAGCACGGCGGTGGATTTATTTTGAAGAAATTGTTGATCTCTCATGCTTCACTTATATTATTTTGGGAGTCTTTTAGAACATCATGGTTTTTTCTATGGTTATAAATTGGGTCCTAGAATGATGAGCATCCAAGTTGGGTATAATAAAAACTATCATATAAAGTGCATTAAACACTATGATAAATTTGTTGCTTGATAATTGTTTTGAGTTATAAAGGTGGTAATGTTAGAGTCGTGCTAGTTGGGTAATTATGAAATTGAGAAATACTAGTGTTGAAGTTGGCAAGTCTCGTAGCATGCACGTATGGTAAAAGTTGTGTGACAAATTTGTTGCATGGGGTGCTCTTTTAATTGTCTTCCTTATGAGTGGAGGTCGGGATCGCGCGATGGTTAACTCCTACCAACCCTTCCCCTAGGAGCATGCGTAGTAATACAACAACATAGACATGCAAAAATACTATCAGGTACTAAGTTCATGATAAATTTAAGTTCAATTAATCATATTACTTAAGAACTCCCACTTAGATAGACATCCCTCTAATCATCTAAGTAATCACGTGATCCAAATCAACTAAACCATAACCGATCATCACGTGAAATGGAGTAGTTTTCAATGGTGAATATCACTATGTTGATCATATCTACTATATGATTCACGCTCGACCTTTCGGTCTAAGTGTTCCAAGGCCATATCTGCATATGCTAGGCTCCTCAAGTTTAACCTGAGTATTCTGCGTGTGCAAAGCTGGCTTGCACCCGTTTTAGATGTATGTAGAGCTTATCACACCCGATCATCACGTGGTGTCTGGGCACGACGAACTTTGGCAACGGTGCATACTTAGGGAGAACACTTTTATCTTGAAATTTAGTGAGAGATCATCTTATAATGCTATCGACAATCAAAGCAGGATAAGATGCATAAAAGATAAACATCACATGCAATCCATGTAAGTGATATGATATGGCCATCATCATCTTGTGCTTGTGATCTCCATCTCCGTAGCACCGTCATGATCACCATCGTCACCGGTGCGACACCTTGATCTCCATCGTAGCATCATTGTCGTCTCGCCAACTATTGCTTCTACGACTACGCTACCGCTTAGTGACAAAGTAAAGCAATTACAGGGCGATTGCATTGCATACAATAAAGCGACAACCATATGGCTTCTGCCAGTTGCCGATAACTCCGCTACAAAACATGATCATCTCATACAATAAAATATAGCATCATGCCTTGACCATGTCACATCACAACATGCCCTGCAAAAACAAGTTAGCATCCTCTACTTTGGTGTTGCAAGTTTTACATGGCTGCTACGGGCTGAGCAAGAACCATTCTTACCTACGCATCAAAACCACGACGATAGTTCGTCAAGTTAGTGCTTTTTTAACCTTCTCAAGGACCGGGCGTAGCCACACTCGGTTCAACTAAAGTTGGAGAAACTGACACCCGCTAGTCACCTATGTGCAAAGCACGGCGGTAAAACCAGTCTCGCGTAAGCGTACGCGTAATGTCAGTCTGGGCCGCTTCATCCAACAATACCGCCGAACCAAAGTATGAAATGCTGGTAAGAAGTATGACTTGCATCGCCCGCAACTCACTTGTGTTCTACTCGTGCATATAACATCTACGCATAAAACCTGACTCGGATGCCACTAATGGGGAACGTAGTAATTCAAAAAAATTCCTACGCACACGCAATATCACGGTGATGCATAGCAATGAGAGGGGAGAGTGTGTCCACGTACCCTCGTGGACCGAAAGCGGAAGCGTTAGCACAACGCAGTTGATGTAGTCGTACGTCTTCACAATCCGACCGATCAAGTATCGAACGCACGACACCTCCGAGTTCAGCACACGTTCAGCTCGATGACGTCCCTCGAACTTCAATCTAGCCGAGCTTTGAGGGAGAGTTCCGTCAGCACGACGGCGTGGTGACGATGATGATGTTCTACCGACACAGGGATTTGATATCATCGAGGTGGATTATGGTGGAGGGGGGCACCGCACACGGCTAAGAGATCCAAGGGATCAATTGTTGTGTATCCAAGGGGTGGCTTCCTCCACGTATATAAAGGAGTGGAGGAGGGGGACGGGGCCGGCCACCCTAGGCGCGCCCCATGAGGAGTCCTACTCCCACCGGGAGTAGGACTCCCCTTTTCCAAGTGGGAGAGAGAGGGGGGAAAGTAAAGGGCCCCCCCTCCTTGTCCACCTTTTGGGAGAAACCCACATGATTTAGAATTTATTAGAATACTCTATGTGCTTCACTTATATCTTTTGAGCTAGATAATTTTTGCTCTAGTGCTTCACTTATATTTTCTGGAGCACGACGGTGGCTTTATTTTGAAAAAATTGTTGATCTCTCATGCTTCACTTATATTATTTTGAGAGTCTTTTAGAACAGCATGGTATTTGCTATGGTTATAAATTTGGTCCTAGAATGATGAGCATCCAAGTTGGGTATAATAAAAACTATCGTAGAAAGTGCATTAAACACTATGATAAATTTGATGCTTGATAATTGTTTTGAGATATAAAGGTGGTAATGTTAGAGTCGTGCTAGTTGGGTAATTATGAAATTGAGAAATACTAGTGTTGAAGTTGGCAAGTCCCGTAGCATTCACGTATGGTAAAAGTTATGTGACAAATTTTTTGCATGGGGTGCTCTTTTAATTGTCTTCCTTATGAGTGGAGGTCGGGATCGCGCGATGGTTAACTCCTACCAACCCTTCCCCTAGGAGCATGCGTAGTAGTAGTTTGCATCGAGGGCAAGTAGACTTTTGCAATAAGTATATGAGTTCTTTATGACTAATGTGAATCCATGGACATATGCACACTCACCCTTCCACTTTGCTAGCCTCTATTATGCCGCGCAACTTTCGTCGGTATCATGCACCCATAATTTACCTTCCTCAAAACAGCCACCATACCTACCTATTATGGGATTTCCATAGCCATTCCGAGATATATTGCCATGCAACTCTCCACCGTTCCATTTATTATGACACGCTCCATCATTGTCATATTGCTCTTTGCATGATCATGTAGTTGACATCATATTTGTGGCAAGGCCACCTTCATAATTTTTCATACATGTCACTCTTGATTCATTGCGTATCCCGGTACACCGCCGGAGGCATTCACATAGAGTCATATTTTGTTCTAAGTATTGAGTTGTAATTTTTTAGTTGTAAATCAATAAAGTGTGATGATCTTCATTATTAGAGCATTTTCCCAAGTGAGGAAAGGATGATGGAGACTATGATTTCCCCACAAGTCGGGATGAGACTTCAGACTTAAAAAAAAAGACCAAAGAAGCCCATAAAAAAAGAGGCCAAAGAGCCCACCAAATAAATAAATGAGAGAAAAGAGAGAAGGGACAATGCTACTATCTCTTTTCCACACTTGTGCTTCAAAATAGCACCATGATCTTCATGATAGAGAGTCTCCTATGTTGTCACTTTCATATACTAGTGGGAATTTTTCATTATATAACTTGGCTTGTATATTCCAATGATGGGATTCCTCAAAATGCCCTAGGTCTTCATGAGCAAGCAAGTTGGATGCACCTAATCTCGAAATACGTCAACTCAACAAGTACCTTCGGAGACACCTATAGAGCACCTTTATAATCATCCAGTTACGTTGTGACGTTTGGTAGCACACAAAGTGTTCCTCTGGTAAGCGGGAGTTACATTATCTCATAGTTATAGGAACATGTATAAGTCATGAAGAAAGCAATAGCAACATACTAAACGATCAAGTGCTAAGCTAACGAAATGGGTCAATTCAACCACATCATTCTCCTAATGATGTGATCCCAATGATCAAATGATAACTCATATCCATGGTTAGGAAACTCAACCATCTTTGATCAATGAGCTAGTCAAGTAGAGGCATACTAGTGAAACTATGTTCGCCTATGTATTCACACATGTATTATGTTTTCGGGTAATACAATTCTAGCATGAATAATAAACATTTATCATGATGTGAGGAAATAAATAATAACTTTATTGTTGCCTCTAGGGCATATTTCCTTCAGTCTCCCACTTGCACTAGAGTAAATAATCTAGATTACACAGTAATGATTCTAACACCCATGGAGCCTTGGTGTTGATCATGTTTTTCTCGTGGAAGAGGCTTAGTCGACGGGTCTGCAACATGCAGATCCGTATGTATCTTGCAAATCTCTATGTCTCCCACCTGGACTTGGTCCCGGATGGAATTGAAGCATCTCTTGATGTGCTTGGTTCTCTTGTGAAATCTGGATTCCTTTGCCAAGGCAATTGCACTAGTATTGTCACAAAAGATTTTCATTGGACCCGATGCACTAGGTATGACACCTAGATCGGATATGAACTCCTTCATCCAGACTCCTTCATTTGCTACTTCCGAAGCAGCTATGTACTCCGCTTCACATGTAGATCCCACGATGATGCTTTGTTTAGAACTGCACCAATTGACAGCTCCACCGTTCAATATAAACACGTATCCGTTTTGCGATTTAGAATCATCCGGATCAGTGTCAAAGCTTGCATCGACGTAACCATTTACGACTAGCTCTTTGTCACCTCCATAAACGAGAAACATATCCGTAGTCCTTTTCAGGTATTTCAGGATGTTCTTGACCGCTGTCCTGTGATCCACTCCTGGATTACTGTGGTTCCTCCCTGCTAAAGTAATAGAAATGCACACATCAGGTCTGGTAGACAGCATGGCATACATGATAGAGCCTATGGCTGAAGCATAGGGGACTCCTTTCATTTTCTCTCTATCTTCTGCAGTGGTCGGGCATTGAGTCTGACTCAATTTCACATCTTGTATTACATGCAAGAACCCTTTCTTTGCTTGATCCATTTTGAACTTTTTCAAAACTTTATCAAGGTATGTACTTTGTGAAAGTCCAATTAAGCGTGTTGATCTATCTCTATAGATCTTGATGCCCAATATATAAGCAGCTTCACCGAGGTCTTTCATTGAAAAACTTTTATTCAAGTATGCTTTTATGCCATCCAGAAATTCTATATCATTTCCAATCAACAATATGTCATCCACATATAATATTAGAAATGCTACAGAGCTCCCACTCACTTTCTTGTAAATACAGGCTTCTCCAAAAGTCTGTATAAAACCATATGCTTTGATCACATTATCAAAGCGTTTATTCCAACCCCGAGAGGCTTGCACCAGTCCATAAATGGATTGCTGGAGCTTGCACACTTTGTTAGCACCTTTTGGATCGACAAAACTTTGTGGTTGCATCATATACAACTCTTCTTCCAGAAATTCATTCAGGAATGCAGTTTTGACATCCATTTGCCAAATTTCATAATCATAAAATGCGGCAATTGCTAACATGATTCGGACAGACTTAAGCATCGCTACGGGTGAGAAAGTCTCATCATAGTCAACCCCCTGAACTTGTCGAAAACCTTTCGCAACAAGTCAAGCTTTGTAGACAGTAACATTACCATCAGCGTCAGTCTTCTTCTTGAAGATCCATTTATTCTCGATGGCTTGCCGATCATCGGGCAAGTCAACAAAAGTCCATACTTTGTTCTCATACATGGATCCCATCTCAGATTTCATGGCCTCAAGCCATTTTGCGGAATTTGGGCTCATCATCGCTTCCTCATAATTCGTAGGTTCGCCATGGTCAAGTAACATGACCTCCAGAATAGGATTACCGTACCACTCTGGTGCGGATCTTACTCTAGTTGACCTACGAGGTTTGGTAGTAACTTGATCTGAAGTTTCATGATCAATATCATTAGATTCCTCACTAATTGGTGTAGTCGTCACAGGAACCGGTTTCTGTGATGGACTATTTTCCAATAAGGGAGCAGGTATAGTTACCTCATCAAGTTCTACTTTCCTCCCACTCACTTCTTTCGAGAGAAACTCCTTCTCTAGAAAGGATACATTCTTGGAAACCAATGTCTTGCCTTCGGATGTGTGATAGAAGGTGTACCCAATAGTTTCCTTTGGGTATCCTATGAAGACACATTTCTCCGATTTGGGTTCGATCTTATTAGGTTAAAGTTTTTTCACATAAGCATCGCAGCCCCAAACTTTAAGAAACGACAACTTTGGTTTCTTGCCAAACCATAGTTCATAAGGGGTCGTCTCAACAGATTTGGATGGTGCCCTATTTAATGTGAATGCAGCCGTCTCTAAAGCATAACCCCAAAATGATAGCGGCAAATCAGTAAGAGACATCATAGATCGCACCATATCTAGTAAAGTACGATTACGATGTTCGGACACACCATTACATTGTGGTGTTCCGGGTGGCGTGAGTTGCCAAACTATTACGCATTGTTTCAAATGTAGACCAAACTCATAACACAAATATTCTCCTCCACGATCAGATCATAGAAACTTTATTTTCTTGTTACGATGATTTTCAACTTCACTCTGAAATTCTTTGAACTTTTCAAATGTTTCAGACTTATGTTTCATTAAATAGATATACCCATATCTGCTTAAATCATCTGTGAAGGTGAGAAAATAACGATACCCGCCGCGAGCCTCAACATTCATTGGACCACATACATCAGTATGTATGATCTCCAACAAATCAGTTGCTCGCTCCATAGTTCCGAAGAACGGCGTTTTAGTCATCTTGCCCATGAGGCATGGTTCACAAGTACCAAGTGATTCATAATCAAGTGATTCCAAAAGTCCATCAGTATGGAGTTTGTTCAGGCTCTTTACACCAATATGACCCAAACGGCAGTGCCACAAATAACTTGCGCTATCATTATAAACTCTGCATCTTTTGGCTTCAACATTATGAATATGTGTATCACTACTATCGAGATTCATCAAAAATATACCACTCTTCAAGGGTGCATGACCATAAAAGATATTACCCATATAAATAGAACAACCATTATTCTTAGATTTAAATGAATAACCGTCTCGCATCAAACAAGATCCAGATATAATGTTCATGCTCAACGTTAGCACCAAATAACAATTATTCAGGTCTAAAACTAATCCCGAAGGTAGATGTAGAGGTAGCATGCCGATGGCGATCACATCGACTTTGGAACCATTTCCCATGCGCATTGTCACCTCGTCCTTAATTAGCCAGTGTTCGCTTAATCCGTAGTCCCTGTTTGAGTTGCAAATATAAGCAACAGAACCAGTATCAAATACCCAGGCGCTACTGCAAGCTCTGGTAAGGTACACATCAATAACATGTATATCACATATACCTATGTTCACCTTGCCATCCTCCTTATCCGCCAAATACTTGGGGTAGTTCCGCTTCCAGTGACCAGTCTGCTTGCAGTAGAAGCACTCAGTCTCAGGCTTAGGTCCAGACTTGGGTTTCTTCTCTTGAGCAGCAACTTGTTTGCCGTTCTTCTTGAAGTTCCCCTTCTTCTGCCCTTTACCCTTTTTCTTGAAACTGGTGGTCTTGTTGACCATCAACACTTGATGCTCCTTCTTGACTTCTACCTCCGCAACCTTTAGCATTGCGAAGAGCTCGAGAATTGTCTTATTCATCCCTTGCATATTATAGTTCATCATGAAGCTCTTGTAGCTTGGTGGCAGTGATTGAAGAATTCTATCAATGACACTATCATTCGGAAGATTAACTCCCAGTTGAATCAAGTGATTGTTATACCCAGACATTTTGAGTATATGTTCACTAACAGAACTATTCTCCTCCATCTTGCAGCTATAGAACTTCTTGGAGACTTCATATCTCTCAATTCAGGCATTTGCTTGAAATATTAACTTCAACTCCTGGAACATCTCATATGCTCCATGACATTCAAAACATTGTTGAAGTCCCGGTTCTAAGCCGTAAAGCATGGCACACTGAACTATAGAGTATTCATCAGCTTTGCTCTGCCAGACGTTCTTAACGTCGTCAGTTGCATCTGCAGCAGGCCTGACACCCAGCGGTGCTTCTAGGACGTAATTCTTCTGTGCAGCAATGAGGATAATCCTGAAGTTACGGACCCAGTTCTTGTAATTGCTACCATCATCTTTCAACTTTGCTTTCTCAAGGAACGTGTCGGTGTCAAAAGCGGCGGATCTCGGGTAGGGGGTCCCGAACTGTTCGTCTAGGCAGATGGTAACAGGAGACAAGGGACACGATGTTTTACCCAGGTTCGGGCCCTCTTGATGGAGGTAAAACCCTACGTCCTGCTTGATTGATATTGATGATGTGGGTATTACAAGAGTAGATCTACCACGAGATCAAGGAGGCTAAACCCTAGAAACTAGTCTATGGTATGATTGTTGTTCTTCCTATGGACTAAAACCATCCGGTTTATATAGACACCGGAGAGGGATAGGGTTACACAGAGTTGGCTACAATGGTAGGAGATCTACATATCCGTATCGCCAAGCTTGCCTTCCACGCCAAGGAAAGTCCCATCCGGGGGACGAAGTATTCAATCTTGTATCTTCATAGTCTTGGAGTCCGGCTGATGATGATAGTTCGGCTATCCGGACACCCCCTAGTCCAGGACTCCCTCAGTAGCCCCTGAACCAGGCTTCAATGACGACGAGTCCGGCGCGCATATTGTCTTCGGCATTGCAAGGCGGGTTCCTCCTCCGAATAATTTATAGAAGATTGTGAACACCAGGATAGTGTCCGGCTCTGCAAAATAAATTCCACATACCACCGTAAAGAGAATAATATTTACACAAGTTCAATCTGCTGACGTATTTTGTGGCGTGATGTCACACCACTACCAAGCCTTTACTCGAATTGTTTTTATTATACCACCTCAGTGCGTTTAGCGAAGCGGTTTCCTTGGCATGTCTTGTCGAAGCAGAGATCGTGTTCCCCTTATTCCGGGATTCCCATTAATGCGGACGTGGTAACCCAACCGCGCCATTGATTGCGGCGCTTGGGAGATAAGCGAGTTTTATCAGGCCGGTGGGGATGCATGGTTTCGTCCGCCCATATAAGGGGATAAAGGTCCACCCTTTTACCTACGCCTTCTTCCTCCTTTGCTTATCCATCTCCGCGAACTCGAGCTCCAGCGCCCAAGTCTGCACATCTCACCTCAACCTTCTCCAACTATGTCCGGAGCAGGAGGCAAGTGGATGGCCTCCTCCGTTATGGAGGGGCACATCAAGAAGCTGCGCAGTGCCGGATATCTGTCCAGCGACATCACGCACGGGCTCCCTGACGAGGGGGAGCTCATCCCCACCCCCAGGCCCCATGAGAGGGTAGTATTCCTTTCCTATTTCCTCCGCGGACTGGGCTTCCCACTCCATCCCTTTGTCCGGGGGCTCATGTTCTACTACGGCCTAGATTTCCATGATCTGGCCCCGAATTTCATCCTCAACATCTCGGCATTTATCGTCGTGTGTGAGGCCTTCCTCTGCATCCAGCCCCACTTCGGCTTGTGGCTCAAGACCTTCAGTGTCAAGCCGAAGGTTGTGAAGGGCAGCCAAGCGGAGTGCGGAGGCGCCATGGTGGGCAAGATGCCCAACGTTACTTGGCTCGAGGGCACCTTCATGGAAACCATTAAGGGGTGGCAATCGGGGTGGTTCTACATCACCGAGCCGCGTGACCCTGAATGGGCTGCGGCCCCCGAATTTAGATCTGGCATCCCCATACAGCTCACCTCCTGGAAAGAGAGCGTCCGGACATGGGGTGATTCGGAGGAGCTGACCGGACTCCAAGCCTGCATCCAGAAGCTAGTGAACAAGAAGCTCAAGCTTGTCAATGTAGTCCAGGTCATGCGGGACTTCAATATGTGGGGTGATTCTCCTGTGCCAACAACGGGACTTCAATATGTGGGAGTTCGATCCGGCGCAGCACCAGACTTTGAGCGGGCTCTTTGACACTATGTACGAAGAGGCCTGGAGGGTGCTGTTTAAGGGCGCCGAGGCTCCCGCATCCGCTACCGAAGATCGCGGATTCAGCTCACAGCGTCCAGCTAGCGAGGTAAGCGATTTTACCCTTTACGGGACACTTGTTTTCCATAGTTTGACTCTATGCGGGATCTAAACTCCCTCTCCCTTGACAGGACTGGCTGAAGAAGGCCGAGCGGGCTAACTGTCCGACCCCTTTGCCAGAAGACCCAGCGGACGCCTGCTTAACGGGGCTGCTGGTTCCGGCACCCCACGTGGTGCCGGAGAAGAAGGCCACGGGCACTCGAAAGAGTTCCCGTTTTCAGGTGTCATCGGACGATGACTCCAAGGCGGACTCCTCCCACGAAGGCGAGGAGTAGAAGAAAGAGGCCTCTCCCCCAGCGGGGGGAGGGAAGAAAAGGAAGGCCTCCCCAACGAGGGAGGCCAAAGGGTCCAAGAAGGGAAGGACTCTTCCCCCGGACTGCTCTGCCAACGCCGGCGACGACGACGAGGATTGGCCTTCAAGGGCCAAGCCCCTGGCGAGATCGTAAGTATCCGGACTCCCGAATAACTTCATGATTTTTATTTTCGCCACATGGTGTCTTTCTAATGCCGCATACAACCCTGCAGTCCGCCCAAGGATGATCTTCCCGCTTCGTCGAGCGGGTCCTTGGGTGCGTCGGATATGGATTCCCTTCCGACCGCCTCCACCCCCCGTGATGCGGACGATGCCGAGGTGGGATCCTGGGAAGGGACTCGCTAGGAGGAGGAGGCCCCGGAGTTGCCGCAAGGAAACCTCCCGGACTTTGCACCGGACTCCGCACCGGAACCTGTAGTGGCTCCGGAGTCCGGCGGGCGGCCCCTTCGTAAGAAGGGCAAGACCGTGACGCCGGCGGCCTCCGTCCAACCGGAGGCGCTGGATAGCTTGCTGGAGGCGCTCAACGGCGCTTCCATCAAAGAGGAACACCGCACCGTCATGAGTGTGGTGATTCAGAAGTTTCAGCTCGCCAAGAGCGGGCTGACCGAAGCCTGCAGCAGCCTTCTAACAGGCTTTGAGGTAAGAATTTTGATATATGTAAAATAGTACAGCATAGACAGTAGCCCCTGATGCTCGGTTCGGTGTTCGGAAAGAAAAGCCGGACTGAGGATCTAAAAAGACATACGCAGGAGTCATAAAAAATATGTCAATATGGGATTGCATGCAGTGCTGCTGACCTCTGCCGCACTGACTACAGAGGTCAATACTTTGAAGCAAAGCCCCGAGTGGTCCGAGAACGAGCTCGGCCGTGCCAAGTAGCAGCTCGAGGACAAGGAAGGTGAGTAACACCTTATTGAAATTGTACCTTACAGAAAAGGATTTGGTTGCAAGAAGAATGACAAGGATAACGTGGGTATTGCAGGGGCCACGAACAAGGTGGCGACCCTAAAGGAGGCGGTGTCTGCGGCCGAACGTAATGCGGCTGCGGAGTGCACCGAGCGAGAGAAGCAGGAGGCGCGGGTGGCGGAGGTACAGCAAGAGCTCCAGGCTCTCGTGGAAAAACCTGAGAGTTTGGAGCGCGACTCGAAGACTCGAGAGTCCGAGCTTGCATCGGCTCTTGAGAGTGCCAAAATCGCTAAGGCCGAAGCCTACAAGGCCCTCCAGGAAATCGAGGCGTTGAAGAAAATAGCGGCGGGTAAGGCATTTTTCATGCAAAGCAAGCATGTGAGTGTGAATTACCTATCACTTACCCGAATTCGGAGCTCTCCAGGAGCGTTCGCAGATCTGCCCCGCAGCGTGTCCGATGCTGCCACTTTCTACAGGGCCGAGGAGGGGAGCTCGACGGAGAAGGTCTTCTGGTCTCAGTATGCTGAGGCCGTACATCCGGTGCCCCTTAGCGACCAGCTGAAGCAGCTGGTCGAGCTCCACAAGGTGGCCGAACAGGCCATGAAGGGCCTCATAGTTCCGCTGTGGCCCAAGGAGGCCATGCCTGGGAGATACTTTGGCCTGGTGCGGTGGCTGGTGGATGCGTGTCCATGGGTTGAAGTCATCAAGCACTCCGCCTGTATTGAAGGTGCCCGTCGGGCCCTTGCCCGCGCAAAGGTGCAGTGGGGCAAGATGGATGCTGAGAAGCTTGTGACGGACGCGCCACCATCGGGCAAGGAGTATCGCACGCCCGAGATGTATTATAAGAGTGTCCTGAAGGGTGCCCGCATTGTTGCGGGTGAGTGCTCCAAAGATGTAATATTTGAGTAGACTCGCATTTTGTTATCCTGTGCGCTGAAAACTTTGTTCATATGCGCTAAGCAACGCTTGTTAATTTAAAATATTACCTTCTGTGCGGCCGTTTATCAAATCTGAGAGATGGGAAGTCGTCGGCTTCAGCCCCCATGCCACGAGTGCTGGGGTGTTCGGGATAAATTTGAGCACTCTTGTTCCCATTTTTGGGTCCATCTAGGGAGGCGCTCAACACAACGAAGAAGGCAACCAGACTTATAATGCTTGTACACTCTCACTTAGCCAGAGAATTCTATAATTTTCAATTTCGGCGAAGCCCCTAGTGTTTGGAAGGCTGAATTTGGGGCGCTATCCACGCCTGGGCCAGACAAAGCCGGTTCCTTGCTCTAAGCGGCATATGTCTTTAGGGACTCAAAAAAAACCTCTCGAATAGCGACCGGCTCTCGCCTCATCATGACGTTTAGTTTTAGCTTTCTCCACTGAGGTGCTCGCCTAGCTCAACTGGGGCGCAATCGCAGTGGTTCTCCTAGTGCTACCTTAGTCGATACAACGGAACGTAAGCCACCAAAACATGGGAGCCGGGCAAACCCAACTATTGACCCAAGACATGATTCGGAGCCGATGCATATAATGCTATAAGTTCGGGGTGCCGCACTTGTGAAAGTGTTCGGACTTATCACACCATGATGCGGGAAACATAAGCCCCTAGTGTATTTAGCCGTACCAAAGTGTACGGATGCAACATGTCATAAATGAACATATGTATAAGAAAGAAATGCAATTATAAGCAAAAAGGTGATGCATTATTTATTCAAGAAATACTGCCGTGAATGCAGAATGATACAAATAGTGTGGTAAGCAAGGGATGGGATTATTAAACATGTCCCCCTCCAGGGGTAGGCTGCGGAATGGTGTATAAAACAGATTTAATGCTCGTAATGGAGACCACCTGGATATTCATCGTAGCCTTTCTCCTTCCATGGCTGTTGCATCGTGAGTTCGGCAGGTCTACTGCCGGACAGGGCCTCTGATGAATGGAGTCCTGTGGGTAAAAAAAGAAAAAAGAGAAAAAAAGAACGACACACTTGAGAGCCCCTGGTGTGGTTAAGCCGCATTCTGGGCCTATCGTGGTCGTGCCCCTCCCCCTATGCCCATGATATCTCCAGAGCGTAATGATGTACGCGAAGGACCAGTCTTGCAATATTGCAGGGGCTGGGGTTGTGGCCGCATTGCTACGCATGCTTGGAACGTGCCAGGTGGTCTTGTTGTAGGTTACTCCAGGTGCGTTTAGCCGTGTCCGGTCGCTTAACGGCCGGACTCGAGAATTGCCTTAAGAGGCTGCACTGTACTTCTGCCGCGAGAGCGCTGTATGTTCCTCCGTTTGGAGAGAGCGTTCAGTGTTTCCGTTGACCGTGATGACTCCTCGAGGTCCTGGCATCTTGAGCTTGAGGTATGCGTAGTGCGGCACTGCGTTGAACTTTGCAAACACGGTACGTCCGAGCAGAGCATGATAGCCGCTGTGGAACGGAACTATGTCAAAGATTAACTCCTCGCTTCGGAAGTTATCCGGGGATCCGAAGACCACTTCCAGTGTAACTAAGCCTGTACAATTGGCCTCTACACCTGGTATGACGCCTTTAAAGGTCGTCTTTGTGGGTTTAATCCTTGAGGGGTCTATGCCCATTTTGTGCACTGTATCCTGATAAAGCAGGTTCAGGCTGCTGCCGCCGTCCATCAGGACTCTGGTGACGTGAAATCCATCGACGATTGGGTCTAAAACCAATGCGGTGAATCCGCCGTGGCGGATGCTGGTGGGGTGGTCCCTTCGATCAAAAGTGATCGGGCAGGAGGACCATGGGTTGAACTTCGGGGCGACTGGCTCCATCGCGTATACATCCCTGAGTGCACGCTTCCGCTCCCTTTTGGGTATGTGGGTTGCGTATATCATGTTCACCGTCCGCACTTGTGGGGGGAAACCCTTCTGTCCTCTATTGTTCGGCGGTCGGGTCTCTTCCTCGTCATCGCTATGTAGTCCCTTGTCGTTGTTTTCGGCAATTAGCTTGCCTTCCTGCTTGAATACCCAACAGTCCCTATTGGTGTGGTTAGCTGGCTTTTCGGGGGTGCCGTGTATCTGGCACGAGCGATCGAGTATTCGGTCCAAATTGGACGTTCCCAGAGTAGTTCTCTTGAATGGCTTTTTCCGCTGACCGGGTTTAGAGACTCTGAATCCGGCATTGACTGCCGTATCCTCATTATTGTCGCCGTTAATGCGGCATTTGTTCTTGTTGCGACGCGACCTGCCATTGCGGTCCTTGATATCCGGACTGCCAGAATTTTTGCTGAGGTTGTTGCTGCGGGCTAGCCAGTTGTCCTCTACCGCGCAGAAGCGGGTCATGAGTGATGTGAGGGCTGCCATGGATTTCGGCTTTTCTTGTCCCAGGTGCCGGGCAAGCCACTCGTCGCGGATGTTATGTTTGAAGGCCGCGAGGGCCTCCGCATCCGGACAGTCGACGATTTGATTTTTCTTAGTTAAGAACCATGTCCTGAATTGTCTGGCCGATTCGTCTGGCTGCTGAATTATATGGCTTAGGTCTTCAGCGTCTGGTGGTCGCACATACGTGCCCTGGAAGTTATCAAGGAATGCGGCTTTCAGGTCCTCCCAACTCCAATTGATTCTACTGGCAAGCTGTTAAGCCAATGCCGAGCTGGTCCTTTAAGCTTGAGTGGGAGGTATTTGATGGCGTGGAGATCATCACCGCGGGCCATGTGGATATGAAGGAGATAGTCTTCGATCCAAACTGCGGGGTCTGTTGTGCCATCATAAGATTCAATATTCACGGGTTTAAAACCTTCGGGGATTTGATGATCCATTACTTCATCTGTGAAGCATAGTGGGTGTGCGGCGCCTCTGTATTGGGCTATATCACGATGAAGCTCAAAAGAGCTTTGTCTACTGTGTTCGGCCCGAACGGACTTGCTGTGTCCGGCGCGACGGTTGTCGTCACGTATCATGGGGCACCCACGCGATCCGTAGATCAATCTTGATTGTCTTGCCTTATCCTCCAATATATCTCGCAAGTCCAGAGCGTTCCCCTGTGGCCTTGTGCTTTTCGAGCGATGCCGGGGTACAGTTCTAGTGGAGGGCCTACAGGCCTCTCTGTCACGGCCACGGGGTGGTCGGTCAGCCGTATTGTCCGCTGGTGATGCAGGTTCATATGCCTCCCCCTCTAATCGGGGGAGCAGCTTGTGTTTAGGGTAGCTTTTGGAGGGGCGTTTGAGCTCATCCTCTTCGGCCGCAAGGACTTCGGTCCATCTGTCGGCTAGCAGATCTTGATCAACTCTAAGCTGTTGCTGCTTTTTCTTGAGGCTGTTTGTTGTGGCCATAAGCCTGCGCTTAAAACGCTCTTGTTCCACGGCATCCTCAGGCACGACAAATTCGTCGTCGTCGAGGCTTGCCTCGTCTCCGGAGGGAGGCATGTAATTATCATCCTCTACCTCTTCGTCTGCCGCTCTCTCATGAGGGATGGCTTCTCCGTCCTCCTGTGCTGAATCTTGCTGGAGGGGGTTGTCTTCGGCACTGTCTAGGGTATTATTATCTCCGGTGCCGGAATATCCATTCTTGCTGTGGCGGGATTTAGAGCGGCGCCACTGACGCCAGCGCTTTGGTTGTTTCTTGGAGGGGTCATCCTCCGCTGTTCCTTCGCCATTCCCATCCTTTGGGATATCCACCATGTATATGTCATATGATGAGGTGGCTTTCCAGTGCCCAGTAGGCACTGGTTCTTGGTCGTCTCCGGCATCGTCGTCCATACCGTCGATGTCTTCGGAGTCAAAGTCTAGCATGTCGGTTAGATCGTCGACAGTGGCTACTAAGTGGGTGGTGGGTGGGCTTTGAATTTCTTCGTCGTCTGCATCCCAACCGTCCTGACCGCAGTCCGGCCAGGGCTCTCCTGATAACGAGAGATACTTTAGCGAACTCAAGATGTCGCCGAAAGGTGAGTGTTGAAATATGTCCGCAGCGGTGAACTCCATGATCGGCGCCCAATTGGATTCGATTGGAGGGGCGCGGGAGGTTCAGAGTCCGGCGAGGAGTCCGGCACCTCGGAGTCACGAGCTTCACGAGGGACAAGGTCAGTATTCGGCTCCATCACCGTAGAGGTTGCAGCCCCCGAGGCGGTGTCTAGCCACCCGTCCTCAATCTGCGCAGCCGGCTCCGAATTGAGGGTAGGAGCGGACTCGTGTGCGTCCTCCAGGGCACTGTCTGGCTGCAGAGCTAAATCATGCCCATCGTGACAGTGCGGCACGCTCGGCTCTGCCTCAAATCCATCGAAGATCAAGTACCCGCGGATGTCAGCCGTGAAGTTCAAACTTCCAAACCTGACCTGATTGCCAGGGGCGTAGCTTTCGATCTTCTCCAGATGGCCAAGCGAATTGGCCTGCAGTGCAAAGCCGCCGAATACGAAGATCTGTCCGGGGAGAAAAGTCTCACCCTGGACTGCGTCATTGTTGATGATCGAAGAAGCCATCGAGCCTATCGGTGACGACACAGAGGAACTCTCAATGAAAGCACCAATGTCGGTGTCAAAACCGGCGGATCTCGGGTAGGGGGTCCCGAACTGTGCGCCTAGGCGGATGGTAACAGGAAACAAGGGACACGATGTTTTACCCAGGTTCGGGCCCTCTTGATGGAGGTAAAACCCTACATCCTGCTTGATTGATATTGATGATGTGGGTATTACAAGAGTAGATCTACCACGAGATCAAGGAGGCTAAACCCTAGAAGCTAGCCTATGGTATGATTGTTGTTCGTCCTATGGACTAAAACCATCCGGTTTATATAGACACCAGAGAGGGCTAGGGTTACAGGGAGTCGGTTACCATGGTAGGAGATCTACATATCCGTATCGCCAAGCTTGCCTTCCACGCCAAGGAAAGTCCCATCCGGACACGGGACGAAGTCTTCAATCTTGTATCTTCATAGTCTTGGAGTCCGGCTGATGATGATAGTTTGGCTATCCGGACACCCCCTAGTCCAGGACTCCCTCAGAACGCATTAAAATTCAACGGAACAATAGCACGAGCCATCTATCTACAAGAACATATACATGCAAAAATACTATCAGGTACTAAGTTCATGATAAATTTAAGTTCAGTTAATCATATTACTTAAGAACTCCCACTTAGATAGACATCCCTCTAATCATCTAAGTAATCACGTGATCCAATTCAACTAAACTATAACCGATCATCACGTAAAATGGAGTAGTTTTCAATGGTGAATATCACTATGTTGATCATATCTACTATATGATTCACGCTCGACATTTCGGTCTCAGTGTTCCGAGGCCATATCTGCATATGCTAGACTCATCAAGTTTAACCTGAGTATTTTGCTTGTGCAAAGCTGGCTTGCACCCGTTGCTGATGGACGTAGAGCTTATCACACCCGATCATCACATGTTGTCTGGGCACGACGAACTTTGGCAATGGTGCATACTCAGGGAGAACACTTTTATCTTGAAATTTTGTGAGAGATCATCTTATAATGCTATCATCAATCAAAGCAAGATAAGATGCATAAAAGATAAACATCACACGCAATCAATGTAAGTGATATGATATGGCCATCATCATCTTGTTCTTGTGATCTCCATCTCCGAAGCACCGTCATGATCACCATCGTCATCGGCGCGACACCTTGGTCTCCATCGTTGCATCGTTGTCGTCTCGCCAACTATTGCTTCTATGACTACGCTAACGCTTAGTGATAAAGTAAAGCAATTACAGGGCGATTGCATTGCATACAATAAAGCGACAACCATATGGCTCCTGCCAGTTGCCCATAACTCTGCTACAAAACATGATCATCTCATACAATAAAATATAGCATCATGCCTTGACCATATCACATCACAACATGCCCTGCAAAAACAAGTTAGACGTCCTCTACTTTGTTGTTGCAAGTTTTACGTGGCTGCTACGGGCTGAGCAAGAACCGTTCTTACCTACGCATCAAAACTACAACGATAGTTCGTCAAGTTAGTGCTTTTTTAACCTTCTCAAGGACCGGGCGTAACCACACTCGGTTCAACTAAAGTTGGAGAAACTGACACCTGCTAGTCACCTATGTGCAAATCACGGCGGTAAAACCAGTCTCGCGTAAGCGTACGCGTAATGTCTGTCTGGGCCGCTTCATCCAACAATACCGCCGAACTAAAGTATGACATGCTAGTCAGTAGTATGACCTGCATCGCCCACAACTCACTTGTGTTCTACTCGTGCATATAACATCTACGCATAAAACCTGACTCGGATGCCACTAATGGGGAATGTAGTAATTCAAAAAAATTCCTACGCACACGCAAGATCATGGTGATGCATAGCAATGAGAGGGGAGAGTGTGTCCACGTACCCTCATGGACCGAAAGCGGAAGCGTTAGCACAACGCAGTTGATGTAGTCGTACATCTTCACAATCCAACCGATCAAGTATCGAACGCACGGCACCTCCGAGTTTAGCACACGTTCAGCTCGATGACGTCCCTCGAACTTTGATCTAGCCGAGCTTTGAGGGAGAGTTCCGTCAGCACGACGGCATGGTGACGATGATGATGTTCTACCGACAAAGGTCTTTGATATTATCGAGGTGGATTATGGTGGAGGTGGGCACCGCACACGGCTAAGAGATCCAAGGGATCAATTGTTGAGTCTCCAAGGGGTGCCTCCCTCCGCGTATATGAAGGAGTGGAGGAGGGGGAGGGGGCGGCCACCCTAGGTGCGCCCCATGAGGAGTCCTACTCCCACCGGGAGTAGGACTCCCCCTTTCCAAGTGGGAGTAAGAGAGGAGAGGGAAGGAGAGAGAGGGGGAAAGGAAAGCCCCCCCCTCCTTGTCCACCTTTTGGGAGAAACCCACATGATTTAGAATTTATTAGAATACTCTATGTGCTTCATTTATATCTTTTGAGCTAGATAATTTTTGCTCTAGTGCTTCACTTATATTTTCTAGAGCTCGGCGGTGGCTTTATTTTGAAGAAATTGTTGATCTCTCATGCTTCACTTATATTATTTTGAGTGTCGTTTAGAACAACATGGTATTTGCTATGGTTATAAATTTGGTCCTAGAATGATGAGCGTCCAAGTTGGGTATAATAAAAACTATCATAGAAAGTGCATTAAACACTATGATAAATTTGATGCTTGATAATTGTTTTGAGATATAAAGGTGGTAATGTTAGAGTCGTGCTAGTTGGGTAATTATGATATTTAGAAATACTAGTGTTGAAGTTGGCAAGTCTCGTAGCATGCACGTATGGTAAAATTTGTGTGACAAATTTGTTGCATGGGGTGCTCTTTTAATTGTCTTCCTTATGAGTGGAGGTCGGGATCGCGCGATGGTTAACTCCTACCAACCCTTCCCCTAGGAGCATGCGTAGTAGTACTTTGCTTCGAGGGCAAGTAGACTTTTGCAATAAGTATATGAGTTCTTTATGACTAATGTGAATCCATGGACATATGCACACTCACCCTTCCACTTTGCTAGCCTCTATTATGCCGCGCAACTTTCGCCGGTATCATGCACCCATCATTTACCTTCCTCAAAAGAGCCACTATACCTACCTATTATGGCATTTCCATAGCCATTCCGAGATATATTGCCATGCAACTCTCCACCGTTCCATTTATTATGACACGCTCCATCATTGTCATATTGCTCTTTGCATGATCATGTAGTTGACATCGTATTTGTGGCAAGGCCACCTTCATGATTTTTCATACATGTCACTCTTGATTCATTGCGTATCCCGGTACACCGCCGGAGGCATTCACATAGAGTCATATTTTGTTCTAAGTATTGAGTTGTAATTTTTTAGTTGTAAATCAATAAAGTGTGATGATCTTCCTTATTCGAGCATTGTCCCAAGTGAGGAAAGGATGATGGAGACTATGATTTCCCCACAAGTCGGGATGAGACTTCGGACTTTATAAAAAAAGAGGCCAAAGAAGCCCATAAAAAAAGAGAGGCCAAAGAGCCCACCAAATAAAAAAATGAGAGAAAAGAGAGAAGGGACAATGCTACTATCTCTTTTCAACACTTGTGCTTCGAAATAGCACCATGATCTTCATGATAGAGAGTCTCCTATGTTGTCACTTTCATATACTAGTGGGAATTTTTCATTATAGAACTTGGCTTGTATAATCCAATGATGGGCTTCCTCAAAATGCCCTAGGTCTTCATGAGCAAGCAAGTTGGATGCACACCCACTTAGTTTCTTTTGTTGAGCTTCCATACATTTATAGCTCTAGTGCATCTGTTGCATGGCAATCCCTACTCACTCACATTGATATCTATTAATGGGCATCTTCATAGCCCGTTGATACGCCTAGTTGATGTGTCTTCTGATGGGGAACGTAGTAATTTCAAAAGGATTCCTACACACACGTAAGATCATGGTGATGCATATCAACGACAGGGGAGAGTGTGTCCACGTTCCCTTGTAGACCGAAAGCGGAAGTGTTAGCACGACGCGGTTGATGTAGTCCTACGTCTTCATGATCCGACCGATCAAGTACTGAACGCACGACACCTCCGAGTTCTGAAGACGTTCAGCTCGATGACGTCCCTCGAACTCCGATCCATCTGAGCTTTGAGGGAGAGTTCCATCAGCATGATGTCGTGGTGACGATGATGATGATCTACCGACACAGGGCTTCGCCTAAGCACCGCTACAATATTATTGAGGTGGATTACGGTGGAGGGGGCACCGCACACGGCTAAGAGATCCAAGGGATCAATTGTTGTGTCTCCAAGGGGTGCCTCCCTCCCTATATATAAAGGAGTGGGGGAGGGGGAGGGGGCCGGCCACCCTAGGCACGCCCCATGAGGAGTCCTACTCCCACTGGGAGTAGGACTCCCCCTT
Organism: Triticum dicoccoides; assembly: GCF_002162155.2. Classification (NCBI taxonomy): domain Eukaryota; kingdom Viridiplantae; phylum Streptophyta; class Magnoliopsida; order Poales; family Poaceae; genus Triticum; species Triticum dicoccoides. The sequence goes on from NC_041393.1 coordinate 46,676,632, forward strand.
TCCATGTGGGAGTAGGAGAGGAGAGGGAAGGAGAGAGAGGGGAAAGGAGAGGGGGGCGCCGCCCCCCCCCCCTCCTTGACCAATTCGGACTGGGGGGAAGGGGACGCGCAGCTGCCCTTGACCGCCCCTCCTCTTCTCCACTAGGGTCCAATAGGCCCATCGGTCTCCCGGGGGGGTTTCGGTAAACCCCCGGTACTCCGGTATATGCCCGATACTCCCCGAAACCATTCCGGTGTCTGAACATAGTCGTCCAATATATCAATGTTTATGTCTCAACCATTTCGAGACTCCTCGTCATGTCCTTGATCACATCAGGGACTCCGAACTACCTTCAGTACATCAAAACACATAAACTCATAATATAACTGTCATCGAACTTTAAGCGTGCGGACCCTACGGGTTCGAGAACTACGTAGACATGACTGATACACTTCTCCAGTCAATAACCAATAGTGGAACCTGGGTGCTCATATTGAATCCCACATATTCTACGAATATCTTTATTGATCAAACCGCATAACAACATACGTTGTTCCCTTTGTCATCGGTATGTTACTTGCCTGGGATTCGATCGTCGGTATCTCAATACCTAGTGCAATCTCGTTACCGGCAAGTCTCTTTCCTTGTTACGTAATGCATCATCCCGTAACTAACTCATTAGCTACATTGCTTGAAAGGCTTATGGTGATGTGCATTACTGAGAGGGCCCAGAGATACCTCTCCGACAATCAGAGTGACAAATCCTAATCTCGAAATACGTCAACTCAACAAGTACCTTCGGAGACACCTATAGAGCACCTTTATAATCATCCAGTTACGTTGTGACGTTTGGTAGCACACAAAGTGTTCCTCTGGTAAGCGGGAGTTACATTATCTCATAGTTATAGGAACATGTATAAGTCATGAAGAAAGCAATAGCAACATACTAAATGATCAAGTCCTAAGCTAACGAAATGGGTCAAGTCAATCACATCATTCTCCTAATGATGTGATCCCACTGATCAAATGATAACTCATATCCATGGTTAGGAAACTCAACCATCTTTGATCAATGAGCTAGTCAAGTAGAGGCATACTAGTGAAACTATGTTTGGCTATGTATCCACACATGTATTATGTTTCCCGGTAATACAATTATAGCATGAATAATAAACATTTATCATGATATGAGGAAATAAATAATAACTTTATTATTGCCTCTAGGGCATATTTACATCAGTCTCCCACTTGCACTAGAGTAAATAATCTAGATTACACAGTAATGATTCTAACACCCAAGGAGCCTTGGTGTTGATCATGTTTTGCTCGTGGAAGAGGCTTAGTCAACGGGTCTGCAAAATTTAGATCCATATGTATCTTGAAAATCTCTATGTCTCCCACCTGGACTTGGTCCCGGATGGAATTTAAGCGTCTCTTGATGTGCTTGGTTCTCTTGTGAAATCTGGATTCCTTTGCCAAGGCAATTGCACCAGTATTTTCACAAAAGATTTTCATTGGACCAGATGCACTAGGTATGACACCTAGATCGGATATGAACTCCTTCATCCAGACTCCTTCATTTGCTACTTCCGAAGCAGCTATGTACTCCGCTTCACATGTAGATCCCGCCACAATGTTTGTTTAGAACAGCACCAACTGACAGCTCCACCGTTCAATATAAACACGTATCCGGTTTGCGATTTAGAATCATCCGGATCAGTGTCAAAGCTTGCATCGACGTAACCATTTACGACTAGCTCTTTGTCACCTCCATAAACGAGAAACATATCCTTAGTCCTTTTCAGGTATTTCAAGATGTTCTTGACCGCTGTCCAGTGATCCACTCCTGGATTATTGTGGTTCCTCCCTGCTAAACTAATAGAAAGGCACACATCAGGTCTGGTACACAGCATTGCATACATGATAGAGCCTATGGCTGAAGCATAGGGAACAACTTTCATTTTCTCTCTATGTTCTGCAGTGGTCGGGCATTGAGTCTGACTCAATTTCACACGTTGTATTACAGGCAAGAAGCCATTCTTTGCTTGATCCATTTTGAACCTTTTCAAAACTTTATCAAGGTATGTACTTGGTGAAAGTCCAATTAAGCGTCTTGATCTATCTCTATAGATCTTGATGCCCAATATATAAGCAGCTTCACCGAGGTCTTTCATTGAAAAACTTTTATTCAAGTATCGCCATCCAGAAATTCTATATCATTTCCAATAAACAATATGTCGTCCACATATAATATTAGAAATGCTACAGAGCTCCCACTCACTTTCTTGTAAATACAGGCTTCTCCAAAAGTCTGTATAAAACCATATGCTTTGATCACACTATCAAAGCGTTTATTCCAACTCCGAGAGGCTTACACCAGTCCATAAATGGATCGATGGAGCTTGCACACTTTGTTAGCACCTTTTGGATCGACAAAACTTTGTGGTTGCATCATATCAACTCTTCTTCCAGAAATCCATTCAGGAATGTAGTTTTGACATCCATTTGCCAAATTTCATAATCATAAAATGCGGCAATTGCTAACATGATTCGGACAGACTTAAGCATCGCTACGGGTGCATCGTAGTCAACCCCCTGAACTTGTCGAAAACCTTTCGCAACAAGTCATGCTGTGTAGATAGTAACATTACCATCAGCGTCAGTCTTCTTCTTGAAGATCCATTTATTCTCGATGGCTTGCTGATCATCGAGCAAGTCAACCAAAGTCCATACTTTGTTCTCATACATGGATCCCATCTCAGATTTCATGGCCTCAAGCCATTTTGCGGAAACTGGGCTCATCATCGCTTCCTCATAATTTGTAGGTTCTCCATGGTCAAGTAACATGACCTCCAGAATAGGATTACCGTGCCACTCTGGTGCGGATCTTACTCTAGTTGACCTACGAGGTTTGGTAGTAACTTGATCTGTAGTTTCATGATCAATATCATTAGCTTCCTCACTAATATTGGTGTAGTCGTCACAGGAACCGGTTTCTATGATGGACTATTTTCCAATAAGGGAGCAGGTATAGTTACCTCATCAAGTTCTACTTTCCTCCCACTCACCTCTTTCGAGAGAAACTCCTTCTCTAGAAAGGATCCATTGTAGGCAACCAATGTCTTGCCTTTGGATCTGTGATAGAAGGTGTACCCAACAGTTTCCTTTGGGTATCCTATGAAGACACATTTCTCCAATTTGGGTTCGAGCTTATCAAGTTGAAGTTTTTTCACATAAGCATCACAGCCCCAAACTTTAAGAAACGACAACTTGGGTTTCTTGCCAAACCATAGTTCATAAGGCGTCGTCTCAACGGATTTTGATGGTGCCCTATTTAATGTGAATACAGCCGTCTCAAAAGCATAACCCCAAAATGATAGCGGTAAATCAGTAAGAGACATCATAGATCGCACCATATCTAGTAGAGTACGATTACGACGTTCGGACACGCCATTACGTTGTGGTGTTCCGGGTGGCGTGAGTTGCGAAACTATTCCGCATTGTTTCAGATGTAGACCAAACTCGTAACACAAATATTCTCCTCCACGATCAGATCATAGCAACTTTATTTTCTGTAGCGACCAGACCTCAAAAAATCTGATCTCTGTGCTCATTGTCATCCCTGGATCAGTAATGCTGACACCACACAGTACTTGGAGGATTTATAACAGAGTAGCAATCACACACTTATTACATCGAATGTCTCAAAAGAGAACTTATTGAAATAAATATGGCTTAAGGCCATCTAAAATCGATAACAGTGGAAGACTTGGAAGATAAGAGAGTCCATCAACTCCAACGGCATCACTAAGTATAGAACCACGACCTAAAAGCACCTTACTCGTCGTCTGAAAAGTCTGCAACATGAAATGTTGCAGCCCGAAAACGGGTCAGCACATGGAATATGCTGGCAATGTAACACATAGAGGATAACAATGGATTAAGCTATACTACATGCATATTTGGCTGGTGGAAAAGCTCTATGGTTACAGTTTTGCATAAAGCCAATTTTTCCCTACTGCAAAGGAATAAATTTATTTAACTATCATGGTGGTTGTTAAACATTGAGAATGGTTGACAGCATTCTCAATCCCAATTAAAAGTACTCATTAAACCCAACAATATTAAAATTAGAGTAACATGATGAGATTCACATGATATCCAGGTACTAGATACTCAAAACATCCATAACCGGGGACACGGCTAACCATGATTAGTTTATACACTCTGCAGAGGTTTGCGCACTTTTCCCCACAAGACTCGATCGCCTCCGTTTGATTCCTCGCACTACATGATGTTTGAGAAACGGATGAATGAGACACAGTCTTTCGGAAGCACTAGCACCTTACATGTGGGTAGACCGGTACACCTGCTTTCCCCTACATCTGCTAGTCTACCCGTAAGAGTTCGCACAACTTAGTCAACTATGCCAGAGCCCATATTGGCTTGTGGCTGCACATGGAAGTTTCTAGTTTGAATAATCTCATGATCCCTTTGAGCCTGGGTGGCGGTCCGAAGAAATACAGGCAAGTCCTGATAGAAACCAGGTGCCTCAATCCACCCAGATGTGTGTTTAATTTGCCACCTTAAATAAACCATTAATTTAACAATCTCACATTTGTCATGGATACACTCACCCAATCCACGTCTACTAGCATAGCATGGCATAATAAGCAAACGTAGAAGTACCTCCCAGGGGTTTGAAAATAAAACAGGTAATAGGTACTACCTCATCAACTTCCCATCCCACAATTTAATTAGATCCTAATCATGCAATTGTTTGAGGATTGGTCTAATGCATAAAAACTGAGTATGAGAAAAGGTTTCATCAAAGAGTTACTTGCCTTGCTGATGATCCGCGAAACCTAGAGACTCGAAGTAACAGTCGGCGCACTCCGGGTATTCTATCGCAGACAAACAAACAAGCATACAATAAGTACTCATCTAATGCACAGGTAAAACTCGAATAAAAGATCTAACCAGAATGTTCAACTTAAGAACACCGGTTTGCAAAAAGAACATGTTCGTGGATCAGCTTCCCGGGTGAAACGAGTCACTAGGCCTGGCGCTGTCCGCCTTGAGACCGAAGATGGCATTCCGGTGAGCAACTGCTGGAACATTGAGCATCTTCGTAAGTTTTACCCGTAAGGCGCGGTTGCCGGAACCTGTTCCGGCAACCACCTTTTGTACAAGTCTTGCCGATGTTGCACGTAATCCTTTGTACAAAGCCCCGTGCATAAGTAAAGCTCATGTGCTCCACACATCTTGTCAATTTCATGCTTTCTACTATCTTTGCATGCGTTATCTGACACTTTGTGTAGCGCCTACCCCCGGTAAGCAATAACGAGCCGTAAGGCTCCATATCTTTATTTTCTCTTCTTTCTTTCTCTCAAAAAGGAAAGGAAGGTTCCCTCGCACACAAGTTTGCCGGGGGGAAAGGAGAAGATAATGGTGTGGCCCAGGCATCGTTCAAGGAAGTTTCGCCTTACCGGAAAGCAAACGACAGAAAAGCTAAGTTGCCAAAGTTTGAGCAATTAGTTTTAAAATTTTAAGTTATCTTCCTCGAGCGACCGTACTTTGTATGGAAAACCTGTGCGCAGAGGAACCAACTCGTAGCTAGTTGCGCCCTTACTTTGTTTCGAGTCCGCTCAACAACTTAAGTGAGTTGCGACTAGTTGCGACAAGGTTTCTTGCCGGAAGCGGCACCGCCAGCAGGCTGCTGATGTCCCGCACTCAGCGCTCGCGGCTAAGGTGCCTGCACCGACAAGTTCCCTAAAAGCGTAGGGCAAAAACATACAAAGGAAGGAATCAAGTAAAGGAAATAACACAGCAATCTCTACCCAAAATAGAGTTATACTACAAGATAGCTTGTCGCAGCTCTAACAGATCGTTCTTATAACATGACCAGCAGCGACAAGAAAGAGAGAAAACGGGCAGCCTAATCTACGCGATCGCCCTCAACCCTCTTGATCTCGCTCACCTTGTCCACAATGGGTGCGACAAGGGCTTTGAGCGCTTCCAGATCAGCATCCGGCGGCAGGGACCTGAGGACGTTGGTGAGGTTGAGGCCTGGGTTGCGGAAGGCCACCTTCACCAGCACCTTTTGAAGAACTCCCGCGCAGATCTTGCGCGACTCGTCGGCCAGCTGCTTTGGGATCTTCTCCTGGAGTCGCTGGAGGGCCGTCGCCACACCTTTGAAGAACAAGCTGAGCTTGGCGCTGGGTTGGAGGTGCTCATCGTAGGAGTACCCGAGATCCTCCATCCCCAGCTGCGCCAACTCCCCGTCAATGGCGGCGGCAACATCCACAAGACCCTCCATCCAGTGCTCCACATTCTCCCTGAATGTGTCCTGGGCGGCGGCAGCACTCGCCATCAGCGCCTCATCGGCCTTGATCTTCTCCGTCAAGGCCACCTCCCGCTCCCTGGCGCTGTTCAGTGTCTGAGTCAAAGTAGCCAGCTTCAACTCAAGATCTGCGTTGGAGTCCTTGGCGGCGCTGAGCTCTTTGCTCCTCTCAGCGAGACGACCCTGCAGCTCGCCATGAGTGGCGGTGTCCTTCTCGCGCTCACGCTTGAGCGCGGCAAGCTCCTCGCCGCTCGCCTTGAGATCGGCCTCCAGCTGCGCCATCTTCGTCTCCAGCTCCTTCTTGGTTGCCTCGGCAGCTGCGGCAGCATCCTTTGCTTCCTTGAGAGCCCCGCCAATTGCTTGCTCGCACGCGGCAAGCTCCTCCTTGTGGCTGTCAAGGTTGACCTTGCGTTGCGCCAACTCGCCTTCCTGCACAAACAGCTTCTCGACAGCAAGCCGCTGTTGCTCTTCAACTTCGGCCTTCTCGAGGAGGAAGGCTTTCCGCTCCTCGGTGAGTCGCTCCCGCTCCTCTGCCAGGGACCGGAGAGCTTCCTGCCTGAGACCCCGGAGCTACTCCACGCGCTTCTCAATGTCAACTCCCGCCTTCACGACAAAAGCCTCTCGAGATGCCAGCTTGGTCTGACGGGCGCGGTAGAGCGACATCAGCTTCCGCAGCAGCCGCTCCTCCTCAGGCTCGTCGTTGCTGCTGCTTGGCGCGTCGACCAACATCAGCCCAGCGGAGGCGAGCACCTCTCCATCCAGAATCTCTCCTTCGACCGGCGCCCTGGAGCTTGACGCCCAGGGGAGCTTGATGAAGATGCCATCGCCAGCCTTCAAGTAGGCGCCGGGCTGGGGCTCTTCGGAGCCTGGCTCTGCAGCAGCGGCGGAGGGATCGGCGGTCGGTGCAGCGCCTGGCGCTCCTGCGGCCTCGGGGCCGTCAGTGCGATCGTCGGATCCCTCGCCAGCTTCTGCGGCGGCAGCCTTGGCGGCCTCTTCGCCGGCGGGATCATCAGGGTCGACTTCTCCTTCGGTGGCAACGGCGTCGTCGGTGTCGCCGCGCACGCCCTCCTTCCCGGCGACCTCGGTTTCCATCGGCTCCGTGGCAGGTGGATCTGACGAACGGAAAAGGGGGAGGAGTCAAGCAAATATGCAAAAAAGAAAATCAGAAGAAGAAGAACCAAAGGGAAGTTTTCAAGCAAGTGGCTTACCTGTACTAGGACCTGCAGTCGTGGTCTCAACCACCGGAGGGTCGCTGGCGCTGTCCCTTGCCGGAGAACTGTCCCTTGCCGGAGAATTCTCCCTTGCCGGAGAATGCTCCCTTGCCGGGGAATCCTCCCTTGGCGGTGTAGTCGAAGAAGATGGCACTTCGGGAGCGGCTTCCGGGCACTCTTGGTGAGGCTGCTCTGCTCCTGCACAAATCAGCAGTCAGATGTCAGCAAAGAAAGAGCACCCATGCGCACCAGACAGCAGGAAGTAAACCATATACTTACGCTGTCCCTTGCCGGAGATCGGCTCCTCCTCAAGCGGAGCCCCCAGCTCCACCAAGAAGGTGTCTCCGCAAGGCCGGGGACGTAACGGGGCGGTAGACGAGTCAACAGCCGCCGTGCCGCACGACACGCTCTACCGCGGCAAGCACTGTTGTCGCGGGAGTGCCTCACGCCGCTGCGACAACTGGGGCGGGGTCTTCCCGGTCCACCGCTACTGCCCCCGCCAAGCGAGCAAGGGAACCTACTCCTCCGCCTCGTCGCACCGGAGGCGAGCCGGACTTCGATCTCTCCACGTTCAGCTCCGACGAGGAAGAAGAAGAGTAAGATTCTTTGCTGTACTTGTGGTTCTTCAATTTGGTTGCTTTGTCTTGTATCTGACTTGCTTTACTCTGAACCTATTCCTTTTCAGGACGCTGGCCCAGAGAGCGGCGAAGAGAGCCAAAGCCCCGGTGATTGTCATCGAGGATGATCCCATTGCGATGGCAGGAGACATGCCCGAGACGACCTTGCTGGAGCCGGTAACTTTTCCCCAAAGCAGCCCCCAGCGCAGCCCCCAGCGTAAGTATATGGTTTACTTCCTGTTGTCTGGTGCGCATGGGTGCTCTTTCTTTGCTGATATCTAACTGCTGATTTGTGCAGGAGTAGAGCAGCCTCACCAGGAGTGCCCGGAAGCCGCTCCCACAGTGCCATCTGCTTCAACTACACCGCCAAGGGAGGATTCCCCCGCAAGGGAGCATTCTCCGGCAAGGGACAGCTCTTCGGCAAGGGACAGCGCCAGCGACCCTCCGGTGGTTGAGACCACGACTGCAGGTCCTAGTACAGGTAAGCCACTTGCTTGAAAACTTCCCTTTGGTTCTTCTTCTTCTGATTTTCTTTTTTGCATATTTGCTTGACTCCTCCCCTTTTTCTGTTCGTCAGATCCACCTGCCACGGAGCCGATGGAAACCGAGGTCACCGGCGAGGAGGGCGTGCGCGGCGACACCGACGACGCCATTGCCACCGAAGGAGAAGCCGGCGCTGATGATCCCGCCGGCGAAGAGGCCGCCAAGGCTGCCACCGCAGAAGCTGGCGAGGGATCCGGCGATCGCACTGACGGCGCCGAGGCCGCAGGAGCGCCAGGCGCTGCGCCGACCGCCGATCGCTCCGCCGCTGCTGCAGAGCCAGGCTCCGAAGAGCCCCAGCCCAACGCGTACTTGAAGGCCGGCGAGGGCATCTTCATCAAGCTCCCCTGGGCGTCAAGCTCCAGGGCGCCGGTCGAAGGAGAGATTCTGGATGGAGAGGTGCTCGCCTCCGCTGGGATGACGTTGGTCGACGCGCCAAGCAGCGGCAACGACGAGCCTGAGGAGGAGCGGCTGCGGCGGAAGCTGATGTCGCTCTATCGCGCCCGTCAGACCAAGCTGGCATCTCGAGAGGCGCTTGTCGCGAAGGCGGGAGTTGACATTGAGAAGCGTGCGGAGGAGCTCCGGGGTCTCAGGCAAGAAGCTCTCCGGTCCCTGGCAGAGGAGCGGGAGCGACTCACCGAGGAGCGGAAAGCCTTCCTCCTCGAGAAGGCCGAAGTTGAAGAGCAACAGCGGCTTGCTGCCGAGAAGCTGTTTGCGCAGGAAGGCGAGTTGGCGCAGCGCAAGGTCAACCTTGACAGCCATGAGGAGCAGATTGCCGCGCGCGAGCAAGCAATTGGCGGGGCTCTCAAGGAAGCAAAGGATGCTGCCGCAGCTGCCGAGGCCGCCAAGAAGGAGCTGGAGACGAAGATGGCGCAGCTGGAGGCCGATCTCAAGGCGAGCGGCGAGGAGCTTGCCGCGCTCAAGCGTGAGCGCGAGAAGGACGCCGCCGCTCATGGCGAGCTGCAGGGTCGTCTTGCTGAGAGGAGCAAAGAGCTCAGCGCCGCCAAGGACTCCAACGCAGATCTTGAGTTGAAGCTGGCTACTTTGACTCAGACACTGGACAGCGCCAGGGAGCGGGAGGTGGCCTTGACGGAGAAGATCAAGGCCGACGAGGCGCTGACGGCGAGTGCTTCCGCCGCCTAGGACACATTCAGGGAGAATGTGGAGCACTGGACGGAGGGTCTTGTGGATGTTGCCGCCGCCATTGACGGGGAGTTGGCGCAGCTGGGGATGGAGGATCTCGGGTACTCCTCCGATGAGCACCTCCAACCCAGCGCCAAGCTCAGCTTGTTCTTCAAAGGCGTGGCGGCGGCCCTCCTGTGACTCCGGGAGAAGATCCCAAAGCAGCTGGCCAACGAGTTGCGCAAGATCTGCACGGGAGTTCTTCAGAAGGTGCTGGTGAAGGTGGCCTTCCGCAACCCAGGCCTCAACCTCACCAACGTCCTCAGGTCCCTGCCGCCGGATGCTGATCTGGAAGCGCTCAAAGCCCTTGTCGCACCCATTGTGGACAAGGTGAGCGAGATCAAGAGGGTTGAGGGCGATCGCGTAGATTAGGCTGCCCGTTTTCTCTTTTTCTTGTTGCTGCTAGTCATGTTATAAGAACAATCTGTTAGAGCTGCGACAAGCTATCTTGTAGTATAACTCTATTTTGCACAGAGATTGTTGTGTTATTTCCTTTACTTGATTCCTTCCTTTGTATGTTTTTGCCCTACGCTTTTAGGGAACTTGTCGGCGCAGGCACCTTAGCCGCGAGCGCTGAGTGCGGGACATCAGCAGCCTGCTGGCGGTGCCGCTTCCGGCAAGAAACCTTGTCGCAACTAGTCGCAGCTCACTTAAGTTGTTGAGCGGACTCGAAACAAAGTAAGGGCGCAACTAGCTACGAGTTGGTTCCTCTGCACACAGGTTTTCCATACAAAGTACGGTTGTTCGAGGAAGATAACTGAAAAATTTAAAACTAATTGCTCAAACTTTGGCAACTTAGCTTTTTTGTCGTTTGCTTTCCGGTAAGGCGAAACTTCCTTGAACGATGCCTGGGCCACACCATTATCTTCTCCTTTCCCCCCGGCAAACTTGTGTGCGAGGGAACCTTCCTTTCCTTTTTGAGAGAAAGAAAGAAGAGAAAATAAAGATATGGAGCCTTACGGCTCGTTATTGCTTACCGGGGGTAGGCGCTGCACAAAGTGTCAGATAACGCATGCAAAGATAGTAGAAAGCATGAAATTGACAAGATGTGCGGAGCACATGAGCTTTACTTATGCACGGGTTCTGCGCCCGGCTTTGTACAAAGGATTACATGCAACATCGGCAAGACTTGTACAAAAGGTGGTTCCCGGAACAGGTTCCGGCAACCGCGCCTTATGGGTAAAACTTACAAAGATGCTCAATGTTCCAGGAGTTGCTCACCGGAATGCCATCTTCGGTCTCAAGGCGGACAGCGCCAGGCCTAGTGACTCGTTTCACCCGGTAAGGGCCTTCCCACCTCGGTGTCAACTTGTTGGAATTCTTGGCGGACTGAACGCGCCGAAGAACAAGGTCGCCTTCCTCAAGACTTCTGGCATTAACTTTGCGGCTATGGTAGCGGCACAAAGCTTGCTGGTATCGAGCAGCTCGTACAGCAGCCTGAAGACGGTCTTCCTCAAGGAGCAGTGCGTCGTCTTGTCGCAGCTGCTCTTGCTCGAGCTCATCATAAGCGAGCACTCGAGGTGACCCGTATACGAGTTCCGTGGGGAGAACTGCCTCTGCTCCATAGACTAGAGCGAAAGGTGTCTGGCCAGTGGCTCGATTTGGCATCGTCCTGATCGACCAAAGAACCACCGGCAGCTCCTCAATACAGTTCTTTCTGCACCTGTGCAGCCTGTCGAAAGTCCTGGTCTTGAGCCCGCGCAGCACTTCAGCATTTGCCCTCTCCGCTTGACCGTTGCTTCTCGGATGAGCAACAGACGCGAAGCAGACCTTGGCGCCAAGATCTTGGACGTACTGCATGAAGGTGCGGCTCGTGAATTGTGTGCCGTTGTCGGTGATGATCCTGTTAGGGATCCCAAAACGGCAAACAATCGACCTGAAGAACTTGACTGCTGACTGTGCTGTCACCTTCCTCACTGGTTCCACTTTCGGCCACTTTGTGAACTTGTCGATTGCAACGTACAAGTACTCAAAGCCCCCACAGCTCGGGGAAAAGGGCCGAGGATATCGAGCCGCCACACCGAAAATGGCCAGGATAAAGGGATCGTCTGGAGAGCTTGAGCTGGCTGGTGTATCTGCTTGGAATGGAACTGGCACGCTTCACACTTGGTTACTTGTGCAGTTGCATCCTGGAGGGCTGTCGGCCAAAAGAAACCTTGCCGGAACGCTTTGCCGGCAAGTGCTCTTGCGCCAATGTGGTGACCACATATGCCTCCATGTATCTCTGCCAACAGCCTTTGTCCGTCTTCCCGGTGAATACACTTCAATTTCACACCGTTGAGTCTTCTTCTGTACAGTGTGTTGTCGACTAACAGGTACATACTTGACTGCCGGGCTACTCTTTCCACTTCTTCTTGCTCTTCGGGAAGTTCTCCTATCTGAAGGAAAAGGACTATCTGTTGTGCCCATGCTGGAGCTTGCGGCTCGACAACAAGGACTAAAGGCGCATCTGCTGCTGCGAGAACATCTGCTTCTACGGCGAGAACCTGCGGCTTAGTTAGAGCTTGATGTTCCCCGGCAAGCTTGCCGGAGCAAAACTTGTCGGGAGCGTCTGCTACGACGGAACAAACCCTAAGGCTTGCCGGAGCAAAACTTGTCGGGAGCGTCTGCTACGACGGAACAAACCCTAAGGCTTGCCGGAGCAGACTGCTCCTCAGTACCCTTGGTGTTGATCTTGGGGACCTTCTTGGCGGCGGCTTCGGGGAGCTCTGCTGGAAAATAGTCACCAGAAATCAACTTCCTCTTCTTGCTCTGTCCAGTTGATGGCGTTACAGACGGTTGAGTCGGCTTGAGCACAAAGATCCCTGGTTCCACAGGTAACTTAAGTGCGGCGCACTTTGACAGGCCATCGGCAATGTCGTTCTGAGCTCTTGGAACATGTTCCATCTGTAGGCCGTCAAAGTGCTCTTCTAGCTTTCTCACTTCATCAATGTAGGCTTCCATCAACGGACTCTGATAATTCTTGTTTACTTGGCGGACGACAAGCTGTGAATCACCCCTGACAATGAGCTTCTTGATCCCAAGGTCTGCTGTGATCCTGAGACCGGCAAGCAATCCTTCATACTCTACGGTATTGTTCGTTGCTTGCTCCTTGGGAAAGTGCATTTCGACTACGTACTTGAGGTGCTCTCCGGTGGGCGCAACAAGTAGCACGCCCGCACCGGCGCCTTGCAGCGAGAAGGCACCATCAAAGTACATCAGCCACTCTTTGCTTGCTTCCTTGACGGGGATGCTTGTTTATGGAATTTCTTCATCTTGTGTTGGCGTCCACTCTGCTATGAACTCCGCCAATGCTCTGCTTTGGATAGTTGAAGTGCTCTCAAATTTAAGGCCAAAGCTTGACAGTTCCAGTGCCCACTCGACAATCCTGCCTGTTGCTTCTGGATTTTGCAGTATCCTCTTCAGCGGAAAACGAGTGATGACTGTGATCTCATGTGCTTGGAAGTAATGGCGCAGCTTTCTCGAGGCCATGAGAAGGCCGAAAAGCAATTTCTGCACACCAGAGTACCTTGACCTAGCCCCCTACAGAAGGGAACTGACAAAGTAAACTGGGCGCTGCACCATTCTTTTCTACATCTTCTCACGTGTCTGCGCAGATCCATCTTTGTCGGGACCAGAGCTTGTCGGTGAAGTCCCTTGCTTGTCGCTGGATGCATCTGCCGTGGTTGCTGGCTCATCATCTGCCTCCCTCTCCGCCACTAACGCAGCACTAACCACTTGATTGGTTGCCGCTATATATAGTAGCAACTTCTCTTGTGGCCTAGGTGCGACAAGTGTTGGAGTAGAGGACAGGTATTTCTTCAAGTCCTGCAGCGTAGCCTCCGCCTCCGGAGTCCATTTCATTGGACCTGCCTTTTTCAATATTTTGAAAATGGCAGGGCGCGCTCAGCAAACCTAGAGATAAACCTGCTGAGAGCAGCTACGCAACCGGCAAGTCTTTGTACATCCTTGATGCGCTTTGGTGCTTCGATCTGCTTAATGGCCTTGATCTTGTCGGGATTGGCTTCAATTCCCCGCTGAGACACAAAGAACCCGAGAAGCTTGCCGGAGGGGACTCCAAATACACACTTCTCGGGGTTAAGCTTGAGGTTGATCTTGCGCAGATTTGCAAAGGTTTCGTCTAAATCTTGAATCAGAGTCGCCTTGTCCTTGCTCTTGACCGTTATGTCATCCATGTAGGCTTCCACATTTCTGTGTATTTGCGGCCCAAAAGCATCATGGACTACCCTTGCAAATGTTGAACCAGCATTCTTTAAACCGAAAGGCATCCGTACGAAACAGTATGTGCCACATGGGGTGATGAATGCGGTCTTCTCCTCATCCTCTTCTGCCATGAAGATCTGATGGTATCCTGAGTATGCATCAAGAAATGAAAGCAAGTCACATCCGGCCGTGGAGTCAACAATCTGGTCGATGCGCGGCAAGGGAAATGGGTCTTTGGGACAAGATTTATGGACATCGGTAAAGTCAATACAAAGCCTCCATTTCCCGTTAGCCTTGCGCATGACTACAGGATTGGCCAACCACGTAGGATGGAGCACTCCTCTGACAAGGCCTGCTGCTTCCAATTTCTTGATTTCTTCTGCGATGAATTCTTGGCGCTCCAGTGCCTGCTTCCTGACTTTCTGCTTGACGGGCCGCGCATGAGGACAGACGGCAAGATGGTGCTCGATTACTTTCCTGGGAACACCGGGGATGTCAGACGGTTGCCACGCAAATACGTCGACGTTCGCCCGCAGGAAAGCAACGAGCGCGCTTTCCTATTTAGGGTCGAGAGTGGCACTAATGGTGAAGGTACCACCAGTGCCGTCCTCCTTGGCGGACACCTTCTTGGTCTCTGGTGGAGCTGCCATTGCCTTCTTACACTTGCCGGTGGAGCTCGATGGTGCGTCCTCGACGGTAGCGCAGCACTCCGAAGAGGTGCGCTTGCCGGAGTGGGCATCAGAACTCTTGCCAGAGTTGGTCTTTTTCTTCCCCCCGGGAGCTTCAACGGCAAGTGATTTGCGATCTGTTGCGGCTGCTGCTTCCCGGTAGATCTTGTCGGCGCAGATAAGAGCATCCTTCTTGTCGCCAGAGACAGAGATGACACTTATCGGGCCTGGCATCTTCAGCACGTTGTATGCATAGTGAGAGGCTGCCATGAATTTGGCGAGTGCTGGACGGCCGAGTATCCCATTGTAAGGCAATGGAAAATCAGCAACGTCAAAAGTGACCCTCTCAGTCCTGAAATTTAACTCGCTGCCAAACGTTACCGGCAACGTGATCTTTCCCTTTGGCTTGCTCCTTCCTGGATTGATTCCTTGGAATGTGCCGGTCTCTTCGAGCTCGCTGTCAGGGATCTGGAGTTTCTGAAGTACCACGGAGGAGATCAGGTTCAAGCCGGCCCCGCCGTCAACTAGCATATTAGTGACCTTGAGGTTGCGGATAGTTAGTGAAACCAACATCGGCAAGCACCCGACCGCAGTTATGCGATCAGGGTGGTCCTCAATATCAAAGATGATAGGCGTGCTGGACCATTTCAGTGGCTTGCATGACTCGACGGGTGGTTTTGCCGCATTGACTTCCCGCACCCACTGCTTGAGCTGGCGGTGCGAAGTATGTAGAGAAGCACCGTTGTCAACGCACAGGACCTCTGTGGCTTTCTGGAACACCTACTCATCGGTCTCGTCATCATCCATATCTTCATCGTCGTCGTCATCTTCATCCTTGTCGCGGCCGCGGGGAGGTCTGTCTCCTTGCCGCTGCTTGGCCTTGCCGCGGCATCCTCCTTGGCCGGGACGTTTCTTGCCAGCCCCCCCAGCACCTTCCTGGGCTTTCTCCTTGTCGCGTTGCTCGTATTCAGCTTTTTGCTGCTCGACAAGCTGCTCGACCTTCTTGCATCTCTGGAGGTCATGGCCCTTGGTGCGGTGGATCTTGCAGTACTGCTTGTTGTTGCCGTCCTGCTTATCGGCGACCGCCACAGCCTGGTAGTTGGTGCCCGCGACAATATCCTTGCCGGAGCTACCAGCTTTGGCTTTCTTGGCGCCGCCTCCGTTGCCGGACTGCTCAACGACTAGCACATCTTTGCCTTTCTTCTTCCTGTTGTTCCGCCGCCGGTTTCTCTTTGCCGGGGCAGTCTCCTCACTATCAGATCCTCCTGCTCCTGTCTCTTCTCCGGGGAGTTTCCTCCCTTCCTCAGCACGTGCACACTTGTCGGCCAGGGCATATAGCTCACTGACGTCCCTGATCTTGCACATCGCCATCTCCTCCCGCATCCTGCGGTTTCGCATGTTCTGATGGAACGCGCTGATTACCGCGGCAGGGTGGACATCTGGAATGTTGTGCTGTACACGGCTGAATCTCTGAATATACTTGCGCAGGGGCTCTCCTTCCTTCTGGGCGAGCAGATGAAGGTCGCTCTCTTGGCCATGAGGCTTGTGGCCGCCTGTAAAGGCGCCGACAAACTGATGGCATAAATCTGCCCAAGAGGATATGGAGTTGTCCGGCAAGTGCATGAGCCAGGATCTGACATTGGGTTTGAGCACCAACGGGAAGTAGTTGGCAAGGATCTTGTCGTCCCTTCCCCCGGCAGCTTGCACCGTGGTGGTGTAGATGCTGAGGAACTCCGACGGATGCGACTTGCTGTCGTACTTCTCTGGTACATCTGGCTTGAAATTCTTCGTGTTGGGCCACTGGACTTGCCACAGCTCACGAGTGAATGCAGGGCAACCTACCGCGTATGGCAGGTCGCCTGGTTCCCCTGGCGCATGCATGTCGATAGAGGGTCCAGCGCGCTGGTCGGATTGACGTCGCGCTTCTCTTCGGCGCTCGATGCGAGTGCGAGCGTCTTCTTGCTGTCGTTCGTGAAGAACTTGGCGCTGATCGCGACGAGCTCGTGGATCTGATGATGCGGTGGAGTCGCTGTCGAGGCGGATCAGGCGAGTCAGCGATCTTGGCCTTCGGGGTGGAGAGTGCATGGTGGTTGCATCCCCACCAGTTTCGTCGCCATCGGCTTCTGCCTGGCGGTCCTGCCGCGGCAGCGATGTACTCGGCTGTCGCGGAGTGTTACCATTGGCGAAGCCGATGAGACTTTGAATGGTGGCCCTCCATCCATCAATCTTGTCTGCCGTTGGAGGGTAATCCAGGAGCAGTTGCGCTCGCGCCAAAGTTGGTGGGCGGCAGTGGCGAACGGTGCGAGGAGCGGGATATGCTCGGACTCCTAACTATGTTAGAAGGAGCAGTATCCCGTCCAGGCGACCGTGTCTCGCTCGTGCCAGCATGTTGGCGTGCATGCTGGTCTTGACCACCCCGAGACCCACCAGCTCGATCTTGGTCCAACAAACGTATGGTACTACGAATACCATGACGCTGTCGGTCCTGCGCCTCCTAAGATGGGCGCGGTAGATGTACGGACACCAAGGTCTGCGCAACCTTGTCCTTGGACCTGGCGGCATCGTGGGCTCCCTCGTCGATGCCCGTTCTTCCGCCAGCATCTACCCCACCACTCGTTTGCTCCGGTGGTGCTGGGATCGACGTGGACGGAGCAGCTGCCGCCGAAGTCTTCTTCTTCGGTGGCATGTTGATGAAGAAGATGAAGATCTAGCTCGTGTGAACGCCGGATCAGGTTCACACAACCTTAACGCCCCCTACCTAGCGCGCCAAGGATGTCGGGGAAGCTGATCAATGAACACCTATGGGGACCGGCGGACCGAGCCCCTTTCGGTTCAGCGGGGGGCGGAGATTGCACGAAGAGCGGATCGAGGCGAAGCACACGAACAGTTTACCCAGCTTCGGAGCTCTCCGGAGAGATAACACTCCTACTACTGCTTGTCTGATTGTATTGAGTTCTTGCTCGGGAGCGCTGAGTGCTACAGTACACACGAGCTGCTAACGAGACCGAGCGTGAGTGTGTTCTGGCCTTCGAACCCCCCTCTATGTTGCGCATGGACCTCCTTTTATATGCTCAAGGGGTCACCGACAGGTGGCAACATAGTCAAGGGTAAAAATGGAAAAGGTGTTGTGGTTGGTACAACTACTTGTACAGTGTATCCTACCTAACCCTGACGGCAGGGGACAAAGGCATTAAATGCCCGTCTGCGTCGCCCAAACAGTGTAGAAAGGGACCGTTAGGGATGCTACCGCCTGCCACGATGGCAATCTTGTCAGCGTCGCATGCCACCGTGCACCGCTGGTTGCATAGGCTCTCGCCACGCGCGCCTAGAAAGGCCCCAGGGCGACACGTTGGTGGATGTGCTGGAGCACGGGTACAGAGTGGTCGCTTGCCGCGGCAAGCACCTTGCCGCGGTCGTTGTCTTGTCGCGTCCGGAAGCTTGTCGCTCACCGGGCCTTGCCGGGACGCGAGGCGCGTCGCGGCATGTTCCTTGAGATGCCTTGGTTGGCCTTCCCGGCAAGCTCCTCTTGCCGGGGCCTTGTCTCCTTGGCTTGAATACTTTGTTCTTGAATGGCTCCAAAGGAACCACGGAGGGCCTTGGCGGTCACCCGGCAAGCCTTGCCGCGGGGCGCTGCAACTGCCCGTGCACAAGTTTGGGATACTAGGGTACCCCTACTCTAGTACACCGACCTGGCGTGCCAAGGATGTCGGGGAAGCTGATCCACAAACACCTATGGGGACCGGCGGACCGAGCCCCTTTCGGTTTGGCGGGGGGCGGAGATCGCACGAAGAGCGGATCGAGGCGAAGCACACGAGCAGTTTACCCAGCTTCGGAGCTCTCCGGAGAGATAACACTCCTACTACTGCTTGTCTGATTGTATTGAGTTCTTGCTCGGGAGCGCTGAGTGCTACAGTACACACGAGCTGCTAACGAGACCGAGCGTGAGTGTGTTCTGGCCTTCGAACCCTCCTCTACGTTGCGCATGGGCCTCCTTTTATATGCTCAAGGGGTCACCGACAGGTGGCAACGTAGCCAAGGGTAAAAATGGAAAAGGTGTTGTGGTTGGTACAACTACATGTACAGTGTATCCTACCTAACCCTGATGGCAGGGGACAAAGGCATTAAATGCCCGTCTGCGTCGCCCAAACAGTGTAGAAAGGGACCATCAGGGACGCCACCGCCTGCCACGATGGCAATCTTGTCAGCGTCGCATGCCACCGTGCACCGCTGGCTGCACAGCCTCTCGCCACGCGCGCCTGGAAAGGCCCCAGGGAGACACGTTGGTGGATGTGCTGGAGCATGGGTACAGAGTGGTCGCTTGCCGCGGCAAGCACCTTGCCGCGGTCGTTGTCTTGTCGCGTCCGGAAGCTTGTCGCTCGCCGGGCCTTGCCGGGACGCGAGGCGCGTCGCGGCAAGTTCCTTGAGATGCCTTGGTTGGCCTTCCCGGCAAGCTCCTCTTGCCGGGGACTTGTCTCCTTGGCTTGAATACTTTGTTCTTGAATGGCTCCAAAGGAACCACGGAGGGCCTTGGCGGTCACGTGGCAAGCCTTGCCGCGGGGCGCTGCAACTGCCCGTGCACAAGTTCGGGATACTAGGGTACCCCTACTCTAGTACACCGACAGGAGCCCCCGGGCCTGGGCCACACACGATGCCGAGCGCTGTTGGGCCAGGCCCAAAATAGGGCACGGGCACGCGCGGCCTGGGTTACGCCGTACCTTACTCCGTACCCATCGTGCCCTCCCCCAACGACACGCGTCGAATGCGGCGTCGTGGGAGAGATTGTGGGTGGTTTCTTTATTCGGAAGGACGAAACGTCCGTCCCCTCCCTCTTTATAAGCAGGGGAAACAAGGGCAGTTCGCCCATCTCGCCGGTTGTTACTCCAATTTCACAAATCTCCGCCGCTCCCCCCCTCTTCCCGAAGCTGAAAGAGAGCAGCACTCCGCCCCCCATTGCCACCAGCACCACCAACGCCGTCGATCTCCCCCACCACCTCCGCCATCGCTCCGAAAGCCGACAAGGGGAAGGGCGTGAAATCGGTCGAGGCGCAGC
This sequence comes from Triticum dicoccoides, assembly GCF_002162155.2. NCBI lineage: Eukaryota > Viridiplantae > Streptophyta > Magnoliopsida > Poales > Poaceae > Triticum > Triticum dicoccoides. Next base: position 46,696,425 of record NC_041393.1, read on the forward strand.
GGCTCGCGGCACTGCGAAAGGAGCGGGCCATCTTCCCCCCTCAGCTTTCCGCGAAGGAGCTGAGGGAGTACTACTACCTCTTCTGGTCGACGGAGACGCGAGCGCATCCGCGCACGAGGGTACTCCCGGCTGCCGCTTTGAAACTGGCTCCAAACGGGTACCCCTTCTTTGCGCTGTTCTTCTACTGCGGGCTCTGCCCGCCCTTCTCTGAATTTTTCTGCGACATCATGAACACCTACGGGTTCCGCCTCCTTGACTTCACCCCCAACACCGTTCTGACCATGGCAGTTTTCGCACATCTCTGCGAAAACTTTGTCGGAGTCCATCCAAATGTAGCCCTTTTCCGCCACTTCTTTATGCCCCGAGTTGAGAGAGGGGAGCCTCTTGCCGGCGGGATCGCTTGGATCTCGAGAGTCGGCAAGAAGGAAGCTTATCTGGAGGGAGAGCTCCGCAGCAAGTGGGAGGAATGGAGAGCAGAGTGGTGCTGGATTGTCGAGGAGAACCCGCAGCCATTTACTGTCCTGCGCCAAGCCCCAATAGTGCGTGGTAACGATTGGAGCAACATGGCCCCGGAAGACGACACGCTGAAGATGGCCGTCACCTGGATCCTACGCCTCAGGCTTGCCGGGCTCACCGTAGGCGCCGTTGGCGCAGATTTTCTTCGCCGCCGCATCGCCCCCTTACAGGAGAGCAGGAGACCTGCCTGGGTGTTCCAGAACTCGGCGGATATCATGAGGCTGCGCCCGGGCCTCAACTTCAACTTCACTGTCCTGGAAGAGCGGATCGAGGCGAAGCACACGAGCAGTTTACCCAGCTTCGGAGCTCTCCGGAGAGATAACACTCCTACTGCTGCTTGTCTGATTGTATTCAGTTCTTGCTCGGGAGCGCTGAGTGCTACAGTACACACGAGCTGCTAACGAGACCGAGCGTGAGTGTGTTCTGGCCTTCGAACCCCCCTCTACATTGCGCATGGCCTCCTTTTATATGCTCAAGGGGTCACCGACAGGTGGCAACGTAGTTAAGGGTAAAAATGGAAAAGGTGTTGTGGTTGGTACAACTACCTGTACAGTGTATCCTACCTAACCCTGACGGCAGGGGACAAAGGCATTAAATGCCCGTCTGCGTCGCCCAAACAGTGTAGAAAGGGATTGTCAGGGACACCACCGCCTGCCACGATGGCAGTCTTGTCAGCGTCGCGTGCCACCGCGCACCACTGGCTGCACAGCCTCTCGCCACGCGCGCCTGGAAAGGCCCCAGGGCGACACGTTGGTGGATGTGCTGGAGCACGGGTACAGAGTGGTCGCTTGCCACGGCAAGCACCTTGCCGCAGTCGTTGTCTTGTCGCGTCCGGAAGCTTGTCGCTCACCGGGCCTTGCCGGGACGCGAGGCGCGTCGCGGCAAGTTCCTTGAGATGCCTTGGTTGGCCTTCCCAGCAAGCTCCTCTTGCCGGGGCCTTGTCTCCTTGGCTTGAATACTTTGTTCTTGAATGGCTCCAAAGGAACCACGGAGGGCCTTGGCGGTCACCCGGCAAGCCTTGCCGCAGGGCGCTGCAACTGCCCGTGCACAAGTTCGGGATACTAGGGTACCCCTACTCTAGTACACCGACAGAACCAAATTAAACAAAGCAACTAAAGTCAAACGGCGAAAGAAAAACAGTTTCGTTTTACTAATCTGGATCTAAGTCAAATTTTACAAAAGCAAAAACTTGTTTAAGTTGATTATTTGGAAAGGGGGTTTCGAGACGAAACTCCAGGCGCTTCAATCGCCTGATTCTGATAAACGAGCGAAAAGTTATACTAAAACGAAAATCGGATCAAAAATCACGGATTAAATCCGAGAAAAAGAAAAACGACGAATGGGCTGAGGAACGAACGTTCGTTGACTAAACAGATCTGACGAGTACGTTCGTTAAAACGAATGAACGAGCGAACGCTCGCTAATTAAACTAAACCGAAAATAAAACCGATCTAATAATAAAAAAACGAAACTAAAAAAACAAAAATAAACTGACGGAAAACCGATCGGTTTTCTAAAAAAAACGGCATGGAAGTCGAGGCGGCGGCGAACCTCGGCGAGCGTGCGGGTGGCGGGGTCGGC
>NC_041393.1:46698903-46727032 GCF_002162155.2 Triticum dicoccoides
CGGGCGGGGAGGCGGCGCGGGGCGGCGGCGCGGCTGGCGGCTGCTGGCGGCGGCGGCGGTTGGCGTCGGCGGTGCCGACGGATCGGGGCTGGGGCGGCGGCTAGGATTTGGAGCGGCTGGGCCTCCCCGGCTTATAAAGCCCCGCTGGCCGGGGGTCCTAGGCGGACACGGCCCGTAGGTCGGTTACGCGTTTTTTTAAAATAATTCCGCGCAGAAGAAAAAAAAGAAATACTAAACGGACTCCAAAAATACCGAAATAAATTTTCCCCGGCTTCTAAAATCAAGCCGGACAAGAAGAACATTTATTTGGGACCTAAATGTAATTTTGAAAAATGCGCATTTTTCCTAAATCCAAATAAAAGGGCGAAAAACTCCAAAATAAATCTTATTTGATTTTTTTATTAAATCTTCATTATTTCTTTATTTTAGGAAAGTCATTTTATTCCCTCTCTGAATTTTTGGTAGTAAAAATAATTGAAGATAAAATAAATAAAATCAATGATCCTATTTTCAAAATTTGAGAAAAACTCAAATACGAAAATAACGAAACCCCAACTCTCTCCGTGGTTCCTTGAGTTGCATAGGATTTCCAGGATCGAGCCAACAATGCAACAAAATATGATATGCAATGATGATCTATGTATAACATTCCAAATTGAAAATTTGGGATGTTACAAACCTACCCCCCTTAAGATGAGTCTCGCCCTCGAGATTCGGGTTGGCTAGCAACTAGGTGAGGGTGGTCCTTGAGCAGATATTCCTCTCGCTCCCAGGTGGCTTCCTCCTCGGTGTGGTGGCTCCACTGAACTTTGCAAAACTTGATAACCTTACTACGGGTAACTCGACTGGCATAATCTAGAATTCTAACTGGTTTCTCTTCATAAGTCAAATCATCCTTCAACTGAATTGCTTCCAGTGGCACTTTATCTCTCAGTGGTATATCAGCCATCTCTGCATGACACTTCATCAACTGAGAAACATGGAACACATCGTGAACTCCTGACAATCGCTCAGGTAATTCCAACTTGTACCCTACTTCTCCCATGCGTTCCAAAACTTTGTATGGCCCCACAAAACGTGGTGCTAACTTCCCTTTAACTCCAAAACGCTTAACTCCTCGAAGTGGAGATACTCGAAGATAAACTTTGTCTCTGACTTCGTGTTCTGTCTCCTTGCGTTTCGAATCTGCATAACTCTTCTGTCTTGACTGAGCTACCTTGAGCCTGTCGCGGATCAAATCCGGTCCAAACAACTGGCGGTCTCCCACCTCATCCCACAACAACGGGGTTCTGCACCTCCTTCCGTACAAGGCTTCAAAAGGGGCCATCTTCAAACTGGATTGATAACTGTTGTTGTAAGAAAACTCCGCGTATGGCAAGTTGTCATCCCAACTTGATCCATAATCCAAAACACAAGCTCTAAGCATATCCTCCAAAATCTGATTGACTCTCTCGGTCTGTCCATCTGTCTGTGGATGGAATGCTGTGCTAAACTCCAGCCTGGTTCCCAATGTTTCATGCAACTGCTTCCAGAACTTTGAGGTGAATTGGGTTCCCCTATCTGATACGATACTCCTCAGAACTCCATGCAAACATACAATCCTTGTCATGTATATCTTAGCCAATTTGGCACCGCTGTAGGTAGTCTTTACTGGGATGAAATGAGCTACCTTTGTCAAACGATCGACTACAACCCAAATTGAGTCATAGCCTGAACGAGTCCTGGGCAATCCCGTGATGAAATCCATGCCAAGTTTGTCCCACTTCCATTCGGGTATAGGCAATGGCTACAACAATCCGGCTGGCTTCTGGTGTTCTGCTTTCACCCTCTGACATACATCACAAACTGCTACATACTCTACAATATCCTTCTTCATTCTGGTCCACCAGAAAGTTTCCTTCAAATCCAAATACATCTTGGTATTTCCGGGGTGAATCGAATATGGTGAATCATGTGCCTCTAGCATAATCAACTTCCTGATCTCCGGGTCATTGGGCACATAAACACGGTCCTCAAATCATAGGGTATCGTACTCATCCTCACGAAATCCCTTAGCCTTCCCTTTGCTCATTTTCTCCTTTATAGAGGCAACTTCCGTATCTGTCTTTTTAGCTTCTCTGATTTTATCCATTAACGTAGACTGAATCTCCATTGCTGCTACATAGCCTCTCGGAACTATTTCCAAACATAGATCATGAAGATCCTCGGCTAACTCCTTGGGTATTCCTCCCATCATTAGTGTATTGACGTGGCTCTTACGGCTCAACGCGTCTGCTACAACGTTAGCCTTCCCGGGGTGATAATGCAATCTCATATCATAATCCTTAATAAGCTCCAACCATCTCCTCTGCCTGAGATTTAACTCCTTCTGCGTGAAGATGTACTTCAAACTCTTGTGATCCGTGTACACCTCACAATGATTCCCAATGAGAAAATGTCTCGACATTTTCAGTGCGTGTACTACGGCTGCTAACTCCAAATCATGAGTAGCATAATTCAACTCATGAGGCTTAAGCTGTCGTGAAGCATATGAAACAACTCTTCCCTCCTGCATAAGCACTGCTCCAAGTCCTCAACGTGAAGCGTCATAATACACTTCATAATCCTTAGTCTGTTCTGGCAGAATTAATACTGGTGAGGTAACCAAACGTTTCTTCAATTCCTGGAAACTAGCCTCACACTCCTCAGTCCAAATGAACTTAGTATCCTTCTTCAACAACTCTGTCATAGGCTTCGCAATCTTCGAGAAATTTTCAATAAATCTCCGGTAGTATCCTGCGAGTCCAAGGAAACTCCGGATTTCTCCAACTGTTGTTGGTGCTTCCCAGTTTGTCACAGTGACAACTTTAGTGGGGTTTACTACAATACCTTCTCCGGATATAACATGTCCGAGAAATCCAACTTCTTTCAACCAAAACTCACACTTGCTAAACTTGGTGTATAGCTGATGTTCTCTAAGCTTCTCGAGTACCATACGCAAGTGTTCCTTATGTTCCTCTTCATTCTTCGAGTAAACCAAAATATCATCAATGAACACCACGACGAACTTATCCAAAAACTCCATAAACACCTTGTTCATCATGTTCATAAAATAGGCTGGGGCGTTAGTCAGACCAAATGACATAACGGTATACTCATACAGCCCATACCTAGTGGTAAAAGCCGTCTTCGGTATATCTTGTTCCCGAATCTTCAACTGATGGTATCCTGATCGCAAATCGATCTTGGAAAACAGCTTAGCTCCTTGCAACCGATCAAACAGATCATTGGCATTGGTAGTGGGTACTTGTTATTAATTCTTACTTCATTCAATCCGCGATAATCAACAACCATTCTTAACGATCCATCCTTCTTCTCCACCAGAAGTACTGGCGATCCCCAAGGCGAAGAACTTGGGCGAATAAAACCTTTGTCCAACAGCTCCTTAACCTGCTTCTTAATTTCCTCCAAATCTTGGGCTGGCATCCTGTACGGTCTCTTGGATATCGGCCCCGTGCCTGGCAGTAGTTCAATTAAGAACTCAATGTCTCTATCCGGTGGCATGCCTGGCAACTCTTCTGGAAATACATCGGGGAAATCCTTTACCACTGGTACTTCCTCCTGCACAACTCCTGATAAGGAATTTACATGTGCTCTCCTCGGCTCATGACGTGATACATACTTGATTCTTATTCCTTCTGGTGTCGTAAGAAAAATTGTCTTGCTGGCGCAATCAATGTTTCCTCCATACATCGACAGCCAATCCATACCAAGAATTACATCCAAACCTTGGGATTCCAATATAATTAAATCCCTTGGGAAAACATGCCTTCCTATTCTTAATGGCACCTGAAAGCATCCTTGACTGACCATAAACTCAGCTCCCGGTGAACTTACTAGCATGGGTGTCTTAAGAGTCTTAGTGGGCAGGCTAAACTTATCCACAAATCCCCTTGATATGTATGAATGCGATGCACCAGTATCGAAAAGAACAACTGCAGTAAATGCCTTAACCAAAAACTTACCTATTACTGCGTCTGGCTGAGCTTCAACCTCCTTCACTGTAACGTGGTTCACTTGCCCCCTGTTGAAAGGGTTCGGCTTCTTTCCTGAGCTTCCATTGCCATTTCCATTTTGGGCTTCCGGGCAGTCATTTGCATAATGCCCCGTCTTACGGCACTTATAACAAGTGATATGACTCAGGTCTACCTTGGATGGTGTGGACGGGTTGGTGCGGCTTTGTCCATTGCTTCCTCCATTCCCGTTTCCATTCTTTGTGCCATTATGATTGTGCAAGCTGCCTCCTCCATGAGTATGCTGGAAGTGTCCTCCTGACTTTGGGGTAAAGCGTGGCTTCTGCTGAGCTCTAGAATTGTTCTTCCCCTGTGCATACTTTCTCTTACGGTTGTCAATCTGCTGCTGCTTCCCTTCAATCATAAGAGCATGATCTACTAACTCCTGGTAGTTATTGAAAGTGGTTACCATCAACTGCATGCTCATCTCATCATTCAGTCCTTCTAGAAACTTCTCCTGCTTAGCTGCATCCGTAGCAACGTCATCTGGGGCATAACATGCTAGCTTACTAAAATCATCCACATACTGGCCAACTGTCCGTCCTCCTTGGTGTAAGTTGCGAAACTCACGCTTCTTCATGGCCATAGCTCCTGCTGAAACTTGGGCAGTACGAAAAGCTTGCTGAAACTGATTCCATGTGACAGTGTCTACAGGGTAAGTGGCTGTAAAATTCTCCCACCATGCTGCTGCGGGTCCGTCAACCTGATGTGCGGCAAACTTCACCTTTTCTCCATCCGTGCATCCTGCAGTGGTCAACTCCCTCCCTATCTTACGGAGCCAATCATCTGCTACTATCGGCTCGGTGCTACTGGAAAACACCGGTGGATTCAACCTTAAGAAACGTGCCAGATGGTCAACAGGTGGTGGTGGTGGGTTGTTGTTGTTGCCTTCGTTTTGTACCAATGTTTGAATCAAGGTATTCTGCTGCTGAATCAACTGAGTGGTCTCTGGCGGAAAAACAAACTCGGGGTCGCGTCTCGGAGGCATATGAGGGTTTAAAGGGGAGAGTTAAGAATAGAATGAGGTATAGTGAGATAACACTACCCATATGCACATGAGACAAAACACACAATATCATTCCAATCAATTCAAACAAGGGCATACAACGGTCTAACTATCGTTACAAAAGTGCTTGGACTAAAACTAATTAAATGGTGGAAAATTCTACTACTGTTATGGTGGTCAACTAGAAAAACTGCTCCGATGCAGATTCCATGATATCTGCTCCAGCTTCATCAACATAGTCATCATCGCTGTCGTCGGGATCTAAGTCAGTGTCGTCGATGATGATATAATTATCTGGGCAAGTAGGTTCATCCTCTTCTCCTCTGGGTGCTGATCCTCCCATGAATACTCCAATCTTCTCCTTAAGGTCGTCGTTCTGTCTTACTAGAGCGACGATTTCTTCCATATAGTCTTTACGGGTAGCCTTGAGTTCTTCTTCTAGCTCCTTGATCTTGGTCATATCCTTCTGCAGATCCTCCATATCTGCGCACATCTGATTTTCTTGGCGTCGGATGTGTTGGTTTAACTCCTGAATATAATCTGTGATTGATCTGTCCCTCCTGGTAGTGATCATCTCCCAATGCTCATCTCGGCGCCCACAAATCTGGTAGATAGTATTCTTGAGATCGTTGTAGTAAACTTCTCCAATTCGTCCCATGGCGATGTGAGCTGCCATGCTCTTTCCTAGGCTCCATGTTGGTGCATCATAGGTAAATTCTATTGGTTTCGTGACTGGTGCAAATGTCCTTCCTGGAATGTAGACTTGAATCCTCCAGCGCTCCTCTTCGGATAAAGTGGCGTTGAAAGTCCCAGTGAAGCTTGGTACTCCTATGTTCAGGTATCTAGTGGCTTCCTTCAAGTGACATCCAAAAGGTGAATTCTCATCTGGTTGTGCGAACTTGATCCTTGCATCCGCCATCCTAAAGAATAGAAAAGATGAGGAGTCAGAAAGGGAAAGAAAGAGTAGTGATCTAAGGCTTAAGCTTAGTGGACGTGTCCTACAGTCAGCGTGTGCTCTAATACCACCTTATAGCGACCAGACCTCAAACAGTCTGATCTCTATGCTCAGTGTCATCCCTGGATCAGTAATGCTGATACCACACAGTACTTGGAGGATTTATAACAGAGTAGCAATCACACACTTATTACATCGAATGTCTCAAAAGAGAACTTATTGAAATAAATATGGCTTAATGTCACATCCCTGGTCCTGGTCTGCAGTAGGCTAGCCCTTCATGTGTGCATCATGTTTTAATTTTTTAAATGAACTTGGAATGGGGATTGCATAAACCCTAGCATTGAAGGAATTCACTAGGTTCACCTAAAATATTTTTAGTAAGTCCAAATGGCTTTCAAAAATGTTCATCATTTATGGGAAATACTGTAAACTGTAGCCAGAGGTGATGTACATTTTTCCATGACATATTTGGGATCTGAATTAAATCATACTCTATTTGAATTTGGGCATTTAAATTCTATAAAATATTTAAAATGTCCAAATAATCCTAAACTGAAATGTTCCATGTTGGATATATTCCAAACAGTGGCCATGAGCAGTTTGGTGATCTTTGAGTGCACCTAAGTATTTTTAGTAAAGCCCTAAATTTTACAGAAAATAGAAAACAGGAAATAAAACAGAGCAACCTTACCTGGACTTACCTTGAGGCCCACCAGGGATACCAGCCCACCCGCGCGGCCCGTTACTGTGCAGCCCAGCTGCCAGTCATCTTCCTCCCCCTCGCCCCGAAGCAGTTGCATGCTGGACGCACGCACTTCGACGCCGGCCACCTCCTGCTTCGTGCTGGAGGCCTCTCCTTCGTCCTAATCCGCGTCTGGCGACGCCACGCACCCTTCTGGACCCCCTCGGCCGCTCTCTTGCCTCCCTGCTCTCTCCCTCTCACTCCCTTGCTCTTTCCCCTCATGGCCGAAGCTGCCATGGCCACTCCGCTGAGAAACACCACGGCCAACCACTCCCTCGCTCCCTCTCCGCGTTCCCGAGATCCGTATCATTGCCAGCTTCATCCTCGCCGAGCCAAGCATCACCAGACGCCCTGCAATGCCGGCGCCATCATCATCTTCTTCCTCGGGCACCGAAGGCTGTCATCGTCGATTCGTTGCCGTCGTCGCTTCCCCGAGCTCGTTGACCATCTCGACGTGACCACTGTGAGCTCATGATCCGTTTACCCCTATTAACGCACTCGATAGCGCTCCCTAGCCGCGTATGTCGCCGAGCCCGAGAGCTCATCGCCGCCGGCTATGCCGCCGCCGTCGTTGCAGCCGCTGAAGCTCCTGTCTGAGCGCGTAATCATACTCAGTATGCCCCCAGGATCCTAACACACCCATCCGCTACTCCTGCCGCATGCTGCACTGCCGTAACCATCACCGCCCGAACTCCGGCGCCGCCGCGAGCTCCATTCCGGTGAGCTCCCGCGACCCCACGCCCAGCTGCGTACTCCCCTGGATGCGGGTGAGCAAGGGCTTCCCCCTGGTGCCCTCCGCCGTACTTTTAGCCACCGGAGGAGCAACCCCGCAGCGCTTCGCCGCGGTTGCCGTTGCCGGCGTCAAGCCGCCGGTGGCGTTGACCATTTTGACCGGGGGTTTGACCACCCCAGGTCGTCTGACATGTGGGCCCCGCCCCTGACCAGTTTAGTTTAGGACTAATTACCCCCCTAGTGACACTAACAGTGGGCCTAGTGCATGCTAATTTGATTAGTTAAATTTAATTAATCCTGTTATATATAACTATGTCACTGACGTGTGGACCCCACACGTCAGGTTTGACCTGGTCAACCGCAGTTGACCTACTGACATCACAGTGATGCAGTGCTGACGCAGTTATTCATTTTCTGGATTTAAAATTATCCAGGAAATTCCAGAAAATGCCCTAAAACTTCAAAAAATCATATAAATTCAACCATAACTCCAAATGAGATAAATTATATATGAAAAATGATCGGAAAAATCCAATCTATCCATCTGTACCTTTTTCATGCATGTTAGAACAACTTATGACTACTGTTTAGGACAATTCAATTAAATGGCATATAAGAACTCACATATGGAGTTTGAATTTCAACCTAGTGTTCAAACCAACTCCATTTAACTTGTTGTTAGTTGCATTAGCTCACTCAACAGCATGTTGCCATGTCATGATCATGCATCATATTGTGCATTGCATTGATTGTGCTCTTCCTTGTTTGCCGGTGTTTGTCCCCTCTCGATAGACGTGGTTCCGACGATGAGTTTGATGACACTGATGAAGAACTATTACTATCTTCAGAAGTGCCAGGCAAGCAAAACCCCCTTGTTCATTCCGATACAATCCCACCCTTTCGCTCATGCTCTCTTTTACTGCATTAGGACAATAACGATTCATCTGTTACTTGCTGCGGTAGCTGAACCCCTTTATCCTCTGCATGACCTGTCATTGCCACAGTAAATAGATGAAACCCACTAGCTTGAGTAGGAGTTATTTTAGCCCTGATGTGCCTACTCATTCATGCTTGTTTGTCATGCCTGCTACTTCTTAGAGTTGAGTCAGGTCTGTTTCATCAGGAATGAATCGGAGGTGTGTAAACATGTCCTACTGTGTGTGAGCTAAGTGTGTGAACACGATTTGGTAAAGGTAGCGGTGAGAGGCCATGTAGGAGTACATGGTGGGTTGTCTCATTGCAGCCGTCCTCAGGAACTGAGTTCTGTGTTTGTGATCCATGAACAGCTACTACCACACATTGGGCTCCGGGCGCTCCAAGCTCTCTCGACTTATTAATCAACTTGATCTCTGTCCAGGAGTTGCAACTAGTTTCTGGTGTTTGTAGGTGGTGTTAGTAGTCTACCAAGTGGCACCCGCTACAGGTGGGCTTGGGACAGACTAGGCACCGTGGCACGGTGTACCAAGCGCAGATCCACCTGTCGAGGTGGGCTTGGGAACCCTGCACACATCGTTTGGGGCCGTGAGCGACACCCCGGCCGGATCTCCTTGCGGCTGGAACCCGAATAGGCGATAAACCTGGACGAGAGACTTGTGTGGTTAGTCAGGTCGTGGCCGACTCCCTCGCCAGGCTTCCGCTTGAAGGTTGCCGAGATACACGAGGTGTACATGGCGGTAAGTGGCGAGAACATGTGTGAAGAAGTACACCCCTGCATGGTTAATATGATCTATTCGAATAGCCGTGTCCGCGGTAAAGGACTTCTGGGTTGCCTGTATAGTTCATAGACAAGTGAAAGTGGATACTCTAAATTACGCAAGATAAGCGTGAGTGCTATGGATGGCGTTCTCGTAGGGAGACGGGAGCGGATCCATAGTGGTGTATTGATATGGTGAACATGTGGACTTGTGTGCGCCACCTCAAAAGAGTTACTTGCAGTCGTAGTTCAGGATAGCCACCGAGTCAAAGCTGGCTTGCTGCAGTTAAACCCCACCATCCCCTTTGTTGATAATGATGCATATGTAGTTAGATCTGATGTAAGTCTTGCTGGGTACATTTGTACTCACGTTGCTTAATTTATGTTTTTGCAGAGAGACTTTAGTCTCGCTAGTAGTACCGCGTGGACTTCGACGTTTAGCTTGTTACCTCAGCTACGATCTTGTGCCCTCAGCAGGATCTGGTAGATAGTCAGGCTTCTCTGCCTTTTTCATTTGTAGATGTCTGTACTCAGACATGTTAAGCTTCCGCTTGTGCTTTGACTTGTATGCTCTGATTGTTGGGTCATGAGACCCATGATTGTAATATCTCGCTCCTCGGAGCCTATTGAATAAAATGCTTGAGTTGTAGAGTCATGTTGTGATGCCATGTTGTATTTGCACATATCGAGCATATTGTGTGTATGTTATTAAAATGCTTGGTATGTGTGGGATCTGACTATCTAGTTGTTTATCCTTAGTAGCCTCTCTTACCGGGAAATGTCTCCTAGTGTTTCCACTGAGCCATGGTAGCTTGCTACTGCTCCGGAACACTTAGGCTGGCCGGCATGTGTCCTTCTTCATTCTTGTGTCTGTCCCCTTGGGGAAATGTCATGCGATGAATTCCGGAGTCCTGTTAGCCCGCTACAGCCCGGTTCACCGGAGTCCTGCTAGCCCAGTGCTATAGCCTGGATTCACTTGCTGATGACCGACACATTCGTTGTTGGGTCATGTATGCCTATCCCTGTAAGTTAGTGCCACTTTGGGTTCACGACTAGCCATGTCAGCCCTGGTTCTTTGTCATATGGATGCTAGCGGCACTATCATATACGTGAGCCAAAAGGCGCAAACGGTCCCGGGCCAGGTAAGGTGGCACCCATGGGAATACCGTGCGTGAGGCCGCAAAGTGATAGGATGTGTTACATGCTAGATCGGTGTGACTTAGGATTGGGGTCCTGACAGCTTTGGTATCAGAGCTTGACTGCCTGTAGGATTACCAAGCCAAACTGGTCGAAGTTGAGTCTAGAAATGCTTTAGTTATATGTAGGGGAATTGATTGTGGGATGGAACGTAAGGCTCTTTTTACTCCTTTACCTTATGACCTTCTGATCTGAGTCATCATATCTTTCTTACGGGGTTAAGGAACTAGGATCTCATCTTCCTATTAGGTTCACGTGTTACTAATCCGTAGTCCTATAGGATTGATGGTTCTAAGCTTGAGTTCAGTTCCTACTATCTTCTGTATGTTCATAATTGATCTCGAAACCTTGATATTGTGCTTCTGAGTGGCTATGCCACCATTTTGTAGCATGTCTCCACTCTTTTGAGCATTTACAGCTGTTATGCTATCCGGGTCATCCCAGGTTTCTAAACAGTCTGATGCATTTGCAAATTCCTTCCTCCTATTTCCGTTGTCTCCTTGGGCCAGGTTAACCACACTAAATTGCTGAGTTGAGGTACTATGTTGCCTCGACATATATGTTGGAGCTAGTATTATGACCCTAGGTGTCTTATAGGATCACCAGGTAATCTAACCATGTTTTGTGTTCCCAGTGTGATGATTCTGGCCGTCATTCTTGAAAGCATCCCGTGATGCTACCTAGTAGTAGGTATTCTACTTCCGGGTTTTTGAACCCGATATTCACTCTACTCATTCTTGTTGATAGTGTTTGCTAGTTCCTTTAGAATATTAGCAACCTTTGCGGTAGTCCTCGAGGTCCGTGGTATATCGTTCTTCCAATACCATGAACCAATATGGTAGTAGTCTCTCTGAACCAAAAGATTACAACAAGAGTGCTCTCAATGAGTTCTCCATTCTATATTGTGACTCTGCCAGTTCAACCGTTCTGCATGGGTTATCTGGAAGAAATATGTTGAACTCGTTCGACGTGCTAGTCCATGCATCCAAATCATATGTTCTTTTGGGTTGTCCCTGTTTAATTGTCTTTTAACCTTGTCTACCAATTGATAGTCAAGAGTATGCGTGCATTCGTTCATCGATGCCTATTACTCTTGTGGTCCATCCAGCCATTCTATTCCAGAATGACTAGGAGAAACAAACTCCGGTACCTCTTCCATATCCAGGTTTGGGTCAAAGTAGTTGTATTCCACAGATCAAAATGCCAATCCAGCTTTTGATTCTGTTCTAACCTGGAGTATTACCCCCTTTATGTCAGGATTTTCAAGAGAATTGCACCAGCTCTTGTGAATTATTGACGCAGTGATACTTCTTGCCATCATTTTTCATTTCTCGGTTTCGTGTTGTTGCAACCAGAACGCCGATAGGTGAACTATGAAGTGTGAAATCTATACTCCTAGCAACTCTGTTGCTTGGTAGGTAAATGGACAATAACCTCATTCTTAGCGTGTTGATTGTTGAATCATCACCCTAAGGTTGATCGTGCTACCTAGTCCTTATTCCCGGTACACTTTTCAGTAAATGAGTTAGGATAGTGCCAATCCTTGCTTGTTTGATCACATCGTCTTGCCTTGAAAAGCAAGATTGTTCTCGAGCTTAGTGACATACCGGTGGTTCGTGATTCTCTGAATATCTTCTCGGAAGTATCACTAGGTTGTCACCTGACCGCTATGTTGAGTTCGTGATCAAGTTGGTTTCTTGTAAACCAACCTTCTCCAAGAATCGGTGCAGGATACCCCTGAGCTAGTTGGTTAAGCTAAACAACAACTTGGAGAGTTGGAAGATAAAAGCTTGTCCGACTTAGTTCATTTTAAGGGATATCTTGTACGTGTGTTCAAGAAAGATGGTATTTTCATCGATTGACCCTCGTGATCAGTTAATGGACCTATCATTTTATCCAACCTTTGATTTGAGTATGGGCTATCATCAAATCAGACCAGAACCAACGATATTCATAATGTTGTCTTACTCGTGGTTGATCCCTCGAGCATACACCATTATATCTTTTGGGTCTGACCAATGCTATCACTTGTTCACATAATTATGGAATTCCATTTACATGGAAATCTCGATCACTTGTTGTTGAGCCCATCAGCAACATTTTGTCTCCTCTATGATTCGTGTTGAACATCCAGCTAGTGTTGGAAACTTCTATAAGCATTATCTTCATGCTCCATTCATGAAGCATGTGTTGGATGAAAGAAGTGACTTCCTCTGATTCACGTGCATTTGGTGCAAGTTGCCGCCGTGAGTTCGAGAAAGTTTGTTTTTGTTTCCTCTGGAATCGTCCCAAGTCAGTCATGCATGTGCAAAGTATACTATGGTTTGGTAGATTAATTACCTCCACTCCATGTGTATTCCGTAGCACACCAAGCCACTGATTGATTTGTTCAAGGAGAAGAAGCTCCTTCTGAAGAGTCATGACTTATATTAGGACTTCGTTATCCTCATTGATGGTTTCCCTCCTGAACTCGATAGTGTTTTGTTGTAAGACTACCATGTGATCATGCTTGTCTGGGACAGTGTGTTCACATGGATGTAGCAGAACCAGCTCATGTTTTGGAGCTTATTATCGTAGTTCATTCCCCGAGAATGTCGCAACGTCATCTCGTCGATTTGTCTTGCAAACTTTCATTTTTCTTTCTGGACTCGGTGAGTCTGGAATATCCTGACACCAACCAGATCTGAATCTCAGGCAGATATGATGGTTGGAACATTCCCAACATTTGCATTCTGTTCCCAGCTTGCACCCCATCGTGCCAATTTTCCATGGGCTGCCTTCTCAGCAGTTGCTGTCTAGGATAATCTTCAAAAGTGGACTTACCATGACTCCCATCCATTCCAGATGATAGGCAAAAATCTTTCATCGCGTTGTCTTCAACAAGGTAATCCACATCATCCATTTTAATCCGGGTATGCCATTCTACCGAAACCCTCCAAACGATCGCTCGAGAATTGCCTTAGGATAGTATAAAGAGTTTTAATGATCTTTGAATCAAAGGTAATTCTTTTTGCCACTTAACGGGATATTTCTACGAGTCACCTTCCCTAAGGTGCATCGTTATGGTGTCATGCCAACTTAACTCCTTGCTACGTTGACAACCGCTCACCACCCTCTTAAGTGTGGAATTGTTGACTACCTAGTGAACCCTCGTCATCTGTTCCACTCCATCCCTCTAGATGTATGCTTCGTGTCTCAGCTCGGGAGATGCTCCTATGTCTCATCCCATTAGTTGATGCTGAGTTGTTCGGTCTTCGAGAAGATCAATTCTTCTAGGGTTTTCCTTTGCTCTTCTTGTCATGTTAATTGGAGTTCTCAGAGGAAGTCATCGAGTCAAAGATGGTGATCAAATCAACGCCCTATGAAGTGCAACCTGGATCGTGAAGATTGTGTTAGTTTGCGTTTCCCCTTCATCTTACCCTACGCTTGAATCTCGGGACGAGATTTTTGCTTAGTGGGGGTGAGTTGTCACATCCCTGGTCCTGGTCTGCAGTAGGCTAGCCCTTCATGTGTGCATCATGTTTTAATTTTTTAAATGAACTTGAAATGGGGATTGCCTAAACCCTAGCATTAAAGGAATTCACTAGGTTCACCTAAAATATTTTCAGTAAGTCCAAATGGCTTTCAAAAATGTTCATCATTTATGGGAAATACTGTAAACAGTAGCCAGAGGTGATGTACATTTTTCCATGACATATTTAGGATCTGAATTAAATCATACTCTATTTGAATTTGGGCATTTAGATTCTATAAAATATTTAAAATGTCCAAATAATCCTAAACTGAAATGTTCCATGTTGGATATATTCCAAACAGTGGCCATGAGCAGTTTGGTGATCTTTGAGTGCGCCTAAGTATTTTTAGTAAAGCCCTAAATTTTACAGAAAATAGAAAACAGGAAATAAAACAGAGCAACCTTACTTGGACTTACCTTGAGGCCCACCAGGGATACCAGCCCACCCGCGCGGCCCGTTACTGTGCAGCCCAGCTGCCAGTCATCTTCCGCCCCCTCGCCCCGAAGCAGCTGCGTGCTGGACGCACGCGTGTCGACGCCGGCCACCTCCTGCTTCACGCTGGAGGCCTCTTCTTCGTCCTAATCCGTGTCTGGCGACGCCACGCACCCTTCTGGACCCCCTCGGCCGCTCTCTTGCCTCCCTGCTCTCTCCCTCTCACTCCCCTGCTCTTTTCCCCTCATGGCCGAAGCCGCCATGGCCACTCCGCTGAGAAACACCACGGCCAACCACTCCCTCGCTCCCTCTCCGCAATGCCGGCGCCATCATCATCTTCTTCCTCGGGCACCGAAGGCCGTCATCGTCGATTCGTCGCCGTCGTCGCTTCCCCGAGCTCGTTGACTATCTCGACATGACCACTGTGAGCTCATGATCCGTTTACCCCTATTAACGCACTTGATAGCGCTCCCTAGCCGCGTATGTCGCCGAGCCCGAGAGCTCATCGCCGCCGGCCATGCCGCCGCCATCGTTGCAGCCGCTGAAGCTCCTGTCTGAGCGCGTAATCATGCTCAGTATGCCCCCAGGATCCTAACACACCCATCCGCTACTCCTGCCGCATGCTGCATCGCCGTAACCATCACCGCCCGAACTCCGGCACCGCCGCGAGCTCCATTCCGGTGAGCTCCGGCCACCCCACGCCCAGCCGCGTGCTCCCATGGATGCGGGTGAGGAAGGGCTTCCCCCTGGTGCCCTCCGCTGCGCTTTTAGCCACCGGAGGAGCAACCCCGGAGCGCTTCGCCGCGTTTGCCATCGCCGGCGTCAAGCCGCCGGTGGCGTTGACCGTTTTGACCGGGGGTTTGACCACCCCAGGTCGTCTGACATGTGGGCCCCGCCCCTGACCAGTTTAGTTTAGGACTAATTACCCCCCTGCTGACACTAACAGTGGGCCCAGTGCCTACTAATTTGATTAGTTAAATTTAATTAATCCTGTTATATATAACTATGTCACTGACGTGTGGACCCCACACGTCAGTTTGACCTGGTCAACCGCAGTTGACCTGCTGACGTCACAGTGACGCAGTGCTGATGCAGTTATTCATTTTTTGGATTAAAAATTATCCAGGAAATTCCAGAAAATGCCCTAAAACTTCAAAAAATCATATAAATTCAACCATAACTCCAAATGAGATAAATTATATATGAAAAATGATCAGAAAAATCCAATCTATCCATTTGTACCTTTTTCATGCATGTTAGAACAACTTATGACTACTGTTTAGGACAATTCAATTAAATGCATATAAGAACTCACATATGGAGTTTGAATTTCAACCTAGTGTTCAAACCAACTCCATTTAACTTGTTGTTAGTTGCATTAGCTCAATCAACAGCATGTTGCCATGTCATGATCATGCATCATATTGTGCATTGCATTGATTGTGCTCTTCCTTGTTTGATGGTGTTTGTCCCCTCTCGATAGACGTGGTTCCAACGATGAGTTCGATGACACCGATGAAGAACTATTACTATCTTCAGAAGTGACAGGCAAGCAAAACCCCCTTGTTCATTCCGATACAATCCCACCCTCTCGCTCCTGCTCTCTTTTACTGCATTAGGACAATAACGATTCATCTGTTACTTGTTGCGGTAGCTGAACCCCTTTATTCTCTGCATGACCTGTCATTGCCACAGTAAATAGATGAAACCCACTAGCATGAGTAGGAGTTATTTGAGCCCTGATGTGCCTACTCATTCATGCTTGTTTGTCATGCCTGCTACTGCTTAGAGTTGAGTCAGGCCTGATTCATCGGGAATGAATCGGAGGTGTGTAAACATGTCCTACTGTGTGTGAGCTAAGTGTGTGAACACGATTTGGTAAAGGTAGCTCTGAGAGGCCATGTAGGAGTACATGGTGGGTTGTCTCATTGCAGCCGTCCTCAGGAACTGAGTTCTGTGTTTGTGATCCATGAACAGCTACTACCACACATTGGGCTCCGGGCGCTCCAAGCTCCCTCGACTTATTAATCAACTTGATCTCTGTCCAGGAGTTGCAACTAGTTTCTGGTGTTTGTAGGTGGTGTTAGTAGTCTACCAAGTGGCACCCGCTACAGGTGGGCTTGGGACAGACTAGGCACCATGGCACGGTGTACCAAGCGTAGATCCACCTGTCGAGGTGGGCTTGGGAACCCTGCTCACATCGTTTGGGGCCGTGAGCGACACCCCGGCCGGATCTCCTTGCGGATGGAACCCGAATAGGCGATAAACCTGGACGAGAGACTTGTGTGGTTAGTCAGGTCGTGGCCGACTCCCTCGCCAGGCTTCCGCTTGAAGGTTGTCGAGATACACGAGGTGTACATGGCGGTAAGTGGCGAGAACATGTGTGAAGAAGTACACCCCTGCATGGTTAATATGATCTATTCGAATAGCCGTGTCCGCGGTAAAGGACTTCTGGGATGCCTGTATAGTTCATAGACAAGTGAAAGTGGATACTCTAAATTACGCAAGATAAGCGTGAGTGCTATGGATGGCGTTCTCGTAGGGAGACGGGAGCGGATCCATAGTGGTGTATTGATATGGTGAACATGTGGACTCGTGTGCGCCACCTCAAAAGAGTTACTTGCAGTCGTAGTTCAAGATAGCCACCGAGTCAAAGCTGGCTTGCTGTAGTTAAACCCCACCATCCCCTTTGTTGATAATGATGCATATGTAGTTAGATCTGATGTAAGTCTTGCTGGGTACATTTGTACTCACGTTGCTTAATTTATGTTTTTGCAGAGAGACTTCAGTCTCGCTAGTAGTACCGCGTGGACTTCGACGTTTAGCTTGTTACCTCAGCTACGATCTTGTGCCCTCGGTAGGATCTGGTAGATAGTCAGGCTTCTCAGCCTTTTTCATTTGTAGATGTCTGTACTCAGACATGTTAAGCTTCCTCTTGTGCTTTGACTTGTATGCTCTGATTGTTGGGTCATGAGACCCATGATTGTAATATCTCACTCCTCGGAGCCTATTGAATAAAATGCTTGAGTTGTAGAGTCATGTTGTGATGCCATGTTGTATTTGCACATATCGAGCATATTGTGTGTATGTTATTGAAATGCTTGGTATGTGTGGGATCTGACTATCTAGTTGTTTATCCTTAGTAGCCTCTCTTACCGGGAAATGTCTCCTAGTGTTTCCACTGAGCCATGGTAGCTTGCTACTGCTCCGGAACACTTAGGCTGGCCGGCATGTGTCCTTCTTCGTTCTTGTGTCTGTCCCCTCGGGGAAATGTCATGCGATGAATTCCGGAGTCCTGTTAGCCCGCTACAGCCCGGTTCACCGGAGTCCTGCTAGCCCAGTGCTATAGCCTGGATTCACTTGCTGATGACCGACACGTTCGTTGTTGGGTCATGTATGCCTATCCCTGTAAGTTAGTGCCACTTTGGGTTCACGACTAGCCATGTCAGCCCGGGTTCTTTGTCATATGGATGCTAGCGGCACTATCATATACGTGAGCCAAAAGTCGCAAACGGTCCCGGGCCAGGTAAGGTGGCACCCATGGGAATACCGTGCGTGAGGCCGCAAAGTGATAGGATGTGTTACATGCTAGATCGGTGTGACTTAGGATTGGGGTCCTGACAGCTTTGGTATCAGAGCTTGACTGCCTCTAGGATTACCAAGCCAAACTGGTCAAAGTTGAGTCTAGAAATGCTTTAGTTATATGTAGGGGAATTGATTGTGGGATGGAACGTAAGGCTCTTTTTACTCCTTTACCTTATGACCTTCTGATCTGAGTCATCATATCTTTCTTACGGGGTTAAGGAACTAGGATCTCATCTTCCTATTAGGTTCACGTGTTACTAATCCGTAGTCCTATAGGATTGATGGTCCTAAGCTTGAGTTCAGTTCCTACTATCTTCTGTATGTTCATAGTTGATCTCGAAACCTTGATATTGTGCTTCTGAGTGGCTATGCCACCATTTTGTAGCATGTCTCCACTCTTCTGAGCATTTACAGCCGTTATGCTATCCGGGTCATCCCAGGTTTCTAAACAGTCTGATGCATTTGCAAATTCCTTCCTCCTGTTTCCGTTGTCTCCTTGGGCCAGGTTAACCACACTAAATTGCTGGGTTGAGGTACTATGTTGCCTCGACATATATGTTGGAGCTAGTATTATGACCCTAGGTGTCTTATAGGATCACCAGGTAATCTAGCCATGTTTTGTGTTCCCAGTGTGATGATTCTGGCCGTCATTCTTGAAAGCATCCCGTGATGCTACCTAGTAGTAGGTATTCTACTTCTGGGTTTTTGAACCCGATATTCACTCTACTCATTCATGTTGATAGTGTTTGCTAGTTCCTTTAGAATATTAGCAACCTTTGTGGTAGTCCTCGAGGTCCGTGGTATATCGTTCTTCCAATACCATGAACCAATATGGTAGTAGTCTTTCTGAACCAAAAGATTACAACAAGAGTGCTCTCAATGAGTTCTCCATTCTATATTGTGACTCTGCCAGTTCAACCGTTCTGCATGGGTTATCTGGAAGAAATATGTTGAACTCATTCGACATGCTAGTCCATGCATCCAAATCATATGTTCTTTTGTGTTGTCCCTCTTTAATTGTCTTTTGACCTTGTCTACCAATTGATAGTCAAGAGTATGCGTGCATTCGTTCATCGATGCCTATTACTCTTGTGGTCCATCCAGCCATTCTATTCCAGAATGACTAGGAGAAACAAACTCCGGTACCTCTTCCATATCCAGGTTTGGGTCAAAGTAGTTGTATTCCACAGATCAAAATGCCAATCCAGCTTTTGATTCTGTTCTAACCTGGAGTATTACCCCCTTTATGTCAGGATTTTCATGAGAATTACACCAGCTCTTGTGAATTATTGACGCAGTGATACTTCTTGCCATCATTTTTCATTTCTCGGTTTCATGTTGTTGCAACCAGAACGCCGATAGGTGAACTATGAAGTGTGAAATCTATACTCCTAGCAACTCTGTTGCTTGGTAGGTAAATGGACAATAACCTCATTCTTAGCGTGTTGATTGTTGAATCATCACCCTAAGGTTGATCGTGCTACCTAGTCCTTATTCCCGGTACACTTTTCAGTAAATGAGTTAGGATAGTGCCAATCCTTGCTTGTTTGATCACATCGTCTTGCCTTGAAAAGCAAGATTGTTCTCGAGCTTAGTGACATACCGGTGGTTCGTGATTCTCTGAATATCTTCTCGGAAGTATCACTAGGTTGTCACCTGACCGCTATGTTGAGTTCGTGATCAAGTTGGTTTCTTGTAAACCAACCTTCTCCAAGAATCGGTGCAGGATACCCCTGAGCTAGTTGGTTAAGCTAAACAACAACTTGGAGAGTTGGAAGATAAAAGCTTGTCCAACTTAGTTCATTTTAAGGGATATCTTGTACGTGTGTTCAAGAAAGATGGTATTTTCATCGATTGACCCTCGTGATCAGTTAATGGACCTATCATTTTATCCAACCTTTGATTTGAGTATGGGCTATCATCAAATCAAACCAGAACCAACGATATTCATAATGTTGTCTTACTCGTGGTTGATCCCTCGAGCATACACCATTATATCTTTTGGGTCTGACCAATGCTATCACTTGTTCACATAATTATGGAATTCCATTTACATGGAAATCTCGATCACTTGTTGTTGAGCCCATCAGCAACATTTTGTCTCCTCTATGATTCGTGTTGAACATCCAGCTAGTGTTGGAAACTTCTATAAGCATTATCTTCATGCTCTGTTCATGAAGCATGTGTTGGATGAAAGAAGTGACTTCCTCTGATTCACGTGCATTTGGTGCAAGTTGCCGCCATGAGTTCGAGAAATTTTGCTTTTGTTTCCGCTGGAATCATCCCAAGTCAGTCATGCATGTGCAAAGTATACTATGGTTTGGTAGATTAATTACCTCCACTCCATGTGTATTCCGTAGCACACCAAGCCACTGATTGATTTGTTCAAGGAGAAGAAGCTCCTTCTGAAGAGTCATGACTTATATTAGGACTTCGTTATCCTCATTGATGGTTTCCCTCCTGAATTCGGTAGTGTTTTCTTGTAAGACTACCATGTGATCATGCTTGTCTGGGACAGTGTGTTCACATGGATGTAGCAGAACCAGCTCATGTTTTGGAGCTTATTATCGTAGTTCATTCCCCGAGAATCTCGCAACGTCATCTTCGATTTGTCTTGCAAACTTTCATTTTTCTTTCTGGACTCGGTGAGTCTGGAATATCCTGACACCAACCAGATCTGAATCTCAGGCAGATATGATGGTTGGAACATTCCCAACATTTGCATTCTGTTCCCAGCTTGCACCCCATCGTGCCAATTTTCCATGGGCTGCCTTCTCAGCAGTTGCTGTCCAGGATAATCTTCAAAAGTGGACTTACCATGACTCCCATCCATTCCAGATGATAGGCAAAAATCTTTCATCGCGTTGTCTTCAACAAGGTAATCCACATCATCCATTTTAATCTAGGTATGCCATTCTACCGAAACCCTCCAAACGATCGCTCGAGAATTGCCTTAGGATAGTATAAAGAGTTTTAATGATCTTTGAATCAAAGGTAATTCTTTTTGCCACTTAACGGGATATTTCTACGAGTCACCTTCCCTAAGGTGCATCGTTATGGTGTCATGCCAACTTAACTCCTCGCTACATTGACAACCGCTCACCACCCTCTTAAGTGTGGAATTGTTGACTACCTAGTGAACCCTCGTCATCTGTTCCACTCCATCCCTCTAGATGTATGCTTCGTGTCTCAGCTCGGGAGATGCTGCTATGTCTCATCCCATTAGTTGATGCTGAGTTGTTCGGTCTTCGAGAAGATCAATTCTTCTAGGGTTTTCCTTTGCTCTTCTTGTCATGTTAATTGGAGTTCTCAGAGGAAGTCATCGAGTCAAAGATGGTGATCAAATCAACACCCTATGAAGTGCAACCTGGATCGTGAAGATTGTGTTAGTTTGCGTTTCCCCTTCATCTTACCCTACGCTTGAATCTCGGGACGAGATTTTTGCTTAGTGGGGGTGAGTTGTCACATCCCTGGTCCTGGTCTGCAGTAGGCTAGCCCTTCATGTGTGCATCATGTTTTAATTTTTTAAATGAACTTGAAATGGGGATTGCCTAAACCCTAGCATTA
This sequence comes from Triticum dicoccoides, assembly GCF_002162155.2. NCBI lineage: Eukaryota > Viridiplantae > Streptophyta > Magnoliopsida > Poales > Poaceae > Triticum > Triticum dicoccoides. The sequence continues at coordinate 46,720,383 of NC_041393.1, forward strand.
AAGGAATTCACTAGGTTCACCTAAAATATTTTCAGTAAGTCCAAATGGCTTTCAAAAATGTTCATCATTTATGGGAAATACTGTAAACAGTAGCCAGAGGTGATGTACATTTTTCCATGACATATTTAGGATCTGAATTAAATCATACTCTATTTGAATTTGGGCATTTAAATTCTATAAAATATTTAAAATGTCCAAATAATCCTAAACTGAAATGTTCCATGTTGGATATATTCCAAACAGTGGCCATGAGCAGTTTGGTGATCTTTGAGTGCGCCTAAGTATTTTTAGTAAAGCCCTAAATTTTACAGAAAATAGAAAACAGGAAATAAAATAGAGCAACCTTACCTGGACTTACCTTGAGGCCCACCTGGGATACCAGTCCACCCGCGCGGCCCGTTACTGTGCAGCCCAGCTGCCAGTCATCTTCCTCCCCCTCGCCCCGAAGCAGCTGTGTGCTGGACGCACGCGCGTCGATGCCGGCCACCTCCTGCTTCACGCTGGAGGCCTCTTCTTCGTCCTAATCCGTGTCTGGCGACGCCACGCACCCTTCTGGACCCCCTCGGCCGCTCTCTTTCCTCCCTGCTCTCTCCCTCTCACTCCCCTGCTCTTTTCCCCTCATGGCCGAAGCCGCCATGGCCACTCCGCTGAGAAACACCGCGGCCAACCACTCCCTCGCCCCCTCTCCGCGTTCCCGAGATCCGTATCGTCGCTAGCTTCATCCTCACAGAGCCAAGCAACACCGGACGCCCTGCAATGCCGGCGCCATCATCATCTTCTTCCTCGGGCACCGAAGGCCGTCATCATCGATTCGTCGCCGTCGTCGCTTCCCCGAGCTCGTTGACTATCTCGACGTGACCACTGTGAGCTCATGATCCATTTACCCCTATTAACGCACTCGATAGCGCTCCCTAGCCGCGTATGTCGCCGAGCCCGAGAGCTCATCGCCGCCGGCCATGCCGCCGCCGTCGTTGCAGCCGCTGAAGCTCTTGTCTGAGCGCGTAATCATGCTCAGTATGCCCCCAGGATCCTAACACACCCATCCGCTACTCCTGCCGCATGCTGCATCGCCGTAACCATCACCGCCCGAACTCCGGCGCCGCTGCGAGCTCCATTCCGGTGAGCTCCGGCCACCCCACGCCCAGCCGCGTGCTCCCCTGGATGCGGGTGAGGAAGGGCTTCCCCCTGGTGCCCTCCGCCGCGCTTTTAGCCACCGGAGGAGCAACACCGCAGTGCTTCGCCGCGTTTGCCGTCGCCGGCGTTAAGCCGCCGGTGGCGTTGACCGTTTTGACCGGGGGTTTGACCACCCCAGGTCGTCTGACATGTGGGCCCCGCCCCTGACCAGTTTAGTTTAGGACTAATTACCCCCCTGCTGACACTAACAGTGGGCCCAGTGCCTACTAATTTGATTAGTTAGATTTAATTAATCCTGTTATATATAACTATGTCACTGACGTGTGGACCCCACACGTCAGTTTGACCTGGTCAACCGCAGTTGACCTGCTGACGTCACAGTGACGCAGTGCTGACGCAGTTATTCATTTTCTGGATTTAAAATTATCCAGGAAATTCCAGAAAATGCCCTAAAACTTCAAAAAATCATATAAATTCAACCATAACTCCAAATGAGATAAATTATATATGAAAAATGATCATAAAAATCCAATCTATCCATCTGTACCTTTTTCATGCATGTTAGAACAAAATATGACTACTGTTTAGGACAATTCAATTAAATGGCATATAAGAACTCACATATGGAGTTTGAATTTGAACCTAGTGTTCAAACCAACTCCATTTAACTTGTTGTTAGTTGCATTAGCTCAATCAACAGCATGTTGCCATGTCATGATCATGCATCATATTGTGCATTGCATTGATTGTGCTCTTCCTTCTTTGACGGTGTTTGTCCCCTCTCGATAGACGTGGTTCCAACGATGAGTTCGATGACACCGATGAAGAACTATTACTATCTTCAGAAGTGACAGGCAAGCAAAACCCCCTTGTTCATTCCGATACAATCCCACCCTCTCGCTCCTGCTCTCTTTTACTGCATTAGGACAATAACGATTCATATGTTACTTGCTGCGGTAGCTGAACCCCTTTATCCTCTGCATGACCTGTCATTGCCACAGTAAATAGATGAAACCCACTAGCATGAGTAGGAGTTATTTGAGCCCTGATGTGCCTACTCATTCATGCTTGTTTGTCATGCCTGCTACTGCTTAGAGTTGAATCAGGTCTGATTCATCGGGAATGAATCGGAGGTGTGTAAACATGTCCTACTGTGTGTGAGCTAAGTGTGTGAACACGATTTGGTGAAGGTAGCTGTGAGAGGCCATGTAGGAGTACATGGTGGGTTGTCTCATTGCAGCCGTCCTCAAGAACTGAGTTCTGTGTTTGTGATCCATGAACAGCTACTACCACACATTGGGCTCCGGGCGCTCCAAGCTCTCTCGACTTATTAATCAACTTGATCTCTGTCCAGGAGTTGCAACTAGTTTCTGGTGTTTGTAGGTGGTGTTAGTAGTCTACCAAGTGGCACCCGCTACAGGTGGGCTTGGGACAGACTAGGCACCGTGGCACGGTGTACCAAGTGTAGATCCACCTGTCGAGGTGGGCTTGGGAACCCTGCTCACATCGTTTGGGGCCATGAGCGACACCCCGGCCGGATCTCCTTGCGGATGGAACCCAAATAGGCGATAAACCTGGACGAGAGACTTGTGTGGTTAGTCAGGTCGTGGCCGACTCCCTCGCCAGGCTTCCGCTTGAAGGTTGCCGAGATACACGAGGTGTACATGGCGGTAAGTGGCGAGAACACGTGTGAAGAAGTACACCCCTGCATGGTTAATATGATCTATTCGAATAGCCGTGTCCACGGTAAAGGACTTCTGGGTTGCCTGTATAGTTCATAGACAAGTGAAAGTGGATACCCTAAATTACGCAAGATAAGCGTGAGTGCTATGGATGGCGTTCTCGTAGGGAGACGGGAGCGGATCCATAGTGGTGTATTGATATGGTGAACATGTGGACTTGTGTGCGCCACCTCAAAAGAGTTACTTGCAGTCGTAGTTCAGGATAGCCACCGAGTCAAAGCTGGCTTGCTGCAGTTAAACCCCACCATCCCCTTTGTTGATAATGATGCATATGTAGTTAGATCTGATGTAAGTCTTGCTGGGTACATTTGTACTCACGTTGCTTAATTTATGTTTTTGCAGAGAGTCTTCAGTCTCGCTAGTAGTACCGCGTGGACTTCGATGTTTAGCTTGTTACCTCAGCTACGATCTTGTGCCCTCGGCAGGATCTGGTAGATAGTCAGGCTTCTCAGCCTTTTTCATTTGTAGATGTCTGTACTCAGACATGTTAAGCTTCCGCTTGTGCTTTGACTTGTATGCTCTGATTGTTGGGTCATGAGACCCATGATTGTAATATCTCGCTCCTCGGAGCCTAATGAATAAAATGCTTGAGTTGTAGAGTCATGTTGTGATGCCATGTTGTATTTGCACATATAGAGCATATTGTGTGTATGTTATTGAAATGCTTGGTATGTGTGGGATCTGACTATCTAGTTGTTTATCCTTAGTAGCCTCTCTTACCGGGAAATGTCTCCTAGTGTTTCCACTGAGCCATGGTAGCTTGCTACTTCTCCGGAACACTTAGGCTGGCCGGCATGTGTCCTTCTTTGTTCTTGTGTCTGTCCCCTCGGGGAAATGTCATGCGATGAATTTCGGAGTCCTGTTAGCCCGCTACAGCCCGGTTCACCGGAGTCCTGCTAGCCCAGTGCTATATCCTGGATTCACTCGCTGATGACCGACACGTTCGTTGTTGGGTCATGTATGCCTGTCCCTGTAAGTTAGTGCCACTTTGGGTTCACGACTAGCCATGTCAGCCTGGGTTCTTTGTCATATGGATGCTAGCGGCACTATCATATACGTGAGCCAAAAGGCGCAAACGGTCCCGGGCCAGGTAAGGTGGCACCCATGGGAATACCGTGCGTGAGGCCGCAAAGTGATAGGATGTGTTACATGCTAGATCGGTGTGACTTAGGATTGGGGTCCTGACAGTTTGGTATCAGAGCTTGACTGCCTGTAGGATTACCAAGCCAAACTGGTCAAAGTTGAGTCTAGAAATGCTTTAGTTATATGTAGGGGAATTGATTGTGGGATGGAACGTAAGGCTCTTTTTACTCCTTTACCTTATGACCTTCTGATCTGAGTCATCATATCTTTCTTACGGGGTTAAGGAACTAGGATCTCATCTTCCTATTAGGTTCACGTGTTACTAATCTGTAGTCCTATAGGATTGATGGTTCTAAGCTTGAGTTCAGTTCCTACTATCTTCTGTATGTTCATAGTTGATCTCGAAACCTTGATATTGTGCTTCTGAGTGGCTATGCCACCATTTTGTAGCATGTCTCCACTCTTTTGAGCATTTACAGCCGTTATGCTATCCGGGTCATCCCAGGTTTCTAAACAGTCTGATGCATTTGCAAATTCCTTCCTCCTGTTTCCGTTGTCTCCTTGGGCCAGGTTAACCACACTAAATTGCTGAGTTGAGGTACTATGTTGCCTCTACTATGCCTGTCCCTGTAAGTTAGTGCCACTTTGGGTTCACGACTAGCCATGTCAGCCCGGGTTCTTTGTCATATGGATGCTAGCGGCACTATCATATACGTGAGCCAAAAGGCGCAAACGGTCCCGGACCAGGTAAGGTGGCACCCGTGGGAATACCGTGCGTGAGGCCGCAAAGTGATAGGATGTGTTACATGCTAGATCGGTGTGACTTAGGATCGGGGTCCTGACACTTAAAGCCATCTAAAATCAATAACAGCGGAAGACTTGGAAGATAAGCGAGTCCATCAACTCCAACGGCATCACTGAGTATAGAACCACAACCTAAAAGCACCTTACTCATCGTCTGAAAAGTCTGCAACATGAAACGTTGCAGCCCAAAACGGGTCAGCACATGGAATATGCTGGCAATGTAACACAAAGAGGATAACAATGGATTAAGCTATACTACATGCATATTTGGCTGGTGGAAAAGCTCTATGGATACAGTTTTGCATAAAGCCAATTTTTCCCTACTGCAAAGGAATAAATTTATTTAACTATCATGGTGGTTGTTAAACATTGAGAATGGTTGACAACATTCTCAATCCCAATTAAAAGTACTCATTAAACCCAACAATATTAAAATTAGAGTAAAATGATGAGATTCACATGATATCCAGGTACTAGATACTCAAAACGTCCATAACCGGGGACACGACTAACCATGATTAGTTTATACACTCTGCAGAGGTTTGCGCACTTTTCCCCACAAGACTCGATCGCCTCCGTTTGATTCCTCGCACTACATAATGTTTGAGAAACGGATGACTGAGACATAGTCCTTCGGAAGCACTAGCACCTTACATGTGGGTAGACCGGTACACCTACTTTCCCCTACATCTGCTAGTCTACCCGTAAGAGTTCGCACAACTTAGTCAACTATGCCAGAGCCCATAATGGCTTGTGGCTGCACACGGAAGTTTCTAGTTTGAATAATCTCATGATCCCTTTGAGCCTGGGTGGCGGTCCAAAGAAATACAGGCAAGTCCTGATAGAAACCAGGTGCCTCAATCCACCCAGATGTGTGTTTAAGTTGCCACCTTAAATAAACCATTAATTTAACAATCTCACATCTATCATGGATACACTCACCCAATCCACGTCTACTAGCATAGCATGGCATAATAAGCAAACGTAGAAGTAACTCCCAGGGGTTTGAAAATAAAACAGGTAATAGGTACTACCTCATCTACTTCCCATCCCACAATTTAATTAGATACTAATCATGCAATTGTTTGAGGATTGGTCTAATGCATAAAAACTGGGTATGAGAAAAGGTATGATCAAAGTGTTACTTGCCTTGCTGATGATCCGCGAAACCTAGAGACTCGAAGTAACAGGCGGCGCACTTCGGGTATTCTATCGCAGACAAACAAACAAGAATACAATAAGTACTCATCTAATGCACAGGTAAAAATCAAATAAAAGATCTCACCAGAATGTTCAACATAAGAACTCCGGTTTGCAAAAAGAACCAACTCAAACAAAGCAACGAAAGTCAAACGGCGAAAGAAAACAGCTTCGTTTTACTAATCTGGATCTAAGTCAAATTTTACAGAAGCAAAATCTTGTTTAAGTTCATTATTCGGAAAGGGGGTTTCGAGACGAAACTCCAGGCGCTTGAATCGCGTGATTCCGATAAACGAGCGAAAAGTTATACTAAAACGAAAATCGGATCAGGAATCGCGATCAGAAAAATCACGGATTAAATCCGAGAAAAAGAAAAACGACGAACGGGCTGACGAACGAATGTTCGTTGACTAAACAGATCTGACGAGTACATTCGTTAAAACGAACGAACGAGCGAACGCTCGCTAATTAAACTAAACCGAAAATAAAACCAATCTAATAATAAAAAAATAAACTAAAAAAATGAAAATAAACTGACAGAAAACCGATCGGTTTTCTAAAAAACGGCACAAAAGTCGAGGCGGCGACGAACCTCGGTGAGCGTGCGGGTGGTGGGGTCGGTGGGGTCCAGCGACGGCTCGGCGGGCGGGGCGGTGGCGCGGGGCGGCGGCGCGGCTGGCGGCTGCT
>NC_041393.1:46727724-46788440 GCF_002162155.2 Triticum dicoccoides
TGGCGGCGGCGGCGGATCAGGGCTGGGGCGGCGGCTAGGGTTTGGGGCGGCTGGGCCTCCCCGGCTTATAAAGCCCCGCGGGCGGGAGTCCTAGGCGGACAGGGCCCGTAGGTCAGTTACGCGTTTTTTTTAAATAATTCCCCGTAGAAGAAAAAAAAATAAAAAGAAATACGAAAAGGACTCCAAAAATCCCGAAATAAATTTGCCCCGGCTTCTAAAATCAAGCCGGACAAGAAGAACATTTATTTGGGGCCTAAATGCAATTTTGAAAAACACGCATTTTTCCTAAATCCAAATAAAAGGGCGAAAAACTCCAAAATAAATCTTATTTGATTTTTTTATTAAATCTTCATCATTTCTTTATTTTGGGAAAGTCATTTTATTCTCTCTCTGAATTTTTGGTAGTAGAAATAATTGAAGATAAAATAAATAAAATCAATGATCCTATTTTCAAAATTTGAGAAAAACTCAAATAAGAAAATAACGAAATCCCCAACTCTCTCCGTGGGCCCTTGAGTTGCATAGAATTTCTAGGATGGAGCCAACAATGCAACAAAATATGATATGCAATGATGATCTATGTATAACATTCCAAATTGAAAATTTGGGATGTTACATTTTCTTGTTACGATGATTTTCAACTTCACTCTGAAATTCTTTGAACTTTTCAAATGTTTCAGACTTATGTTTCATTAAGTAGATATACCCATATATGCTTAAATCATCTGTGAAGGTGAGAAAATAACGATACCCACCGCGAGCCTCAACACTCATTGGACCACATACATCAGTATGTATGATCTCCAACAAATCAGTTTCTCGCTCCATAGTTCCGGAGAACGGCGTTTTAGTCATCTTGCCCATGAGGCATGGTTCGCAAGTACCAAGTGATTCATAATCAAGTGATTCCAAAAGTCCATCAATATGGAGTTTCTTCATGCACTTTACACCAATATGACCCAAACGGCAGTGCCACAAATAAGTTGCACTATCATTATCAACTCTGCATCTTTTGGCTTCAACATTATGAATATGTGTATCACTACTATCGAGATTCATCAAAAATATACCACTCTTCAAGGGTGCATGACCATAAAAGATATTACCCATATAAATAGAACAACCATTATTCTCTGATTTAAATGAATAATCGTCTCGCATCAAACAAGATCCAGATATAATGTTCATGCTCAACGCTAGCACCAAATAACAATTATTCAGGTCTAAAACTAATCCCGAAGGTAGATGTAGAGGTAGCGTGCCGATGGCGATCACATCGACTTTGGAACCATTTCCCACGCGCATCGTCAACTCGTCCTTAATTAGCCAGTGTTCACTTAATCCGTAGTCCCTGTTTGAGTTGCAAATATTAGCAACAGAACCAGTATCAAATACCCAGGTGCTACTGCGAGCTCTGGTAAGCTACACATCAATAACATGTATTTCACATATACCATTGTTCACCTTGCCATCCTTCTTATCCGCCAAATACTTGGGGTAGTTCCGCTTCCAGTGACCAGTCTGCTTGCAGTAGAAGCACTCAGTCTCAGGCTTAGGTCCAGATTTGGGTTTCTTCTCTTGAGCAGCAACTTGTTTGCCGTTCTTCTTGAAGTTCCCCTTCTTCTTCCCTTTACCCTTTTTCTTGAAACTGGTGGTCTTGTTGACCATCAACACTTGATGCTCCTTCTTGATTTCTACCTCCGCAGCCTTTAGCATTGCGAAGAGCTCGAGAATTGTCTTGTTCATCCCTTGCATATTATAGTTCATCATGAAGCCCTTGTAGCTTGGTGGCAGTGATTGAAGAATTCTGTCAATGACACTATCATCCGGAAGATTAACTCCCAGTTGAATCAAGTGATCGTTATACCCAGACATTTTGAGTATATGTTCACTAACAAAACTATTCTCCTCCATCTTGCAGCTATAGAACTTATTGGAGACTTCATATCTCTCAATCCGGGCATTTGCTTGAAATATTAACTTCAACTCCTGGAACATCTCATATGCTCCATGAAGTTCAAAACGTTGTTGAAGTCCTGGTTCTAAGCCGTAAAGCATGGCACACTGAACTATAGAGTAGTCATCAGCTTTGCTCTGCCAGACGTTCTTAACATCGTCAGTTGCATCTGCAGCAGGCCTGGCACCCAGCGGTGCTTCTAGGACGTAATTCTTCTGTGCAGCAATGAGGATAATCCTGAAGTTATGGACCCAGTTCGTGTAATTGCTACCATCATATTTCAACTTGGCTTTCTCAAGGAACGCATTAAAATTCAACGGAACAATAGCACGAGCCATCTATCTAAAACAACATAGACATGCAAAAATACTATCAGGTACTAAGTTCATGATAAATTTAAGTTCAATTAATCATATTACTTAAGAACTCCCACTTAGATAGACATCCCTCAAATCATCTAGGTAATCACGTGATCCAAATCAACTAAACCATAACCGATCATCACGTGAAATGGAGTAGTTTTCAATGGTGAACATCACTATGTTGATCATATCTACTATATGATTCACGCTCGACCTTTCGGTCTCAGTGTTCCGAGGCCATATCTGCATATGCTAGGATCATCAAGTTTAACCTGAGTATTTGCGTGTGCAAAGCTGGCTTGCACCCGTTGTAGATGACGTAGAGCTTATCACACCCGATCATCATGTGGTGTCTGGGCACGACGAACTTTGGCAACGGTGCATACTCAGGAAGAACACTTTTATCTTGAAATTTAGTGAGAGATCATCTTATAGTTCTATCGTCAATCAAAGCAGGATAAGATGCATAAAAGATAAACATCACATGCAATCAATGTAAGTGATATGATATGGCCATCATCATCTTGTGCTTGTGATCTCCATCTCCGAAGCACGGTCATGATCACCATCGTCACCGGTGCGACACCTTGATCTCCATCGTAGCATCGTTGTCGTCTCGCCAACTATTGCTTCTATGACTATGCTACCGGTTAGTGATAAAGTAAAGCAATTATAGGGCGATTGCATTGCATACAATAAAGCGACAACCATATGGCTCCTGCTAGTTGCTGATAACTCCACTACAAAACATGATCATCTCATACAATAAAATATAGCATCATGCCTTGACCATATCACATCACAACATTCCCTGCAAAAACAAGTTAGACGTCCTCTACTTTGTTGTTGCAAGTTTTATGTGGCTGCTACGGGCTGAGCAAGAACCGTTCTTACCTACGCATCAAAACCACAATGATAGTTCGTCAAGTTAGTGCTTTTTTAACCTTCTCAAGGACCGGGCGTAGCCACACTTGGTTCAACTAAAGTTAGAGAAATTGACACCCGCTAGTCACCTATGTGCAAAGCACGGCGGTAAAACCAATCTCGCATAAGCGTACGCGTAATGTCGGTTCGGGCCGCTTCATCCAACAATACCGCTGAACCAAAGTATGACATGATGGTAAGCAGTATGACTTGCGTCGCCCACAACACACTTGTGTTCTACTCGTGCATATGACATCTACGCATAAAACCTGACTTGGATGCCACTGATGGGGAACGTAGTAATTCAAAAAAATTCCTACGCACACGCAAGATCATGGTGATGCATAGCAATGAGAGGGGAGAGTGTGTCCACGTACCCTCGTGGACCGAAAGCGGAACAAAGAATGCACAATCCGACCGATCAAGTATCGAACGCACGACACCTCTGAGTTCAGCACACGTTCAGCTCGATGACATCCCTCGAACTTCGATCTAGCCGAGCTTTGAGGAAGAGTTCCGTCAGCACGATGGCGCGGTGACGATGATGATGTTCTACCGACGCAGGGCTTTGGTATTATCGAGGTGGATTATGGTGGAGGGGGGCACCACACACGGCTAAGAGATCCAAGGGATCAATTGTTGTGTCTCCTAGGGGTGCCTCCCTCCGCATATATAAAGGAGTGGAGGAGGGGAGGGGGCCGGCCACCCTAGGTGCGCCCCATGAGGAGTCCTACTCCCACCGGGAGTAGGACTCCCCCTTTCCAAGTGGGAGTAGGAGAGGAGAGGGAAGGAGAGAGAGGGGAAAGGAAAGGGCCCCCCTCCTTGTCCAATTCAGACTGGGGGGAAGGGGGCGCGCAGCTGCCCTTGGCCGTCCCTCCTCTTCTCCACTAGGGCCCAATAGGCCCATTAGTCTCCCCGGGGGGTTTCGGTAACCCCCCCCCCCCTCCCCGGTACTCCGGTATATGCCCGATACTCCCCGAAACCATTCCGGTGTCCGAACATAGTCGTTCAATATATCAATCTTTATGTCTCGACCATTCAAGACTCCTCGTCATGTCCATGATCACATCCGAGACTCCGAACTACCTTTGGTACATCAAAACACATAAACTCATAATATAACCTTCATCGAACTTTAAGCGTGTGGATCCTACGGGTTCGAGAACTATGTAGACATGACTGAGACACTTCTCCGGTTAATAACCAATAGCGGAACCTAGATGCTCATATTGGCTCCCACATATTCTATGAAGATCTTTATCGGTTAAACCGCATAACAACATATGTTGTTCCCTTTGTCATCGGTATGTTACTTGCCCGAGATTCGATCGTCGGTATCTCAATACCTAGTTCAATCTCGTTACAGGCAAGTCTCTTTTCTTGTTACGTAATGCATCATCCCGTAACTAACTCATTAGCTACATTGCTTGCAAGGCTTATGGTGATTTGCATTACCGAGAGGGCCTAGAGATACCTCTCCGACAATCAGAGTGACAAATCCTAATCTTGAAATACGTCAACTCAACAAGTACCTTCGAAGACACCTGTAGAGCACCTTTATAATCACCCAGTTATGTTGTGAGTTTGGTAGCACACAAAGTGTTCCTCCGTTAAGAGGAAGTTACATAATCTCATAGTTATAGGAACATGTATAAGTCATGACGAAAGCAATAGCGACATACTAAACGATCAAGTGATAAGCTGACAAAATGGGTCAAGTCAATCACATCATTCTCCTAATGATGTGATCCCACTGATCAAATGATAAGTCATATCCATGGTTAGCAAACTCAACCATCTTTGATCAATGAGCTAGTCAAGTAGAGGCATACTAGTGACACTATGTTTGTCTATGTATTCACACGTGTATTATGTTTCCGGGTAATACAATTCTAGCATGAATAATAAACATTTATCATGATATGAGGAAATAAATAATAACTTTATTATTGCCTCTAGGGCATATTTCCTTCATCTTCTCCCTTTTTTTGTCTTCACAACCACCATATACCACATATAGTGCTATGTCCATGGCTTGCGCTCATGTATTGCATAAGAGTTGAAAATGCCGAAGCGCGTTAAAAAGTATGAACCAATTGCTTGGCTGAAACAGGGGTTGTACATGATGGGAGTATTTTGTGTAATGAAAATGAAGCATGGCCTAACTATGTGATTTTGTAGGGATGAGCTTTCTTTGGCTATGCTATTTTGATAAGACATGATTATTTGTTAGTATGCTTCAAGTATTACTATTTTTATGTTTTATAAGCTTTTATGTTGAATCATTTGGATCTGAAAAATCATGCCACAATAAAGAAAATTACATTGAGAATTATGCTAGGTAGCATTCCACATCAAAACTTCTGTCTTTTTATCATTTACCTACTCGAGGACGAGCAGGAATTAAGCTTGGGGATGCTTGATATGTCTCCAACGTATCTATAATTTTTTTATTGTTCCATGCTATTATATTACCGTTTTAGATGTTTATGGGATTTACTCTACTCTTTTATATCATTTTTTGGGACTAACCTACTAATTGGAGGCCCAGCCCGTATTGTTGTTTTTTTGCCTATTTCAGTATTTCGAAATAAGGAATATGAAACGGAGTCCAAACGGAATGAAACCTTCGAGAGCAATCTTTTTGGAACAAACGCAATCCAGGAGACTTGGAGTGGACGTCAGGCAACGAACGAGGCGGCCCCGAGGGTGCCTGGCGCGCCCCCCACCCTCGTGGGCCCCTTTAGCATCCACCGACCTACTTCTTCCTCCTATATATATATATATATCCACGTACCCCGATAACATCCTAGAGCACCATGAAAAACTATTTCCACCACCGCAACCTTCTGTATCCGCGAGATCCCATCTTGGAGCCTTCGCCGGCGCTCCACCGGAGGGGGAATCGACCACAGAGGGCATCTACATCAGCTCCAAGGCCTCTCTAATGAGTTGTGAGTAGTTTACCATAGACCTTCGGGTCCATAGTTATTAGCTAGATGGCTTCTTCTCTCTCTTTGAATCTCAATACAAAGTTCTCCTCGATCTTCTTGGAGACCTATTCGATGTAACTCTTTTTGTGGTGTGTTTGTCGAGATCCGATGAATTGTGGGTTTATGATCAAGTTTATCTATGAGAAATATTTGAATCTCCTCTGAATTCTTTTATGTGTGAGATTAAGTTATCTTTGCAAGTCTCTTCGAATTATCAGTTTGGTTTGGCCCACTAGATTGATCTTTCTTGCAATGGGAGAAGTGCTTAGCTTTGGGTTCAATCTTGCGGTGTCCTTTCCCAATGACAACAGGGGCAGCAAGGCACGTATTGTATTGTTTCCATCGAGGATAAAAAGGTGGGGTTTATATCATATTGCATGAGTTTATCCCTCTACATCATGTCATCTTTCTTAATGCGTTACTCTGTTCTTATGAACTTAATACTCTAGATGCAGGCAGGAGTCGGTCGATATGTGGAGTAATAGTAGTAGATACAGGCAGGAGTTGATCTACTTGACACGGACGTGATGCCTATGTACATGATCAGGCCTAGATAATCTCATAACTATGCGCTTTTCTATCAATTGCTCGACAGTAATTTGTTCACCCACCGTAATACTTATGCTATCTTGAGAGAAGCCACTAGTGAAACCTATGGCCCTCGGGTCTATCTTTTATCATATAAATTTTCCATCTACTTTTATTTGCATCTTTTACTTACCAGTCTATATCATAAAAATACCAAAAATATTTATCTTATCATATTATTTCTATTAGATCTCACTTTCACAAGTGGCAGTGAAGGGATTGACAACCCCTTTATTGCGTTGATTGCGAGGTTCTTGTTTGTTTGTGTAGGTGCGTGGGACATTTGAGGAGCCTCCTACTGGATTGATACCTTGGTTCTTAAAAACTGAGGGAATACTTATGCTACTTTGATGCATCACCCTTTCCTCTTCAAGGAAAACCAACGCAAGCTCAAGACGTAGCACTAGTCAAGCAGGAATTCTTGTGCACAACGAATTATCTTATAGAAAACTAAAATTAGCTGTTGGGGTTTACCACCAAAAAATCTATACAAAATTGACAGTATATATAGTGGTAAAGTTAGATGCAATGCTACAAAAAACATGGAAAAACAATAGGAACATTTCGAAAAATGATCAAATACTACCAACAAAGACAAACCCCGACAAACCACAAAAAATTGCCCTCAAAATAATAACCTTCAAATTACAGTGGGATTACCCTAAGACTATAGTGTAGTTATATTGAAAGTAGACTGCAAATTGCACTGAAATTTCTCTCAATGTACGTTGTAACAATCAGGGTAATTACAGTGAAAGTGTGCGTTTAAATTACATTGTTACCTCCCTCAAATTACAGCATAATTGCCATGAACATGCAGTGTAAGTGCAATGTAATTTACAGTGTAATTACAGCAAAAGTCACTGTAAAATTGAACAGAAACTATACTGTAATTTCCCTAAACTTATAGTGTAAATAACCTTAATTTTCACATAAATACACCTGAAATTACAATTCCCAGTGATTGCCCCTGAAAAAATCCAGTGTAACTACCCCTGATATTACAGTAAAAATTAGTACTTGATTGTCCCTGAAAAATCCAGTGTAACTACCCCTAAAATTACACTGTAATTACAGTAAAAATTAGTACTATGATTGCCCTGAAAATTACAGAGTAATTACCCCAAAAACTATTGTGTACTCGTTATAATTGCACTATGGTTGACACTGAAAATTGTAGTATGATTACTATGTAATTACTGTTGGGAATCGTTGCATGGAAAAACAAAAAAAACTTCTAAGCACACGCAATGATCTATCCATGGAGATGCATAGCAACGAGGGGGAGAGTGTATCTACGTACCCTCGTAGACCGTAAGTGGAAGCGTTTCACAACGCGGTTGATGTAGTCGAACTTCTTCGCGCTTCAACCGATCAAGTACGAAACACATGGCACCTCCACGTTCTCCACATGTTCAGCTCGATGACGTCCCTCGCCTTATTCATCCAGCAAGACTTCAAGGTAGTAGATGAGTTCCCTAAGCACGACGGTGATGGTGAAGTGATCTCCACAGGGCTTTGCCTAAGCACTACGAAAATATGACCGGGGGTGTAAACGGTGGAGGGGGCGCCGCACACCGCTAGGCAATTATCTGGTATGTGGTAGCCCCCCCCCCCCACCCACATATATATATAGGTGGGAGGGGGAGGGGAGACCCCAGGAGGTGCCCCAAGTAGGACCGAATCCTACTTCTGCCATATATATCAGAGGGGGAGGAAAGAGGGGGAGGGGGATGGAAGGGGGAATCCTATTCCCTTTCTTTCCTTTCCTCCTCCCCCTTTCCTTCTCCACCTTGGCCGGCCCATATGGGGGGCACACCTGCCCCTTGTGTCTGGTGTGTTTCCCCTCTTGGCCCATATCTTTTGCCGGGGGTGCCCGGAACCCATTCCGGTGACCCGATATGTACCCGGTACCCTCCGGAACATTTCCGGTGTCCGAATACCATCGTCCTATATATCAATCTTTACCTATAGACCATTTCAAGACTCCTTGTCGTGTCTATGATCTCATCCGGGACTCCGAACAACATTCGTTCACCAAATCACATAACTCATATAATAATATATCATCATCGAACGTTAAGCGTGCGGACCCTACGGGTTCGAGAACTATGTAGACATGACCGAGACACCTCTCCGGTCAATAACCAATAGTGGAACCTGGATGCTCATATTGGCTCCTACATATTCTACAAAGATCTTTATCGATCGAACTGTTATGACAACATACGTAATTCCCTTTGTCCATCGATATATTACTTGCCCGAGATTCGATCGTCGGTATCTTCATACCTAGTTCAATATCGTTACTGGCAAGTCTCTTTACTCGTTCAGTAATACATCATCTCGTGACTAACTCCTTAGTCGTCTGCTTGCAAGCTTATGATGTGTATTACCAAGAGGGCCCAGAGATACCTCTCTGATACTCGGAGTGACAAATCCTAATCTTGATCTATGCCAACTCAACAGACACCTTCGGAGATACCTATAGATCATCTTTATAATCACTCAGTTACGTTGTGACGTTTGATAGCGCACAAGGAATTCCTTCTTTATAATCTCATAGTCAAAGGAATATGTATTTGACATGAAGAAAGCAATAGCAATAAGACTGAATGATCATTATGCTAAGCTAACAAATGGGTCTTGTACATCACATCATTCTCCTAATGATGTGATCCCGTTATCAAATGACAACACATGTCCATGGTTAGGAAACCTTAACCATCTTTGATCAACGAGCTAGTCTAGTAGAGGCTTACTAGGGACACAATATTTGTTTATGTATTCACACATGTATTTAGGTTTTCGATCAATACAATTCTAGCATGAATAACCAAATATAAAATAACAACTTTATTATTGCCTCTATGGCATATTTCCTTCAATTACCATTGAATTTACACTGTAATAGAAGTGTACATTGAAAATCCTATGAATGTGGCTGTTCATTAGGTTTCAGAAAATGAAATAAAACTAAATCTAATAAGCCCGCGGAATGAAGAACAACAGGTAATGGAGAAAAAGAGCAAAGGAAAAACAAATAAGAGAAAGTTAAAGAGATGAAGGGAAATGAGGTAGTATACTGGAGGAGAGGAAAGTTAATAAGAAATGATTGAGTTGTAATTTGATAGAAAGCATTGATGCTACTTATTAAGTACAAAAAATCAGATACTTCCCGTGGATTTATATTACATTTTTCTTGTTATTTTGGTACTTAGTATTACAAAATTGTAACAACCGAATGAATATGCTGACTAGACTATCATAATCATATAAGAGTTTTACAAAAATATTTAAAATAGTAAAGTATGTTAAAAAGAGCTGCAAAATTAAACTTACTTACCGTCAATGTTTTTCTATCCACTTGATAGGAGTCGTATGCATGTATTGTGAGTGGCGGTGCTACAAATTAGCCAATTGATTTCTTGAAGAAATCAATCGGGTGGTGGGCCGTCGGATCCTTCCTCTCGCGGCGTTGGAATAGCTCTATATTGACTTCATGCTCCCTACTAGTAGTAGAGAAGTCGTAACGAAATACAGTGCAAAACAAAACAACAAAGAAAGGGATTTTCTATTTGACATAAAATAGAGATTGCAAATCTTATTAGCAATATAGAAAGTGTAAATTACATCGTTGATCTATGGAACTTAGTACAATTTAGAAAGAGCTGGAAATACATGGGGTACTGATGTAAGAACTAGAAAAATACAGTAGAAAACCAAATTGAAAAATTATAGCGTTGAGCTAAGAAAAACTATAGTGTGGAAAGAGCTTGAAATACAGAACAATGATGATGCAAGAATTGCTCAAGTCAAAATAGAACAGTCCAAGGTGTAAAATTACAGCGATGGCCTATGAGAAAAAGGAAAACAATCTAAGGAGTAGGCTAAAAAACTTGTTATTACCAAATATAAAATCGTGCATCAAGCTCCTACACATTGACATGAAAACAGTAAAAATACCTAAGAAGCAGGCTAAGATAATACTAGAGACAAGAGAACCAAAATGAAAATACTACCTATTACTGTGACCGTGAAACTGTAGATATTACAAACACTCACTATAAAAGCAAAGGACGGACACCTTGCTTATTTTTCAAAAGTAATACAGCTGACTATATTTGATTGTCAAGTGTACAACTACCTACAATGGAAGCAAACATGGAGGAGCTCACTATAAAAGGAAAAAAAACTAAGGAGCGGGCTAGAAAATTAGTATTACCTGATATACATACATGCATCAAGCCATTTATAGTGACACATACATAGTAAAAGCCTTTAAGGTCACTGTAAGAGGGGGGGCTAAGTATAGGAGGCTAGAAAATTGGTATTACCCAAGATATATACATGCATCAAACTACCCCCACCGTTCCTAAATATTTGTCTTTTTAGAGATTTCAAATGGACTACCACATAAGGATGTATATAGACATATTTTAGAGTGTAGATTCACTCATTTTGCTCTGTGTATAGTCACTTGTTGAAATCTCTAGAAAGACAAATATTTAGGAACAGAGGGAGTATTTTATAGTGATACTTACATAGTAAAAAGCCTTTAAGATCACTGTAAAAAGGGGAAAACATATTAACCTAGGAACCAGGCTATAAAATTGGTATCACCAAACACATCTTGCATCAAGCTACTTTACAGTGACATGTAAACAGTAAAAACTACAAAAAATCAACACTGAAGACACCACATAATGAAGACGATAACATATGTTGGAATCTACAAGAAAAATAACTTCGTCAGCTAAGAAACCCCTAGAAATCAAAATATCCCAATCCAAGCTGAGCACAAGCACTAACTCATGAGTAGCTAGCAACACTGTAGGAAAACAAATTCGGAAATAAACTTCAGTTCCAAAGCTAAAATTTAAAAACCACTGTAACACATATACATTTGAACTAAACAATACATAAAAATCACAAAAATAAGAACCAGAAAATACTGTGGCCTAATTACTGAAACTCTACATCATCACAATTGTATGAAAGGTATACCAACAAAATTTAAATCATTATAGTGGCCTAAACAGTAATTCATGTTTGTTATAGAGGACCCCAGAAATTGGTACGAACCAAAAATGTGCAAAAAAGATTACATGGAAATTTCAACTTAATTTACTAATTTCTTATTACTGTAACTTGGATGCGTTTTCACTACAGAAGGAAGACATGGAAGAGTAAAATCCAATGTAATGCACCATTAATCAAGTTCAGACAACAATGAAAGTCAGATACATCCGCTCAAGAAATTACAGAGAATTGAAACATCAAAAACAAAATAAACTTGTACAATACCTCCTTGCGGAGAAGTACCACAATATCTAGAAATAATCGTTCATAGAGTATGTCCAATCAATTGGGACCCTCCTAACAACAAGTACAGAACAGAAGGGGATGGGGAATCAAGCTACATGAACACTGCCCACAAGATTTAGCAACACTAGCTCCATATAAGATATAGATGTAACATCCCAATTTTCAATTTGGAATGTTATGCATTAGATCATCATTGCATATCATATTTTATAGCATTTTGGTTTGATCCTATAAATTCTACGCAACTCAAGGACCCATGGAGAGAGTTGGGGATTTTGTTATTTTCATATTTGAGTTTTCTCAAATTTTGAAAATAGGATCATTTGATTTTATTTATTTTATCTTCAATTATTTCTATTATAAAAATAAGAGAGAGGGAATAAAATGACTTTCCAAAAATAAAGAAATGTTGAGGATTTAATAAAAAATCAAATATGATTTTATTTCGGAGTTTATCGCTATTTTATTTGAATTTAGGAAAAATGCGCGTTTTCAAAATTGCATTTAGGCCCCAAATAAATGTTCTTTCTGTCCGGCTTGATTTTAGAGGACCGGGAAAATTTATTTCAGGATTTTTGGAGTCTGTTTAGTATTTCTTTTAATTGTTTTTATGCGCGAAATTATTTTAAAAAAAACTAATCGACCTACGGGTCGTGGGCGACTCAGACTCTGCCGCCCCGGGCCTTTATAAGTCGCGCCCCCGACCCCGCGGCCCGCCACCAGCCCAACCCGCCGCCGCCATCGAAACCCTAGGCCTAACCGCGTAGCCGCCGCCACCGCCGCTGCCGCCGCCGGACCCCGCCGCCAACCCCGCTGACCGCCGCCGCCCTGTCGGACCTCGTCGCCGGAGTTGCCCGCCGCCTCGCCGGAGTTACCCGTTGCCTTGCTGGAGTAGCCCGCCGCCGTCGTCGTCACGCATCCCGAGGTAGACACCGGTTTTTAAAAAAAGTTGTTCGATTTTTTCGAGAACCGAGATGCGTTTTTTTTTATTTATTAGATCGGGTTTTTTTCCGGTTTAGTTATTTAGCGGACGTTCGTCCGTACGTTCATTTTAACGAATGGTTTTTGTCTTTTAGCCGCAGACAGCGAACGTTCGTTCGTTAGCCTGTTTGTTCGTTTTTCTTTTTCTCGGATTTTCGGTGATTATTCCAGATCGCGATTTCTAATCCGATTTTCGTTTTAGTATAACTTTTCGCTCGTTTATCGGAATCAGGCGATTCAAGTGCCTAGAGTTTCGTCTCAAAACCCTCTTTCTGTTTAACCAACTCAAACAAGTTTTTGCTACCGTAAAATTTGACCTAGGTCCAGATTAGTAAATGAAGCTTTTTTCGCAGTTTGACTTTCGTTGTTTCGTTTAACTTGATTCTTTTTGCAAACCGGAGTTCTTAAGTTGAACTTTCTAGTTAGATCTTTTATTTGAGTTTTACCTGTGCATTAGTTGAGTGCTTATTGTATGCTCATTTGTTTGAGATAGAGTACCCAGAGTGCGCCGCTTGCTACTACGAGTCTCTAGGTTTCACGGATCATCAGCAAGGCAAGTAACACTTTGATCATACCTCTTTACTACCCGGTTTTATTGCATTAGATCAATCCTCAAACAATTGCATGATTAGGATCGGATTAATATGTGGGTCTTGGGAAGTAGATGAGGTAGTACCTATTACCTGTTTTATTATCAAACCTTTGGGAGTTACTTCTACGTTTGCTTATATTGCCATGCTATGCTAGTAGACGTGGATTGGGTGAGTGTATCCATGATAGATGTGAGATTGTTATTTGATGGTTTAAACTAAGGTGGCAACTTAAATTCACATCTGGGTGGATTGAGGCACCTGGCCAACCCAGCGTTGCCTGTATTTTTGGAAATCTCGGGGTACCGTGTGATTCTCCTATGGACCGCCACCCAGGCTCAAAGGGATCATGAGATTATTCATGCTAGAAACTTCCGTGTGCAGCCACAAGCTACTATGGGCTCTAGCATAGTGGAGTAGGTTACAAGACCTCTTTCAGTGGTGGGCTAGCAGATGTAGGGGAAAGTAGGTGTAACTGTCCATCGGGAGTAAAGAGTTATTGTTTCTGAAAAACTGTGTCTCGGTCATCTGTTTCTCAAACACCATGTAGTGCGAGAAATCCAACGGAGGAGATCGAGTTTTGTGGGGAAAAGTGCGCAAACCTCTATAGAGTGTACAAACTAATCATGGTTAGCCGTGTCCCCGGTTACGGACGTTTTGAGTATCTAGTACCTAGATTATCATGTGAATCTCATCATGTTACTTAATATTTAATTTTTTTAGGCTAATGATGTTACTTAATTGGGATTGAGTTGGAGGAACCTTCTCAATGTTTAGCAACCACCATGATAGTTAAATAAAATTTATTCCTTTGCTGTAGGGAAAAATTGGCTTTATGCAAAACTGTAACGATAGAGCTTTATACCAGCCATATATGCATGTAGTGATAGCATTATTTTGTTCATTACTCTCTATGTGTTACATTGCCAACATATTCCATGTGCTGACCCGTTTTCGGGCTGCAACGTTCATGTTGCAGACTTTTTGAAAGTGCGTTATATCGACTAGAGGGGGGTCAATAGGCGATTTTTATGAATTCTTCACTGAGGAATTTGCTGGTGAGGAAATTCCTTAGCGAAGAACTACTTGTAGCGGAATAAGTACTCAGAAGTAAGCCTGACAGAATACACACATGGTCATTATGATGAAATGAAGACAAACACAGAGTACAGAAAGTGTAAACATAGGATAACACAAGATGAAGACAAACAGACTGAAGAAATTGAACTGAGGAAATTGAGAAAGTCTTCAGTCAAAGTCTTCACACAGATATGAACAAACACTCAACACAGTAATGAGGAAATGAAAGAGTTGAGGAAATAGAACCAGTAAGGTTGGTGAAGACAATGATTTGGTAGACCAGTTCCAACTGCTGTCTCAGTTGTACATCTGGTTGGAGCGACTGAGTATTTAAACTCGAGGACACACAGTCCCGGACACCCAGTCACTGAGCACGCAGCTCAGGACACCAAATCCTCACTGTATTCTCCTTGAACTAAGGTCACACAGACCTCGTCCAATCACTCATGGTAAGTCTTCAGGCGACTTCCAAACCTTCACAGACTTCGGTCACTCGGCGATCCACAATTCCTCTTGGATGCTCTAGACCATGACGCCTAACTATTTGGAAGAAGCACAGTCTTCAAAGGTAACAAGCATCGGATCCACGCAGGACCAATCTCTTCAGTGATGCTCAATCACTTTGGGTTTGTGGGTGTTTGTGTTTGGATTTTCCTCACTCGATGATTTTCGCTCAAAGTCCTCGGAGGATGCGTTGCTCTCAAAAGACAAGTGTCAGTTTCTCTCGGAGCAGCCAACCGGCTAGTGGTTGTAGGGGGCGGCTATTTATAGCCTAGGGAGCAGCCCGACATGATAAGACATAAATGCCCTTCAATGGTATGACCGTTATGTGGATAAGATATTTTGGGAGAGCGGGCGCGTAGCACATCAACGGTCGGAAATTTGACTCTCAAATTCCTCAGGGCTATCATGTTCCTCACTGTGTAGGCAATCCGCACTGGCGAATTCCTAACTCCTCAGTCAGAGCAAATTCCTCAGTGACCAGAAGAACTTCGTCTCTGTCTCTGAAGAAATTGACTAAACTGTATGAGATTTCCAATGGCTTCACTTGAAGGGATTGGTAGGTGTAGGATTTTGAGTTGAGCATCACATGGAAATTTGTCCTTAGTATTTCCTCGACCCCCTTTAACAGTACGGTGTTTCCTATGACTCAAGAAGGAGAAAAACAAAACTATGAAAATGAAAGTCTTCAAGCTTCATATTCCTCGCATGTATATCAAATCTTCACGGACACACCAATTTCTTCACTTTCAAAGTCTTCATGAAAGTCTTCAGAAATACCAAAATCTTCAGTCAAAGATATTCATTTTTAGGGGTCGACTTTCTCTGTAAATATCAAACTCCTCATAGACTTATAGACCTGTGTACACTCATAAACACATTAGACCCTTAACCTATAACTCCTCAATACACCAAAATCACTAAGGGGCACTAGATGCACTTACAATCTCCCCCTTTTTGGTGATTGATGACAATATAGGTTAAGTTTTCAACAGGGATAAACATATGAAGTGTAAGTACTGATATTGATGAATTTGATTGCAAGATATAGAAGAACTCCCCCTGACGATGTGCATAGAGAGGAATTTGCTTTTGAAGCAATGCACACTTGAAGAGTTGAATCATGGAGATCTCCCCCTATATCTTGTAATTCATACATGCATTTGACATATAATATGTAGAATTTGAAATGCAAGATGAAATATGGTGCCTGAGGAGATTCAGCATGCGTAAAATAATATTAATGAGGAACAAGCATGCAGAATCAAAGCACAATGCATCAAAAGTATCAGAGCACCATCGGGTTTAAGACTACAACTCGATCCAATAAAAGTTTCAGAAGAACGAGAGTTGTAACTTAGCAAAAAAACGCTCATATAATAGACCCGCTTGAAGACTAACTCAGATTTCTCCCCCTTTGTCATTGAATGACCAAAAGAATCAAAACGGAGGACTAACGCCCCTGAAGAATATCAAGTCGATGGAGGAGCGCCAGCATTGCCGGGGTCGGTTGTCGTAGTAGGGCCTGCCGCAGTGTCGTCCAAGTCTTCATTTTCATCAGTGTCGTGCAATGAAGAATAGGAGCTGGCCACCAAGGAAGGAACCTTGACCTTCTTGAATTTCTTCGGTGGAGGTGCAGACCAGTCAAATTCTTCCTTGAGACCCATGTTCTTCAGATCTTCGGCGCTATAGATATGAGATAGAACAGCCCAGGTACGGTTGAAGGTTTCATGGAGGTAGTATTGGTTTTTCTTCACAGCATTGTGGGTTGAGGTCATGTTGTAAAGAATGGAACCAAACTGACGCTTGACCCATTTATGATTGCGATCAACTTTCTGATGAAGACTGAGGAGTAACTCACGATCAGTCATCACCCTGGGTGCTGTGGCTTGAGGAATTTGCTTGGCAGAGGTGTTGGCGGCAGAGTCATGTGTGGCAGAGTCATCATTGGTGGAGTAGGATGCAACCTTGCGAAATTGACCATCCAATGGACGAATGCCTTCATCTATCACATCAGTTGCCTTGCCTTTGTCATTAGCTGAGGAAAATGTCCGTTTGAGGACTTCAATTGGAGGCAAGAAACTGCCATGGTTCAGAGTATCAGCCTCGTAGTTGAGTGAAGACCTTGTCCTGATGAATTTCATAATCCATGGCGCATAAGGCTTCAGCTCAAACAGTGACATAGCAATATTTGCTAGAGTCCTCATGAAGAAATCATGGAAGTTGACGGGAACGCCATGAACGATATTGAAAAGCATATTCTGAACCTGACTTTGGCTCCTTGCCAATCAGCATAATAAGCATTGAAATCATCACTGAGGGCTTTGATTTCAGACTGGATCGTGAGGAGTTCATCAAGTGTCATTTTGACAACATTGTTGTCGGTGTCAAAACCGGCGGATCTAGGGTAGGGGGTCCCGAACTGTGCGTCTAGGCGGATGGTAACAGGAGACGAGGGACACAATGTTTTACCCAGGTTCGGGCCCTCTTGATGGAGGTAAAACCCTACGTCCTGCTTGATTGATATTGATGATGTGGGTATTACAAGAGTAGATCTACCACGAGATCAAGGAGGCTAAACCCTAGAAGCTAGCCTATGGTATGATTGTTGTTCGTCCTACGGACTAAAGCCATCTGGTTTA
The DNA here is from genome assembly GCF_002162155.2 of Triticum dicoccoides. Lineage (NCBI taxonomy): Eukaryota > Viridiplantae > Streptophyta > Magnoliopsida > Poales > Poaceae > Triticum > Triticum dicoccoides. The sequence goes on from NC_041393.1 coordinate 46,745,671, forward strand.
TATAGACATCGGAGAGGGCTAGGGTTACATAGAGTCGGTTACAATGGTAGGAGATCTACATATCCGTATTGCCATGCTTGCCTTCCACGCCAAGGAAAGTCCCATCCGGACACGGGATGAAGTCTTTAATCTTGTATCTTCATAGTCTTGGAGTCCGGCCGACGATGATAGTTTGGCTATCCGGATACCCCCTAGTCCGGGACTCCCTCAGTAGCCCCTAAACCAGGCTTCAATTACGATGTGTCCGGCGCGCATATTGTCTTCGGCATTGCAAGGCGGGTTCCTCCTCCGAATAATTTATAGAAGATTATGAACACCAGGATAGTGTCCGGCTTTGCAAAATAAATTCCACATACCACCGTAGAGAGAATAATATTTACACAAGTTCAATCTACTGACGTATTTTGTGGTGTGGCGTCATACCACAGCCAAGTCTTTATACGAATCGTTTTTATTATACCACCTCTGCGCGTTTAGTGAAGCGGTTTCCTTGGCACGTCTTGTCAAAGTAGAGATCGTGTTCCCCTTATTCCGGGATTCCCATCAATACGGACGTGGGTAACCCAACCGCGCCCATTACCACGCCCCCTCCATCAAAGGCGGGTTCCAAATGGTCACGGGGACGACTCTTGGTATTCTCCCTCTTTATAATGAGGCCAAGGCCCGTTCTTTTTCTCCAATCCTCAATCGAATCCGCCCCTCGCCCCGAGTTCCAACACCCAGGGCTCCAGATTCGGGTACTTTCGACCTTCAACAATGTCCGGCTCCGACCTACGAGGCTGGTGGATGCCTTCCTCTGTCACGGAACAGGACGTGCTAAAGCTGAGAGACGCCAGGTACTTAACCTACGAGATTTTGCATAGGTTGCCTGCCCGAGGGCAAGTTATTCCTACTCCCGAGCCCAGCGAGAGCATCGTGTTTGTGTCTCACCTCTGTCGGGGTTTAGGCTTCCCGATGGATCCCTTCGTGAGGGGGCTCATGTTTTACTATGGGCTGGAATTCCATGATTTGGCTCCGGAGTCCATCCTCCACATCTCATCTTTCATTGTCCTCTGTGAAGCCTTCCTCCGCACTACCCCTCACTTTGGCTTGTGGCTCAAAACCTTCAACGTGGAGCCGAAGATGATTGAGGGGCGTCAGGCAGAGTGCGGCGGGCCGGTTAGAAGTAAGAGGGCCGATGCTCCATGGCTCGAGGGCTCTTTTCAGGAGGAGCTCGGCTTGTGCCAACAGGAGTGGTTCTATATCACCGCTCCTAGGGGCAGCAGGCAGAGGCCGCCGCCCGCCTTTCGCCCGAGCCCTCCACAACGGCTGACGTCATGGGTCAACAAAGGGCTTGACTGGGGGCCATCCAAAGACGTCCCCCTTTTGCAAGGCCGGATTCGAGACCTCCAAGAAAGGGAGATCAATCTGGTCGTAGTGACACAGGTTATGCTGATTTGGCGCCTTCTGCCCTTCAAACGTCGCCCTCTCCGCCTGTGGGAATTTAATCCGGAGGGACCACGAGCTCTCCAACACTTCATGGGTTTGACACTCGTGGAGATGTACAAACTGTTCTTCGGATCGCAAGAGATGCGTCCGGACTTGACCGAGGACGCTGGCCTAAGCTGCAATCGCCCAGATTCTCAAGTAAGTAGCCCTGTGTCCGGACACATTGTCCATTCATCTATCATGGGTTTCCCTTTTAACCAGCTATCCCTTGGACAGGAGTGGATAGCGCAAGCAAAACTGATACGGTGTCCAGCCCCCCTCCCTGAGACCACGCCGGATCCCGTATTAATCAAAATGTTGGAAGTTGAACCTTCGGAGGATGCGAAGGGGGGCACAGGGAAACTACCACCTCTGCCAAGGAGGCTTTCAGTGAGGGGGGAATCGAGAATCCCTCCCTCCAGGGGGAGAAGAGGACCGCTTCCGAAGACCCGGAGGCCAAGGCCTCAAAGCGGGGAAAGAAATCTGCACTGGAAGGTCCTGTGCCGGGAAGAGCCCGGCCGCACAGTCTCCCCAAAGGAATCAGCCCTCCAGCGAGCCGTAAGTAAAAAGGGGAAGTTTTGTAATAGGGGACATTCCTACTTTATTTCCAAGGGTAACCGAAGTTTTCACCTTGTAGTTCGGATCTCATCCCTTCTCAGCAGATCTCATCTTCGGGGGACCTTCGTCCGGAGATGATGGAGAGCGAAACGCCTCCATCTGCCGCCCCGTTGGGCGGGGCAGATGATCCTGAGGTGTCGTCATGGAGGGTCTCCCCGAATCCGGCTGGGCCGGGGAGTTCGGCACCCACTAGAGTACGGCCGGTGGAGCTGCAGGATTTGCTCGAGAGGGCGTCTATCTCAGAAGATCACCGCACTTTAATGAGTATGGTGATTGAAAGGGTCTCATCCGCCGAGAGTGGGTTGCATGAGGCCGTCGGAAGTTTGCTGACGGGGTTTGAGGTACACAAAAAATGACATACCTTTTGACAGTTTTGCACATAGAGTGTGCCCTGTATAGATAGTAGCCCCTGAGACTTGGGATGCTGTCGAAAGAGACAGCGTGCCGAGGATCATAGTTTCAGTTATAGAATGTCGCCTTTCCTATGCAGGTGGCGGAACGTTCGGTGGCCAGCCGGACTGATGGAGTTGCCGAGCTGAAGCGGCAACTCGATGTTGCGGATGTGGACATCGCGCTGGTCAATAAACGACTTGACGAGTCACAAGGTAGGTGGTTTCTCCACGGTCACCTAGTAAGGGAGCTAATGCCCGTTCCTTACAATTAGTATGCTTGATGCAGATGGTGCCGCTGCTGTGGAAAACCTTCGAGCAGAGCTTGCTCAAGCCAAGGAGCAAGCTAGGAAAAGTGATACGACTGCCTCGAAGGCAGCGGAGGAATTAAAAGCCGAAAAGGCTGCTCACTGCCAAAGCAGGGAGGAGATGGCCGGAATGGCCGTGAAATTAAAAGATGCTACCGACCGCTATGAGGTTCTTTAAAGAGAACACCGAGCGGAGCAAGAGGACCTGAAGAAGGCCGCCGCCGAAGCCAAGGATGCCCGTTGCGCGATGCGGGCTATGAAGGAGGAACTGCGTCAGGACGGAGACATTGCGGCTGGAAAGCCCTTTCTGCTGCGTAGGAAGTTCACGGATCCGAAGTATGCTCAGTTGGGCCAATTGTGTGGTGTGGAGGATCCTTATCTGGATTTGGTGGCGAGTGCGGCGGACGGAGTCGTGCACTTCCGAAGCCATAAGGATCGCGAAATGGAAGAACTTTTCTGGTCTCAATTCCATAGTCCGGAGCATCCGCTTCCGTTGTCCGATCGGTTGGCTGAGTGGGCTGAGCTGAATAGATTGTCCGGACTTGCCATGACGAATGTGGTAGCTCATCTGTGGCCAGAAAGGCCCAAGACGAAGAGTTATTTTGGTTTGTTGCAGCAATTCCTTGAGGCGGTGCCGCATATCGAGGTGATGCAGTGGTCGGCATGCATAGAGGGTGCACGGATGGCTCTCGCCCGTGTTAAGACATACTGGGCGGAGATGGATGCTACCGATGTTGCATCCCGAGGTTCGGACAAAAGCCGATTACCCGCCGAGCACTATTTTGAGGAAGTCCTGCAGGGCGCTCATTTAATAGAGTCTTAGTGCTCGAAAGATGTTATGTTCAAATGACATATATGATTTGTGGGATCATATTTATAATGTAACGGCTTTTTATACTTGTGCGTTCAAGTATTGAACTATCTCCTGTGTGACCGTATATGTATGTATAACCTGAAAGATGGCAGACTTTGGCTTCAGCCCCCACGCACATGGTGCGGGGGTGTTTGCAAAAAAGTGCTTTTTCACACTTAATCCAACGTCTTGGTCCTTTGAAGGAGGTTATAGCATAGCAAACTAGGCAACCAGACTATAATGATTTATCACTTTCACTTAGCCATAGGAGCTCGATGGTGGGGCTACTATATAGCCCCTAGAGGCACCGCGCTCTCCGAACTCGGGGCGCGTATATGCCTGACCGGGAAGCGGTCCTTCGTCAAAGTGGAGGAATTCTAAACATTCCAGTAGTCGATCGAGTGGTTGACCAGTCTCTCGCTATATCATGACAGCCAGTTTTCGGCTTTCTCTATTGAGGTGCTCGCCCGGCCGAACCGGGGCACAATCGCAGTAGTTCTCCTGGTGCCGAGTTAGCCGATGGAGCGGAACGTAAGGCAGCAAAACACAGGAGCCGGGCAAACCCAACATTTGACCAAATACATTATTCGGAGCTGATGCATATAAGGCCTAACTCGAGACGCCGAACACTCCCTGAGGTATTCGGTCTTTATGATACCGGGCAGAACAATGCCCTAAGCCCCTAGTGTCCAGGTACGGGCGAGAACTTCTGACGCGGCCGATGCCAAAACGCCAGCCTCCTCCTCGGTTATGGTAGTAAACCGGGGGATGCGTATCAACAAGAGACAGTAAGAAAGGTTTACGCAGGGTCTTAATCTGAAAAGAATCCTTGCAACGGGTCCCTGCTGCACGTCTGCGCCTGTGTCTCCGTTGTGCTGTATCCTGGACGGGTGTAGCACATGCTTCATCTGTAAAAGAGAAGAACTTATTTTGGAAAAAATATCGTCTGAAAGATGTATTTAAAATAAAGTATGATTTGGAAGATGAATAAAGTTGAGCTTTATTGGCTCTCATCGTTTATACGTGCAACCCCTTGTAAAGAGGTATGCGGCTGGGAAGCCCCTTGTTTATTTATGCCGGACTCGCCTAACCGTGTCCGAGGTCTGAATGACCTGTTTTTAGGGGCTTTTGACTAGCAGGGTTGGATTAGTGTGTGGCTGCAAGGGCAGTCTCACGTCTTCCGTGGTCGAGGAACACTCGGAATTACCCTTTAATGAGATTAAGCCATGTGGACCGGGCATTTTAAGCGTAAGAGACGCGTAATGCGGTATTGCGTTAAAGCAGGCGAAAGCTTCGCGTCCCAGTAGTGCTTGATGGCTACTTTTGAATGGGGCGATATGGAAAATGAGCTTTTCGCGACGGAGGTTGTCGAATGAGCCGAACACGACCTCTAGTAGTACAGAGCCTATACAATTGGCGTAAAGGCCTGGCATCACTCCTTTGAAGGAAGTGCCGCACTATTTTTCCTTGTTATCACATGGAGTGAGTTCACTGTTTTGACTTTCAGTGGGAAAGTCTTCTGTTTTCCGGTGTGCTGCTTGTGGGGTTCGTCGTCTTCGCTTGGTGTGTCGAGCCCCTTTTGTTCGGCGTTAAGTCGGCCGGACTGCTTGATGACCCAACAATCTCTGTGGGTATGGTTTGCAGGCTTCCCGGGGGTACTATGGATTTGACATATCCTGTCCAAGATTTTGTTTAGGTTGGATAGCTCATCACTGTTGTCCTTAAGAGGCAGTGTTTTATTATTCGGCCGAGAGCTTTTGAATCCGGCGTTGACCGCCGTGCTATTTGGGCCATTTTCCTTATTCCGGCGCTGATCTTTTCTGCGTCGTGATTTCCCATTTCCATCCCAGACCTCAGATGTACTTGGGTCGCTGGTACTGCATCTTGCCAGCCAGCTATCTTCCCCCGCGCAAAAGCGGGTCATGAGGCTTGTTAGCGCTGCCATTGTTCTTGGTTTTTCCTGGCCGAGGTGTCTGGCGAGCCATTTGTCTCGGACGTTATGTTTAAAGGCTGCTAAGGCTTCGGCGTCCAGACAGTCGACTATTTGGTTCTTTTTGGTGAGGAACTTGTTCCAGAATTTGCGTGCTGACTCTCCGGGCTGTTGAGTTATGTGACTTAAATCGTCTGCATCCGGAGGGCGGACATAAGTCCCCTGAAAATTTGCTCGAAACGCATCCTCGAGCTCTTCCCAACTTCCAATAGTATTTTTTAGGAGGCTTTTGAGCCAGTGCCGAGCTGGCCCTTTGAGCTTGAGGGGTAGGTATTTTATGGCATGGAGATCGTCTCCTCTGGCCATATGTATGTGTAGGATATAATCCTCAATCCAGACTCCGGGGTCTGTTGTTCCGTCATATGCCTCTATGTTTACGGGTTTGAATCCCGCTGGAAATTCATGATCCATCACCTCATCGGTGAAACATAGTGGGTGTGCGGCACCCCTGTATTTAGGTGTGCCGTTTTCTTCAAACACTCGGCGGGTTGTGTTGCTCCCTGGAGTCTTCTTTTTTGGCCCATAGATGGACCTGACCGGGCCATCCTTTTTGGGAGGATCGTTATGTGGATCGTGTGCCGGCTTGTGTGTGGCGCCGCTTGCCGCTCTTAGCCTGTCATCTGGTCGTCTATCCGGCCAGGCGGCCACTTTCTTTTTTGACTGTGGGGGCTCTATGGCCTCCTCGTCAAATTCGGGCAACAGCTTGCGCTTCGGCTAGCTTTTTGCCTGGTGACTATCACCGTATTGATCTGCGGTATTGAGTACTTTGCTCCATCTCATTCTGAGTGCGTCCTCCACTGTTTTGAGCTTCCGTTTTTGCTTCTTCAAACTTCTTGCAGTGGCGACGAGCCTTTTATGAAGGTTCTTATGCTCCGGTGATGTGTCCGGCGTGAGATCGTCTGGACTGTTGTTTTTGCCGGGAATGGGTTGCTTGTCCGGTTCATCCTATTCGGATGGTTGCTTGGTGGCATGTTCGTCTTCCACGGCTTCGCCCTGCTCTAAGGCTGTGTCAGTATGGGTGCCGCTGTTATCGAGGCGGGACTTCGGGCGGCGCTTGCGTCGCCGTTTTGGTTGTTTGTCGGGGGAGTTGTCCTTCGCCACGTCCCGTTGTTCCTCATTTGTCGCTTCCCTTTGGAGTATCCACCATGTATACGTCGTGCGTTGAGGTGGCTTTCCAGTGCCGAGTAGGAGCTGGTTCTTTGTCGTCTCCGGCATCGTTGTCCATACCGTCGATGTCTTCGGAGTCGAGGTCTAGCATGTTAGTTAAATCGTCGACAGTGGCTACTAAATGGGTGGTGGGTGGCCCTTGAATTTCATCATCGTCCGCATCCCAACCGTCCTGACCGCAGTCCGGCCAGGGCTCTCCTGATAACGAGAGATACTTTAGCGAACTCAAGATGTCACCAAAAGGTGAGTGTTGAAAGATGTCCGCAGCGGTGAACTCCATGATCGGCGCCCAATCGGATTCGGTTGAAGGGGGCGCGGGAGGCTCGGAGTCCGGCGAGGAGTCCGGCACCTCGGAGTCACGAGCTTCACAAGGGATAAGGTCAGTGTTCGGCTCCATCGCCGTAGAGGTTGCAGCCCCCGAGGCGGTGTCTAGCCACCCGTCCTCGATCTGCGCAGCCGGCTCTGAATCGAGGGTTGGAGCGGGCTCGTGTGCGGCCTCCAGGGCACTGTCCGGCTGCAGAGCTAAATCATGCCCATCGTGACAGTGCGGTGCGCTCGGCTGTGGCTCGAATCCATCGAAGATCAAGTCTCCGCGGATGTCAGCCGTGAAGTTCAAACTTCCAAATCTGACCTGACGGCCAGGGGCGTAGCTTTCGATCTGCTCCAGATGGCCAAGCGAATTGGCCCGCAGTGCGAAGCCGCCGAATACGAAGATCTGTCCGGGGAGAAAAGTCTCACCCTGGACTGCGTCGTTGTTGATGATCGAAGAAGCCATCGAGCCTATCGGTGACGACACAGAGGAACTCTCAATGAAAGCACCAATGTCGGTGTCAAAACCGGCGGATCTCGGGTAGGGGGTCCCGAACTGTGCGTCTAGGCGGATGGTAACAGGAGACGAGGGACACAATGTTTTACCCAGGTTCGGGCCCTCTTGATGGAGGTAAAACCCTACGTCCTGCTTGATTGATATTGATGATGTGGGTATTACAAGAGTAGATCTACCACGAGATCAAGGAGGCTAAACCCTAGAAGCTAGCCTATGGTATGATTGTTGTTCGTCCTACGGACTAAAGCCATCCAGTTTATATAGACACCGGAGAGGGCTAGGGTTACACAGAGTCGGTTACAATGGTAGGAGATCTACATATCTGTATTTCCATGCTTGCCTTCCATGCCAAGGAAAGTCCCATCCAGACACGGGACGAAGTCTTCAATCTTGTATCTTCATAGTCTTGGAGTCCGGCCGACAATGATAGTTCGGCCGTCCGGACACCCCCTAGTCCGAGACTCCCTCAGTTGTTCTTCAGGAACTTCTCTTGCCTGAACTGAGCCTTCTTGATTTGTCTGGCCTTCTCAAATTTCCATTTCTCTTCAAAGATGAAATGGGTCAGCATGTGACTTTGGCCAGGAGTCAAATGAAAATTAGGCATAGGAGTGTTTGGGTCCTTGTGCCAGAGATCAATGTAGTCGAGGATCGCCTTTGGATCCAAAAGCAGTGGCACTGTTGTCCCTTTGGCTCTAGCGGCCCTTTCTTGCCTATCTCTGATGATTTCTGCAAGTTCATCATCATCAGCTTCATCGTCAGATGGCACTTGGAAGGAAACTTGTTTCTTCTTCGGACTAGGCCGAGGACCTCGTCCAGCAGTGGCCTTGGTCTTCAGCAGACTGGGGCTTGATGAAGAATTTGGTGCAGCTGAGGAACTCGCTGAAACACCGGAGGTAATGGAGATGCATGCAGTCCTTTGGCATGTGGCCAGATGTACAGGTGTTGAGGACTTCGTTGGAGCAACTGAGGACTTTGGAGGAGCAGGAGCAGCGTGAGGCATTGGCCGTGAGGGCTTTGAAGATTCTGGCCGAGAGGGCATTGCTGAGGAACTTGGCCGTGAGGGCATAGTTGATGAAGCACTTGGCTTGTTAGCAGGCTTCTTTGCCATTGATTTTCTAGGCTTGTCAGAGGCCTTTGTGGCAGCGGCAGCAGCAGAGTCTTCATTAAATTTCCTCACTGCTTCTTTGGCTTGTCTTGCCAACTTGGCTTGGCGTTTGGCCCATTCTTCAGGAAAATCCTCACCGCGCTTGAGGCTGGTGGGATCAGCTTTTTGACCAGGTGCCAATGGAGCTCTTGGGCATGGAGGATTTAGAGCGAATTTGTTCATATACTTTGGAGTTACATATCTGTACTCCCTCCATTCTCTTGCCCATCTCCTTTCAATCCTCTGTATGCGCACCTTGTGCTGATTTTTGTTCTCTTTTCCAAACTTGGCTTCATCAGGTGTGCAATAGTCAGCATAGATGTCCTCAGGAATTTCAAATGCAGTCATGACCTCAGGCTTCTTTCCTCCTTTCTGTGGTTTCTTACCGTCTGCCATATTCTTCAGATGAGGAATTTGAACAATCGAATTCTCTGAAGAAGTATGCAACTTTTCTTTGAGGAACGCTGCAAATGAGCTAAGTTGATGAGAACCTAGTGATTCAGCAGCGGACATGAGTACCTGTGAACAGAGTATAGTTGCAAGGAATTTGAAGAGGTCATATGCGTTCTCAGAAGATTTTCAAAATGAACAAGTTTGAGGAATTTGACCAGATGAGTCTTGAAGAATTTCACTAAGCGTTCTTTGTCTTAGGTTCCAGAGTTGTATAGATTGAGGATCCACACAATTGAGGAATCTTGAAGATAAATGATGCTTAGAGAAATGAATCAAGAATAGATGACTAGTGAGGTGTTTTGTGTGTGAGGATTTGAAGAATAAAACACCTTTGAAGATTTTGTAGAGAAAATTTGAATCAAAGAGGGCAGTAAAAGTAACTTTTAATTACCCTTGAGGACGAACACGATGAACTGAGAAGTGTAGATTTAAAGCTCGTTAGTTCAGATCTTCCACGCCCTAACTTGGCAGAGGAAGACAGCTACGGCGGCGGCGGAGTGAAGATTTCCGCAGCCGGCGCGAGTATGACGGCGAAGAGGTCGAGGAAGTGAAGCTCTTCCTCACCGGCGATGATGGACTAGCGGCGGCGCTAGGGTTTGAGAAGCTCGAGCGAGAGAGAGAGCGGTCGAGCGGAGTAAAGGAAGTGAGGAAGGGTGAGGGGGTATTTATAGTCACAGTGAAAAATTGTTCGCCCCAAGATTTAGGACGAACGTGCCCCTGGCCCTTCTCATTCGCTTGACATGTGTCACCCACGTAATGAAGGTGGAGATCATGTTAGATCGTGGGTGAATAGATAAGTCTGTCGTGGGATACGGGATAGTTTGAGCGGCAAAACCGAAAATTTGGATAAGATTAGTTTTAAAGTTCCGTTCGCAATTTCTTCAGCTGACAGGACACAGTGAAGATTTTGAATGAGTTTCAAATAGAACGCACATGAAGAATTTGTGAATAGATTGGGTTGAGTATAGCATAGAGGGGGAAGGGTCCGATCACATTCACTTAGCAGAAAATGCAACTTGAAGAAATAGCCATAAGTGAATGTTGTAGAGGACATAAACCCATATATATATATAGCCAATGAAGAAAACCGATGGAAACAGTGAAGATTTTGCAAAGTTGAAGAATTTGAAAAACTGAGGAATTTCAAAACTGAGGAAAAACTCAAATTGAAGATTTTTCAACTTTGTGGTGGCGTGACCCACCGTATAAGATGATGATTTCAGACACCGCGTACAATTGTCGTAGGGTTCTGAGAATCAAATTCTTCATTAGTTTCTTCACACTTAGAGTGTTATTCTTCATTGATTGAAGAAAAACGTTTCTTCATGTGTTGCACATCTAAGTCATCAATTTTGCATAAGTGTTAGGATGTGTGTCCTTTTCAAAGAACATTCGAAGACTCTAAGATATTTAGCTCACACCACAATTTGCTAAATCTCTTCTTATCCAAGGGCTTTGTGAAGATATCGGCTAGCTGTTCTTTAGTCTTCACATGCTCAATAGAAATGTCGCCCTTCAACACATGATCACGAACAAAATGATGACGAATCTGAATGTGCTTTGTCTTCGAGTGTTGAACTGGGTCGTGAGCAATCTTGATGGCACTCTCATTGTCACAGTAGAGAGGCACATTCTTCATGTTGATGTCGTAGTCCTTGAGAGTTTGCTTCATCCACAGCAATTAAGCACATCAAGAACCAGCAGCAATGTACTCAGCTTCAGCAGTAGACAGTGATACGCAGTTCTATTTCTTCGAGGACCAACAGACCAAAGATCGTCCAAGGAAATGACAAGTGCCAGATGTGGACTTGCGGTCCACACGATCACCAGCATAGTTAGAGTCAGAATATCCAATGAGATCAAAAGTAGAGCCCTTGGGGTACCATAATCCTAGTGTTGGTGTGTGAGCTAGATATCGAAGAATATGTTTCACGGCCTTATGGTGTGATTCCTTCGGTGTTGCTTGAAATCGGGCACACATGCAAACACTAAGCATTATATCTGGCCTAGATGCACATAAGTACAATAAAGAACCAATCATGGAGCGGTATACCTTGTGATCGAAGTCGATACCATTTTCATCAGTGCATAGATGGCCATTTGTGGGCATAGGAATTTTGACTCCTTTGCAATCTTGCATGCCGAATCTCCTCAAAACTTCCTTGAGGTATTTCTCCTGAGATATGAATATGCCATTGTGCTATTGACGAATTTGAAGACCTAAAAAGAATTTCAACTCTCCCATCATAGACATTTGATATTATTCACTCATCATATAGGAAAATTCATCACTATAACGTTGGTCAGTACAGCCAAAGATAATATCATCAACGTATATTTGGCACACAAACAGTTCACCATCATAAGATTTAGTAAAGATAGTAGGGTCGAGTGAACCGGGTGTGAAGCCATTCTTCACAAAGAATTCCTTCAAAGTATCATACCACGCCCGAGGGGCCTCCTTGAGGCCATAGAGGGCCTTGTTGAGTCTGAAGACTTTGTTAGGATTCTTTGGATCTTCAAAACCTGGGGGTTGAGCAACATATACTTCTTCCTCAAGCTTACCATTGAGGAATGCACTTTTCACATCCATTGTTGTAAGATAATATTATGATGGTTAGCATAAGCAAGTAATATGTGAATAGCCTCAAGCCTAGCAACAGGTGCAAAAGTTTCATCGAAATCAATTCCTTCAACCTGTGTGTAGCCTTGAGCTACAAGTCGTGCCTTATTCCTCACCACAAGGCCATTTTCATCTTGCTTGTTGCGGTAGATCCACTTTGTGCCGATGATATTATGCTTGCGAGGATCTGGACGTTTGACCAGTTCCCAGACATTATTAAGCTCGAACTGATGTAATTCTCTTCTTGCATGGCCTGAATCCACTCAGGCTCCAGAAATGCTTCATCTACCTTAGTGGGCTCTGTGATAGAGACAAAAGCATAGTGACCACAAAAGTTAGATAAATGTGAAGCTTTTGAGCGTGTGAGAGGACCTGGTGCTTCAATGTCATCGATGATCTTTTAAACTAGCACTTCTTTTGCAACGCGAGGATGAGCTGGTTGTCGTTGAGGAATTTGATCAGCATTTTCTTCAGCATTTTCCTCAGGTACATCAGCTCGACGATCTTCGCGTTCTGGAATGAATTCTTCAGTAGATTCTTCGGTAGGAATGATATCCTCAGTAGCCTTGAACTTGATAGAATCCTCAGGTGTTGGTTCATCTATCACAAAAGGTAGGTGCTCTCTTTGCGAGCCATTAGTTTCATCGAACCGCACATCTACAGTTTCAACAATCTTGTGAAGAGTGATGTTGAAGACTCTGTAGGTGTGCAAGTCCTTTCCGTAACCAAGCATAAAACCTTCATGTGCTTTCGGTGCAAATTTAGCATTGTGATGAGGATCTCTAATCCAACATTTAGCACCAAAGACTTTGAAGTCACTCACATTGGGTTTCTTGTCAGTGAGGAGTTCATAGGCAGTCTTCTTGAAGAATTTGTGAAGATATACTCTGTTGATGATGTGGCACGCGGTATCAACTGCATCAATCCAAAAATGATGAGGCGTTTTGTATTCATCAAGCATAGTGCAAGCCATCTCAACAAGAGTTCTATTCTTGCACTCCACGACGCCATTTTGCTGAGGAGTATAAGGAGCAGATAACTCATGAGTAATACCAAGTTCATCAAGATAGTCATTAAGACCGGAATTCTTGAACTCAGTTCCATTGTCACTCCTGATGTGCTTGATCTTCACACCGAAGTTGGTTGAAGCCCTCGAGGAAAATCGTTTGAAGACTTCCTGCACTTCATGTTTGTAAGTAACAATGTGTACCCATGTGTAACGAGAGTAATCATCAACAATAACAAAGCCATATAGAGATGCATCATTAGTCACAGCAGAATAATGATTAGGACCGAAGAGATCCATGTGAAGCAATTCAAATGGTCGAGTGGTGGTCATGATAATCTTTTTGGATGTTTGGCCTTAGTCATCTTCCCAGCTTCACAGGCACCACACAAGTGATCCTTGAGGAATTTGACATTCTCAATGCCAATGACATGCTTCTTCTTCGCAAGCGTGTGCAAATTCCTCATGCCTGCGTGACCAAGTCATCGATGCCATAGCCAGCCTTTTGAAGCTTTTGCAAGTAAGCACACGGCAGGTTCTGGTCCTGTAGAGAAATCAACAATGTACAAGTCTCCTCGACTAAAGCCTTCGAAGACTTTGGAATTGTCAGCTTCCATGATCACAACACAACGATACTTGCCAAAGACAACAACCATATCAAGATCACAAAGCATTAAGACAGACATGAGGTTGTATCCTAAGGACTCGACAAGCATGACTTTGTCCATGCGTCGATCCTTAGAGATCGCAACCTTACCTAGACCCAATACCTGACTTTTGCCTTTGTCAACGAAGATGATATGCTTCAGATGTGACGGAGTTAAGGGAGCATCCATCAATAGATTCTAGTCACCAATCATGTGATTTGTACATCCACTATCGAGGACCCACTCATTTGCTTTGGGTTGATCATCCTGCAGACGAATTAGTGCAGCTTACAAACTCATATACTTCATCAGTGAAGAATATGACATCAGTATCATCAGTTCAATTTCATCAAGTAATTTGATCAGATAATCAGTATGAGGACGGGTGAAATGAAAGTTCATTTCATCATGATTCGCCTGCGTCCTTTCAGGCAATGTTCAGGTCTCCAGCAAATTCTTCAGTCGTTTTGAGCATGACTGGAGACCTGACCCTGCATAAGAGATTAGTTCTTTTTCTTCACCACCCACATCTGGAGGGGTGGCAAAGAATTCATCACTCTGTGAGCACCATATGAGAAAGGTGGCATGGACGCCAGTCCACTTTGTTTCACATAAGAGGGGTTAGGGTAAGCATATGAATAAGCAGAGAAATTCTTTGAGGACTTATGAACATAATGATTTTAAGAATAATGCACATATTCGTAGCCCTTAGCTCTACCCTGCGAAACAGAGTTGTTAGCACGATGATGTTCATATGAGGATTTTGATCCTTTTGAGGAATTTGATCCATGAGAGGAATTTGGTCCGTATGAGGACTTGGATCCATATGAAGAATTTGGTCCATATGAAGAGTTTGATCTGGGGTTCCTATTCTTCACTGGTGGTGTCATGAGGACATTCACCTGAAGACTTTCAACATAACTTTTGGGAACCCATATTTTCTTCATAGGGGAACCGTTCCTGTAGTTAGTGCCAACATATCTAGCAAATACTTCACCATTCTGATTTTTGAACAGTTTATAGTTGGAGTCAAATGACTCATCAGAAGAATGAGGAGATTCACATGTAAAGCCAGATAAGTTAGATGGATCAGTTGGAGGTCCCTTTGCAGCAACCCCATGAGATTTTGGGGTACTGCTCAGGCTTCCAATATGTTCCATCAGCATTGAGTTTCCCCTCAAAGGCAATACCCTCTTTACTAGGGTTTCTGTTGAGGATCTACTTTTTAAGCACATCACAAAGAGTCTGATGCCCTTTGAGACTTTTGTACATGTCTGTCATATACAATTCCTTCAGCCCTGCATCGTCAGTGATACTAGCAATGTCCTCAGATGAGGAATTAGTGATAGCAGAGGCAGGTGAAGAATTTGTAACATTTGTAGCATTTGAACATTCAGGTGAAGAATGAGCAGATTCACGTTCAATGCACTTTAAGCATGGAGGATCAAATTCTTCCTGAGTAGCGTTGATTTGTTGAGCAAGTAATGAATCGTGCTCCTTCTGAAGATCTTCATAACACACTCTTAGCTTCTCAAGATCTTGCTTTCTTTGAAGAAATTCATAAGAAAGCTTCTCATGATCAGATAAGAGAGTGTTATGATGACCATGAAGGCTGTCAAACCTAGACTGAAGTCTCTGAAGATTTTCAGTCAGGGCTTTAGTGCGATCCATTTCTTCACCCAACATATCATTACTTTTGTCTAGCATGTTTTGAACCTTTTGCAAGGCCGTTTGTTGTTTAGTGGCAATGCAAACAAGTTTGGTATAACTAAGTTCAATATCATCATCAGATTCATCGTCACTAGACTCGGATGACGAACATTCGGTTACCTTGTCACCCTTTGCCATGAGACATGATGCAGAAGACGATGATTCTGGTTCGAAAGTCATCATGTTGAGAGATTCCTTGAAATCCTCAAACCAGGGATCATGACAAGTTCGATGACCTTCATAGACTTCAGAGATTCGGTCCCAGATAAGCTTTGCATTGCAAAGATGCATAATGCGCCTGAATTCATCTCTGGATAGGCAGGAACAGATGATATCCTTCGCCAAGATGTCAAGTCGAGTGTACTTGCGAATATCATCAGCGTCCGCCATCTTGCATAGATCAGTAAGACCAATCTCAGTGACGGTCCATAGCTCGCTGTTCATTGCCATGAGGCGCTTCATCATCATGGCCTTCCACTTGGGATAATCATGACCGTCAAAGATGGGGCATGTCACTTTCTTCATACCTGCGGTCGACATAACTAGAACTCCAGGTGGTTAAACCAAAATCACATAGAACAAGGGAGTACCTTGCTCTGATACCAATTGAAAGTGCGTTATATCGACTAGAGGGGTGTGAATAGGCGATTTTTATGCATTCTTCACTAAGGAATTTGCCGGTGAGGAAATTCCTTAGCGAAGAACTACTTGCAGCAGAATAAGTACTCAGAAGTAAGCATGACGGAATACACACATGGTCATCATGATGAAATGAAGACAAACACAGAGTACAGAAAGCGTAAACACGGGATAACACAAGATGAAGACAAACAGACTGAAGAAATTGAACTGAGGAAATTGAGAAAGTCTTCAGTCAAAGTCTTCACACAGATATGAACAAACACTCAACACAGTAATGAGGAAATGAAAGAGTTGAGGAAATAGAACCAGTAAGGTTGGTGAAGACAATGATTTGGTAGACCAGTTCCAACTGCTGTCTCAGTTGTACATCTAGTTGGAGCGGCTGAGTATTTAAACTCGAGGACACACAGTCCTGGACACCCAGTCACTGAGCACGTAGCTCAGGACACCAAGTCCTCACCGTATTCTCCTTGAACTAAGGTCACACAGACCTCGTCCAATCACTCGTGGTAAGTCTTCAAGCGACTTCCAAACCTTCATAGACTTCGGTCACTCGACGATCCACAATTCCTCTTGGATGCTCTAGACCATGACGCCTAACCGTCTGGAAGAAGCACAGTCTTCAAAGGTAACAAGCGTCGGATCCACGCAGGATCAATCTCTTCAGTGATGCTCAATCACTTTGGGTTTGTGGGTGTTTGGGTTTGGATTTTCCTCACTCGATGATTTTCGCTCAAAGTCCTCGGAGGATGGGTTGCTCTCAAATGACAAGTGTCAGTTTCTCTCAGAGCAGCCAACCTGCTAGTGGTTGTAGGGGGAGGCTATTTATAGCCTAGGGAGCAGCCCGACATGATAAGACATAAATGCCCTTCAATGATATGACCGTTATGTGGATAAGATATTTTGGGAGAGCTGGCGCGTAGCACAGCAACGGTCGGAAATTTGACTCTCAAATTCCTCAGGGCTATCATGTTCCTCACTGTGTAGGCAATCCGCACTGGCGAATTCCTAACTCCTCAGTCAGAGCAAATTCCTCAGCGACCAGAAGAACTTCGTCTCTGTCTCTGAAGAAATTGACTGAACTGTATGAGATTTCCAATGGCTTCACTTGAAGGGATTGGTAGGTGTAGGATTTTGAGTTGAGCATCACATGGAAATTTTTCCTTAGTATTTCCTCGACCCCCTTTAACAGTACGATGTTTCCTATGACTCAAGAAGGAGAAAAACAAAACTATGAAAACGGAAGTCTTCAAGCTTCATATTCCTCGCATGTATATCAAGTCTTCACGGACACACCAATTTCTTCACTTTCAAAGTCTTCAGGAAAGTCTTCAGAAATACCAAAATCTTCAGTCGAAGATATTCATTTTTAGGGGTCGACTTTCTCTGTAAATATCAAACTCCTCATAGACTTATAGACCTGTGTACACTCATAAACACATTAGACCCTTAACCTATAAGTCTTCAATACACCAAAATCACTAAGGGGCACTAGATGCACTTACACTTTTCAGACTATGAGTAAGGTGCTTTAGGTCGTGGTCTTATACTCAGTGATGCCGTTGGAGTTGATGGACTCATTTAACTTCCAAGTCTTCCGCTGCTATCGTTATTAGATGTCCTTAAGCCATATTTATTGTAATAAGTTCTCTTTTGAGACATTTGATGTAATAAGTGTGTGATTGCTACTCTGTTATAAATCCTTCAAGTGTTGTGTGTGTCAGCATTACCGATCCAGGGATGACACTGATGCACAGGGATCAGACTATTTGAGGTCTCGTCGCTACAAGATGGTATCAGAGCACATGCTGACTGTAGGACACGACCACTAAGCTAAATCCCTAGATCACTCTCTCTCTTCTCATTTCTGACACCTCATCTTGTCTACTCTGTTAGGAATGGCGGATGCAAGGAAAGAGTTCACGCAACCGGATGAAGATACACCCTTTGGACGCCACCTGAAGGAAGTCACTAAGTACCTGAACACCGGGACCTACATTGCCACTCTACCAGAAGAGGAGCATCGGATGATTGAAGTTCAAGTTCCAGGAAGGACGCTCATGCCCGTCACTGAGCCCATAGAGTTTTCTTTTGATGCACCAACCTGGAGTCTAGGAAAGAGCATGGCAGCCCACATCACAATGGGACGCATTGGATAAGTTTACCACAAGGATCTCAAGGATACTATCTACCAGATTTGTGGGCGCTGAGACGAGCAATGGGAGATGATCAGCACGAGAAAGGATAGATCAATTGCAGCTTTCATCCAGGAGTTAAACCAGCACATTCAGCGCTAGGAGAACCAGATGTGCGCAGGCATGATAGATCTGAAGAAGGCTATGACCAAGATCATGGAGCTGGAGGAAGAACTTAAGTCTACAGGTGATGGTTATGAGGAGGAAATGACAACACTTGTGGAGAAGAATGAAGATGTGAAGAAGAAGCTAAAGGTGTTTATGGGATTTCCCACGACTGGAGGAGAAGACGATGATTGCACTTTCTCGGAGAACTACATCATCATCGATGACACCGACTCGGACCCAGACGATAGAGATGATGACTTTGTTGATGAAGTTGGAGCAGATATCATGGAGTCTTCGACCGATCAATTTTTCTAGTCGACCACCATAACAGTAGTAGTATTTCCCCCATGTATATAGTATAGTCCGAGCACTTTCGTGACGATAGTTAGACCGTTGTATGCCCTTGTTTGATTTGATTGAAGTGAAATTGTTTGCAATTGTCTCATGTGCATAAGGGTAGTTGAGGGAGTCCTGGATTAGGGGGTGTCCGGATAGCCGAACTATCACCGTTGGCCGGACTCCTGGACTATGAAGATACAAGATTGAAGACTTCGTCCCGTGTCCGGATGGGACTTTCCTTGGCGTGGAAGGCAAGCTTGGTGATACGGATATGTAGATCTCCTACCATTGTAACCGACTCTGTGTAACCCTAACCCTCTCCGGTGTCTATATAAACCGGAGGGTTTTAGTCCGTAGGACGAACAACAATCATACCATAGGCTAGCTTCTAGGGTTTAGCCTCTTTGATCTCATGGTAGATCTACTCTTGTACTACCCATATCATCAATATTAATCAAGCAGACGTAGGGTTTTACCTCCATCGAGAGGACCCGAACCTGGGTAAAAACATCGTGTCCCTTGTCTCCTGTTACCATCCGCCTAGACGCACAGTTCGGGACCCCCTACCCGAGATCCGCCGATTTTGACACCGACATTGGTGCTTTCATTGAGAGTTCCTCTGTGTCGTCACCTTTAGGCCCGATGGCTCCTTCGGTCATCAACAACGACGCGGTCCAGGGTGAGACTTTTCTCCCTGGACAGATCTTCGTATTCGGTGGCTTTGCACTGCGGGCCAATTCACTTGGCCCTGGAGCAGATCGAAAGCTACGCCCCCGGCCATCAGGTCAGATTTGGGAGTTTGAACTACACGGCTGACATCCGCGGAGACTTGATCTTCGACGGATTCGAGCCACAGCCAAGCGCGCCGCACTATCTCGATGGGTATGATCTAGCTCTGCCACCGAACAGTGCCCTGGAGGCTGCACCAGCGTCCGCTCCGACCCTTAGCTCAGAGCCGAATTCGCCGATCGAGGACGAGTGGCTGGACACCGCCTCGGGGGCTAGATCTCTACGGCGATTGAGCCGAACACCATCCCTGTCCTTTGCAAAGCCCGTGACTCCGAGGGGCGGACTCCTCTCTGGACTCCGAACCTCCCGCGCCCCTGCCAATCAAATCCGATTGGGCGCCGGTTATGGAGTTCACTGCCGCAGACATCTTTCAGCACTCGCCCTTTGGCGATATCCTGAATTCACTAAAGTCTCTCTCTTTATCAGGAGAGCCCTGGCCGGACTATGGTCAGGAAGGTTGGGATGCGGACGACGAAGAAATTCAACGCCCACCCACCACCCACTTTGTAGCCACTGTCGATGATTTAATCGACATGCTCGACTTCGACTCCGAAGACATCAACGGTATGGACAACGATGCAAGAGACAACCAAGAACCAGCGCCTACAAGGCACTGGAAGGCCACCTCGTCATACGACATATACATGGTGGACATCCCAAAAGATGGGAATGGCAATGGAATAGCGGAGGATGACCTCTCCAAGAAACAGCCCAGGCGCCGGCGTCAGCGGCGCCGCTCTAAATCCCGCCACAGCAAAAACAGTGATTCCAGCACGGGAGATAATAACACCCCGGACAGTGCCGAAGACAACCCCCTCCAGCAGGATTCAGCACAGGAGGAGGGAGAAGCCAGCCCTCATGATAGAGCGGCAGACAGAGAGGTAGAGGACGATAATTATATGCCTCCCTCCGAAGATGAAGCAAGCCTCGACGACGACGAATTTGTCGTGCCCGAGGATCCCGTCGAACAAGAGCGTTTCAAGCGCAGGCTTATGGCCATGGCAAGCAGCCTTAAGAAAAAGCAGCAGCAGCTTAGAGCTGACCAAGACTTGCTAGCTGACAGATGGACCGAAGTCCTTGCAGTCGAAGAGTACAAACTCGATCGCCCCTCCAAGAGCTACCCAAAACGCAGGCTGCTACCCCAATTAGAGGAAGCACCCAAACCTACATCACCAGCGCATGACGCAGCCGACCGGCCAGCTCGTGGCCGCGACAGAGAGGCCCCTAGGCCCTCCACTAAAGCCGCACCCCAGCGTCACTCGAAAATTACAAAGCCACGGGGAAATGCGCCAGACTTGCAAGACATATTGGAGGACAAGGCAAGGCAAATAAGATCGATCTACGGATCGTGTGGGAGCCCCACGACACATGATGACAACCGTCATGCCGGATACAGCAATTCCGGCCGGGCCAAACACAGTAGACAAAGCTCATTTCAGTTGTGTCGTGATATAGCCCAATACAGAGGCGCCTCACACCCACTATGCTTCACAGATGAAGTAATGGATCATCAAATCCCCGAGGGTTTCTAACCCTTAAACATTGAATCATACGACAGCACAACAGATCTTGCGGTTTGGATCGAGGACTATCTCCTTCACATCCACATGGCCCGCGGTGATGATCTACACGCCATCAAATACCTCCCACTCAAGCTTAAAGGACCAGCTCGGCATTGGCTCAACAGCTTGCCAGCAGAATCAATTGGTTGTTGGGAAGACCTGGAAGCCGCATTCCTTGATAACTTCCAGGGCACATATGTGCGACCACTAGACGCTGATGACCTAAGCCACATAATTCAGCAGCCAGATGAATCGGCCAGACAATTCTGGACACGGTTCTTAACCAAAAAAAATCAAATCGTTGACTGTTTGGATGCAGAGGCCCTTGCAGCCTTCAAACATAACATCCGCGACGAGTGGCTTGTCCGGCACCTAGGACAGGAAAAGCCGAAATCCATGGCAGCCCTCACATCACTCATGACCCGCTTCTGCGCGGGAGAGGACAGCTGGCTAGCTTGCAGTAACAACCTGACCAAAAACCCTGGTAGTTCGGATACCAAGGACAGCAATGGCAGGTCGCATCGCAACAAGCACAAGCGCCGCATTAACGGCGATAATGCTGATGATACGGCAGTCAATGCCGGATTCAGAGGCTCCAAACCCGGTCAGCGGAAAAATCCGTTCAAAAGAAATACTCAGGGCCCGTCCAATTTGGACCGAATACTCGATCACTTGTGCCAGATACATGGCACCCCCGAAAAACCAGCCAACCACACCTACAGGGATTGTTGGGTGTTCAAGCAGGCACGCAAGTTAAATGCCGAAAGCAACGACAAGGGGCTGCATAGCGATGACGAGGAGGAGCCCCGGCCGCCGAATAATAGAGGACAGAAGGGCTTTCCCCCACAAGTGCGGACGGTGAACATGATATACGCAACCCACATACCCAAAAGGGAGCGGAAGCGTGCACTAAGGGACGTATACATGATGGAGCCAGTCGCCCCAAAGTTCAACCCGTGGTCCTCCTACTCGATCACTTTTGATCGAAGGGACCACCCCACTAGCATCCGCCACGGCGGATTCGCCGCATTGGTTCTTGACCCAATCATTGATGGATTTCATCTCACTAGAGTCCTGATGGACGGCGGCACCAGCCTGAACCTGCTTTACCAGGATACAGTGTGCAAAATGGGCATAGACCCCTCAAGGATTAAACCCACAAAAACGACCTTTAAAGGTGTCATACCAGGTGTAGAGGCCAACTGTACAGGCTCAGTTACACTCGAAGTGGTCTTCGGATCCCCGGATAACTTCCGAAGCGAGGAATTAATCTTCGACATAGTCCCGTTCTGCAGCGGCTATCACGCACTGCTCGGACGAACCGCATTTGCAAAGTTCAATGCGGTGCCGCACTACGCATACCTCAAGCTCAAGATGCCAGGCCCTCGAGGAGTAATCACGGTCAATGGAAACACCGAACGCTCTCTCCGAACGGAGGAGCATACGGCAGCCCTCGCAGCGGAAGTACAAAGCAGCCTCTTAAGGCAATTCTCAAGTCCAACTACTAAACGTCCGGACACCGTCAAGCGCGCCCGGAGTAACCTACAACAAGACCGCATGGCATGTTCCGAGCGTGCGTAGCAATGCGGCCCCAACCCCAGCCCTCGCGAAATCGCGAGACCAGTACCACACGTACATAACTACGCTCTGGAGATACCATGGGCATAGGGGGAGGGGCACGACCACGGCATGCCCAGAGTGCGGCTCAACCGCACCAGGGGCTCCCAATGGTGTCATTCTTTTTTTCTTATTCTCAGGACTCCGTTTTCCAGAAGCCCTGTCTGGCAGTAGAATCGCCGAACTCATGATGCAACAGCCAAGGAAGCAGAAAAGCTACGTCGAGTGTCCAGGTGGTCTCTATTACGAGCAGTATACCTGTTTTACATACCATCCCGCAGCCTACCCCTGGAGGGGGACATGTTAAATAGTCCCATCCCTTGCTTATCGCACTATTTGTATCATTCTGCTTTCATTGCAGTATCTTTTGAATAAACAATAATAGCTTCTGCTTATTATTGCATTCCTTTTTTTCCATAAATGTTCATCTATGACATGTTGCACCCGTACAACTTGGTACAGTCAATACACCAGGGGCTTAAGTACCCCAAAACATGGTGTGATAAGTCCGAACACTTTCACAAGTGCGGCACCCCAAACTTATAGCATTATATGCATCGGCTCCGAATCATGTCTTTGGTCAATAGTTGGGTTTGTCCGGCTCCCATGTTTTGGTACCTTACATTCCATTATATCGGCTAAGGTAGCGTTGGCAGAACCACTGCGATTGTGCCCCGGTTGAGCTGGGTTACGCACCTCAGTGGAGAAAGCTAAAACTGACCGTCATGATAGGGCGAGAGCCGGTCACTGTTCGAGAGGTTTTTCGGGTCCCTAAAGACTCATGCCGCTTAGAGCGAGGAGTCGGCATTGTCCGGCCAAGGCGTGGATAGCGCCCCGAACTCGGTCTTCCGAATACCAGGGGCTTCGCCGAAATTTAAAATTATAGAATTCTATGGCTAAGTGAGAGTGTTCAAGCATTATAGTCCGGTTGCCTCGTTCGTCGTGTTGAACGCCTCCTCGAAGGACCCAAGAATGGGAACAAGAGCGCTCAAGTTTATCCCGAACACCCCAGCACTCGTGCCATGGGGGCTGAAGCCAACGACTCGCCATCTCTCAAATTTGATAAACGGCCGCACAGAAGGTAATATTTGAAATTAACAAGCGTTGCTTAGCACATATGAACAAAGTTTTCAGCGTACAGGATAACAAATGCGAGTCTACTCAAAAATTACATCTTTGGAGCATTCACCCACTATAAGGCGGGCACCCTTCAGGACGCCCTCATAGTACATCTCGGGCTTGCGATACTCCTTGCCCGGCGGTGGCGCGTCCGTCACAAGCTTCTCGGCGTCCATCTTGCCCCAGTGCACTTTAGCATGGGCAAGGGCCTGACGGGCACCTTCAATGCAGACGGAACGCTTGATGACTTCAATCCATGGACAGGCATCCACCAGCCGCCACACCAGACCGAAGTAGCTCCCAGGCATGGCTTCTTTAGGCCACAGCCAAACTATGAGGCCCTTCATGGCCTGTTCGGCCACCTTGTGGAGCTCGACCAGCTGCTTCAGCTGGTCGCTCAGGGGCACCGGATGTCCGGCCTCAGCATATTGAGACCAGAACACCTTTTCCATCGAGCTCCCCTCCTCGGCTCGGTAGAACGCGGCAGCATCAGACACACTACAGGGCAGATCTGCGAACGCTCCTGGAGAGCTCCGAATTCGGGTAAGTAACAGATAATTCACTTTTACATGCTTGCTTTGCATGAAGAATGCCTTACCCGCCGCTATCTTTTTTATCGCCTCAATCTCTTGGAGGGCCTTCTGGGCTTCGGCCTTAGCGGCTTTGGCACTCTCAAGAGCCAAGGCGAGCTCGGACTCTCGAGTCTTCGAGTCACGCTCCAAACTCTCATGTTTTTTCACGAGAGCCTGGAGCTCTTGCCGCACCTCCTCCACCCGCGCCTCCTGCTTCTCTCGCCCGGTGCACTCCGCGGCCGCACTGTTTTCGGCCTTGGACACCGCTTCCTTCAGGGTCGCCACCTCGTTCGTGGCCCCTGCAATACTCACGTTATTCCTGTCATTTTTTGCAACCAAATCCTTTCTATAAGGTATTACTTTAATAAGGTATTACTTACCTTCCTTGTCCTCGAGCTGCTTCTTGGCAAGGCCGAGCTCGTTCTCGGACTGCTCGAGGCTCTCCTTCAATGCATTGACCTCCGCAGTCAGTGCGGCAGAGGTCAACAACGCATCCTGAATTCCCATATTGACATATTTATGTTAGACTCCTGCGTATATCTTGTTTAGATCCTCAGCTCGGCTTTTCTTTCCGAACACCGAACTAACCATCAGGGGCTAGTGTCTATGCGGTAATATCCTTACACATCTTAAAAACTTACCTCAAAGCCTGTTAGAAGGCCGGTACAGGCTTCAGTCAGCCCGCTCTTGGCGGACTAAACTTTCTGGATCACCGCACTCATGATAATGCGGTGCTCCTCGTTGATGGAGGCGCCGTTAAGCGCCTCCAGCAAGCTATCCGGTGCCTCCGGTTGGACGGAGGCCACCAGCGTCGCAGTCTTGCCCTTCTTACGAAGGGGCCGCCTGCATGACTCCGGAACCACTGAAGGTTCCGGTGCGGAGTCCGGCCCAGGGCCGGACTTAGAACCCCTTGGGGTTTGATCCTCCTTATGCCCAAAGTCCGGGAGGTTGCCTTGCGGCACCTCCGGGACCTCCTCCTCCTAGCTGGGCCCCTTTTGGGACCCTACCTCAGCGTCATGAGCAGCACGAGGAGAGGAGGCGGCCAGAAGTGAAGTGCTATTCACGTCCGACGGAGCCAGGGAGCCGCTCGTTGAAATGTCGAGCTCGTCCTTGGACGGGCTGCAGGGTTGTATTCGGCATTAGGAGATTCTATGCGACAAACGAAACGCCATGAATTATTCTGGTATCCGGACACTTACAATGTCGCCAGGGGCTTAGCCCTCGGTGGCCACTCCTCTTCGCCGTCGTCGGCGTTGGTGGAGTAGTCCGGAGGAAGGGTCTTTCCCTTCTTGGACCCTCCGGCCTCCCCAGTTGGGGAGGCCTTCCTTTTCTTCTCTCCCCCCGCTGGGGGAGAAGCCTCTTTTTTCTCCTCCTCGTCTTCGCGGGAGGAGTCCGCCTCAGAGTCATCGGACGATGAGTCCGATAACACCTGACACCGGGAACTCTTTCGGGTTCTCGTGGCCTTCTTCTTGGCCTTCTTATCCGGCACCACGTGAGGTGCCGGAACCAGCAGCCCCGTCAATCGGGCGTCCGCTGGGTCTTCTGGTAAGGGAGTCGGACAGTTAACCTTCCCAGACTTCTTCTGCTAGGCCTGTCAAAGGTAAGGGAGTTTAGATCCCGCATAGAGTCAAACTATGAAAAACAAGTGTCCTGTAAAGGGTAAAATAGCTTACCTCGCCGGCTTGATGCTGCGAGCTGAATCCGGGATCTTTGGTAGCGGATGCGGGAGCCTCGGCGCCCTTGAACAGCACCTTCCAGGCATCTTCGTACGTAGTGTCGAAGAGCCTGCTCAAGGTTTGGTGCTGTGCCGGATCAAACTCCCACAAGTTGAAGGCACGTTGTTGGTACGGGAGGATCCGGTGGATGAGCATGACCTGGACTATGTTGACAAGCTTGATCTTCTTGTTCACAAGGTTTTGGACGCAGGTTTGGAGTCCGGTCAGCTCTTCCAAATCACCCCATGTCAGGCCCTTCTCTTTCCAGGAGGTGAGCCGTGTGGGGATGCCAGATCGGAATTTGGGGGCCACTGCCCATTCAAGGTCACGCGGCTCGGTGATGTAGAACCACCCCGATTGCCACCCTTAGATGGTTTCCACGAAGGAGCCCTCGAGCCATATGATGTTGGGCATCTTGCCCACCATGGTGCCTCCGCACTCTGCCTGCTGGCCACCCACTACCTTTGGCTTGACATTGAAGGTCTTCAGCCATAAGCCGAAGTGGGGCTTGATGCGGAGGAAGGCTTCGCACACGAGGATGAACGCCGAGATGTTGAGGATGAAGTTCGGGGCCAGATCGTGGAAATCTAGGCCATAGTAGAACATGAGCCCCCGGACAAATGGGTGAAGTGGAAAACCTAGTCCGCGGAGGAAGTGGGTGAGGAACACCACCCTCTCATGGGGTCTGGGGGTGGGGAGGAGCTGCCCCTTGTCGGGGAGCCGATGCGCAATGTCGCTGGACAAGTATCCGGCCTTCCGCAGCTTTTTGACTTGTTCCTCTGTTACGGAGGAGGCCATTCACTTGCCTCCCGCTCCGGACATGGCTGGAGAAGGTTGAGGAGGGATGTGCGGACTTGGGCGCTGGAGCTCGAGTGCGCGGAAATGGGTGAGCAAAGAAGGAAGAAGGCGTAGGTGAAAAGGTGGATCCTTATCCCCTTATATGGACGGACGAAGCTATGCGTTCCCCACCAGCCTGGTAAAACTCGCTTATCTCCCAAGCACCATAATCAATGGCGCGACTGGGTTACCCACACTCGTATTAATGGGAATCCTGGAATAAGGGGACACGATCTCTGCTTTGACAAGACGTGCCAAAGAAACCGCCTCGCTAAACACTCTAAGATGGGACAGTAAAAACGATTCCAATAAAGGCTTGGCCGTGGTGTGACGTCACGCCGCAGAATACGTCAGCAGATTGAATTTGTGTAAAGATTATTCTCTCTACGGTGGTATGTGGAACTTATTTTGCAGAGCCGGACACTATCCTTGTGTTCAAAATCTTCTATGAAGTGTTCGGAGGAGGAACCCGCCTTGCAATGTCGAAGACAATATGCACGCCGGACTCGTCGTCATTGAAGCCTGGTTCAGGGGCTACTGAGGGAGTCCTGGATTAGGGGGTGTCCGGATCGCCGAACTATCACCGTTGGCCGGACTCCTGGACTATGAAGATACAAGATTGAAGACTTCGTCCCGTGTCCGGATGGGACTTTCCTTGGCGCGGAAGGCAAGCTTGGCGATACGGATATGTAGATCTCCTACCATTGTAACCGACTCTGTGTAACCCTAACCCTCTCCGGTGTCTATATAAACCGGAGGGTTTTAGTCCGTAGGACGAACAACAATCATACCATAGGCTAGCTTCTAGGGTTTAGCCTCTTTGATCTCGTGGTAGATCTACTCTTGTACTACCCATATCATCAATATTAATCAAGCAGGAGTAGGGTTTTACCTCCATCGAGAGGGCCCGAACCTGGGTAAAAGCATCGTGTCCCTTGTCTCCTGTTACCATCCGCCTAGACGCATAGTTCGGGACCCCCTACCCGAGATCCGCCGGTTTTGACACCGACAGTAGTGTTTTTCTCTCTAGACCTCATTCTCTTCTATATTCTCATCTTTTCTAAAACCTCAGATGCCTCCGAGACGTGACAATGGATTTGCTTTCCCACCGGAGCTCACTCAGTTGATCCAGCATCAGAATGCATTGATGCAGATACTAGTCCAGAATCAGAATTAGGGGAACAACAACAACAACAACAACCCAACACCACCACCACTTGTTGATCACTTAGCCCGTTTCTTGAGGCTGAATCCGCCGGTGTTCTCTAGTAGCACCGAGCCAATAGTTGCAGATGATTGGCTCCACAAGATGGGAAGGGAGTTAACCACTGCAGGATGCACAGATGCGGAGAGGGTGCATTTTGCCGCACATCATCTTGATGGACCCGCAGCATCCTAGTGGGAGAATTTCACAGCCACTTATCCTATCGACACTGTCACATGGGATCAGTTTCAGCAGGCTTTCCATACTTCCCATGTTTCAGCAGGAGCTATGGCCATGAAGAAGCGTGAGTTCCACAACTTATGCCAAGGAGGACATACTGTTGGCCAGTATGTGGATGACTTTAGTAAGTTAGCACGTTATGCCCCAGATGACGTTGCTACGGATGCAGCTAAGCAGGAAAAGTTTCTGGCAGGACTGAATGATGAGTTGAGCATGTAGTTGATGGTAGCAACCTTCAACAACTACCAGGAGATGGTAGATCGAGCTCTCATGATTCAAGGGAAGCAGCAGCAGATGACAACCGTAAGAGGAAGTATGGACAAGGGAAGTACAATTCTAGAGCTCAGCAGAAGCCTCGTTTTACCCCAAACTCGGGAGGACCTTTTTAGCATACCCATGGAGGAGGTAGTTCGCACAACCACAGTGGCCCCAAAAATGGTAATAGGAATGGAGGAAGCAATGGACAGAATCTTACCAACCCATCAACCCCAGCCAAGAGGGATCTAAGCCACATTACCTGTTACAAATGCCAGAAGACTAGACATTATGCCACTGAATGTCCTGAAGCAAAGAATGGAAATGGCAACGGGAGCTCTGGGAAGAAGCCTAACCCTTTCAACAAGGGACAGGTAAACTACGTTAGCGTGGAGGAGGTTGAAGCCCAGCCAGATGCAGTAATAGGTAAGTTTTTGGTTAATTCATTTACTGCAATCGTTCTTTTTGATACTGGTGCATCGCATTCATACATATCAAGGGGATTTGTAGATAAGTACAAACTGCCACCAAGGTTCTTAGAACACCTATGTTAGTAAGCTCACCAGGAGCGGAGTATATGGCCAGTGCAGGATGTTTTCAAGTGCCATTGACCGTAGGCAGGCATATTTTCCCCTCGGATTTGATAATTTTGGAGTCGCAAGGTTTGGATGTGATTCTGGGTATGTATTGGCTATCGATGTATGGAGGAAACATCGATTTCATTAGTAAGTCGATTTTTCTTACCACCCCAGAAGGAAGAAGGATTAAGTATGTATCCCGGCATGAGCCAAGGAGGACCCAAGTAAATTCCTTAACAGGAGTTGTACAGGAGGAAGTACCAGTCGTGAAGGATTTTCCTGATGTATTTCCAGAAGAGTTGCCACGCATGCCACCGGATAGAGACATTGAGTTTTTGATTGAGCTTTTGCCAGGCACAGGGCCTATATCGAAGAGACCGTACAGGATGCCCGCATAGGATTTGGAAGAAATTAAGAAGCAGATTAAGGAGCTATTGGATAAAGGATATATTTGCCCAAGTTCTTCACCTTGGGGATCGCCAGTGCTTCTAGTGGAGAAGAAGGATGGATCATTAAGGATGGTTGTTGATTATTGAGGATTGAATGAAGTGACAATCAAGAACAAGTACCCACTATCGATGATCAATGATTTAATTGACCAGTTGCAAGGAGCTAAGGTATTTTCCAAGATCGATCTACGATCGGGATACCATCAGTTGAAGATTCAAGAGCAGGATATACCTAAGACGGCTTTTACCACCATGTATGGGTTGTATGAGTATACCGTTATGTCATTTGGTCTGACTAACGCACCTGCATTCATGAACATGATGAACAAGGTGTTTGTGGAGTTTCCGGATAAATTCGTCGTGGTGTTCATTGATGATATTCTGGTCTACTCGAAGAATGAAGAGGAGCATAAGGAGCATTTGCGTTTGGTACTTGCGAAGCTCAGAGAACATCAATTATATGCCAAGTTCAGCAAATGCGAGTTTTGGTTTAAGGAAGTTGGATTCCTCGGACATGTTATATCCGGAGAAGGAATAGCAGTAGACCCCACCAAAGTTGTCACTGTGACAAATTGGGAAGCCCCAACGACAGTTGGAGAGATCCGGAGTTTTCTTGGACTCGCAAGATACTACCGAAGGTTCATTCAGAATTTCTCGAGGATTGCAAAGCCCATGACGGTGTTGTTGAAAAAGGACACCAAGTTCAAATGGACTGAGGAATGTGAGGCCAGTTTTCAGGAGTTGAAGAAACGTTTGGTTACATCACCGGTGTTGATTCTGCCAGATCAGCGCAAGGATTATGATGTGTATTGTGACGCTTCACGTCGGGGACTTGGAGTAGTGCTTATGCAGGAGGGAAGAGTTGTTTCGTATGCCTCACGATAGCTTAAGCCCCATGAGTTGAATTATGCTACACATGATTTGGAGTTAGCAGTCGTTGTGCATGCATTGAAGACATGGAGACATTTTCTCATCGGAAATCATTGTGAGGTGTACATGGATCACAAGAGTTTGAAGTACATTTCCATGCAAAAGGAGTTGAATCTCAGGCAAAGGAGATGGTTGGAGCTCATCAAGGATTATGATATGAGATTGCATTATCACCCCGGAAAGGCTAACGTAGTAGCCGATGCGTTGAGCCGCAAGAGCCATGTCAACACACTCTTGACCTGAGAGTTAACGAAGGAGTTAGCCAAGGATCTTCACGAGCTATGTTTGGAGATAGTTCCGAGAGGCTATGTTGCAGCGTTGGAGATTCAGTCGACTTTGATGGATAAGATCAGAGAAACTTAGAAGACTGACAAGGAAATTGCCGAGATAAAGGAAAGGATGAGCAAAGGAAAAGCTAAAGGATTCTGTGAGGATGAGCACGATACCTTATGGTTTGAAGATCGCGTCTATGTGCCTAATGACACGGAGATCAGGAAGTTGATTCTGCAAGAGGCCCATGATTCGCCGTACTCAATTCACCCAGGAAGCACCAAGATGTATATGGATTTGAAGGACACTTTCTGGTGGACCGGAATGAAGAAGGATATTGCATAGTATGTAGCAGTACGTGATGTATGTCAGAGAGTGAAAGCAGAGCATTAGAAGCCAGCAGGATTGGTACAGCCATTGCCAATACCCGAATGGAAGTGGGATAAGCTAGGCATGGATTTTATCACGGGATTGCCCAGGACTCGTTCAGGCTATGACTCGATTTGGGTTGTAGTCGATCGATTGACGAAGGTAGCTCAGTTCATCCTAGTGAAGACCACTTACACCAGTTCTAAGTTGGCAAAGATATACATGACCAGGATCGTAGGTCTGCATGGAGTTCTGATGAGCATTGTATTAGATAGAGGAACCCAGTTTACCTCAAAGTTCTGGAATCAGTTGCACGAAACTTTGGGTACCAGGCTAGAGTTCAGTATAGCCTTTCATCCATAGACAGATGGACAGACTGAGAGAGTCGATCAGATTCTGGAGGATATGCTGAGAGCTTGTGCGCTAGACTATGGATCTAGTTGGGACGAGAATTTGCCATATGCAGAGTTCTCTTACAACAACAGTTATCAATCCAGTTTGAAGATGGCCCCCTTCGAAGCTTGTACGGAAGGAGGTGCAGGACACCGTTGTTGTGGGACGAAGTTGGAGACCGTCAGTTGTTTGGGCCAGATTTGATTAAAGAGTCTGAACATAAGGTGAAGTTGATTCGCGATAGGCTCAAGGTAGCCCAGTCCAGGCAGAAGAGCTATGCAGATTCTAAACGCAAGGAGACAGGGTTTATTTGCGAGTATCACCACTTCGAGGAGTTAAGCATTTTTGGAGTTAAGGGAAAGTTAGCGCCATGTTTTGTAGGACCATACAGAGTTTTGGAACGTATGGGAGAAGTTGCTTACAAGTTGGAATTGCTCGAAGGATTGTCAGGAGTTCATGATGTGTTCCACGTTTCCCAGCTTAAGAAGTGCCACGCGGAGATGGCTGATATACTGCTGAGAGATACAGTGCCGCTGGAAGCGATTCAGTTGGATAATGATTTGACCTATGAGGAGAAACCAGTCAAGATTCTCGATTTTGCCAGTCGAGTCACGGCAGCAAGGTTATCAAGTTTTGCAAGGTTCAGTGAAGCCACCACACCGAAGATGAAGCCGCCTGGAAGCGAGAGGAAGATCTGCTGAAGGACCACTGTCGGTGTCAAAACCGGCGGATCTCGGGTAGGGGGTCCCGAACTGTGCGTCTAGGTGGATGGTAACAGGAGACAAGGGACACGATGTTTTACCCAGGTTCGGGCCCTCTTGATGGAGGTAAAACCCTACGTCCTGCTTGATTGATATTGATGATGTGGGTATTACAAGAGTAGATCTACCACGAGATCAAGGAGGCTAAACCCTAGAAGCTAGCCTATGGTATGATTGTTGTTCGTCCTAAGGACTAAAACCATCCGGTTTGGCTAGGGTTACACAGAGTCGGTTACAATGGTAGGAGATCTACATATCCGTATCACCAAGCTTGCCTTCCACGCCAAGGAAAGTCCCATCCGGACACGGGACGAAGTCTTCAATCTTGTATCTTCATAGTCTTGGAGTCCGGCCGATGATGATAGTTCGGCTATCCGGACACCCCCTAGTCCAGGACTCCCTCAGTAGCCCCCGAACCAGGCTTCAATGACGACGAGTCCGGCGCGTATATTGTCTTCGGCGTTTGCAAGGCGGGTTCTCCTCCATATTCCATGGGTTTGCCGAATAGTGTCCGGCTTCCTTATAAATGTTGCGCTCCTTAGCTTCTACGTCCAATAATGGCCCTCTTCCACGTGTCGCATGAATGCGAAAAGCCAGGGTATTTTTATGTTTTACCCCCTAGTTGCGCGAATAAGCTGCCTATAAGAGAGGCGAGGATCCAGATCCGAATCACACCATCCTCCTTCCGCAAGTACTCATCGAAGCGCATCTGACAAAAATCCATTCCAACATGGACAGTCGACGCGGCTCCTCCTCTCGTGCTCCCAGTCCTCAGCCAGGAGATTGGAGGAGATGTTCAGTCCCGCACAGCGAGTTAGTGATGCTCCAAGCAGAGGGATACCTTCCACCAGCCTTTATGGTTCCGGTTCGAGCCGGACTGGCCACCTACAAGGGTGGGAAGCAGGCGGAGAGCGTCCCCAATCCCTCCAAAGGAGAGCGGGTATGCTTTGTCCCCTACCTAATAAGGGGACTCGGATTTCCCATACATCCGTTTCTCCGGGGGCTCCTGGAGTTCTATGGAATCCAACTTCACCACCTCACACCTGCCTCCATCTTGCACATCGCGGGCTTTGTAGCTCTTTGCGAGCTGTTCTTGGGCATCGAGCCCCATTTTGCACTGTGGAAGAGATTGTTTTGCCTCGTACCTCATTCTCACGAGGGGTCGATATATCAAGTGGGCGGAGCCGAAATATGGCGCATCGCCGGGACCAGATATCTATCTGGAACCCCGAAGAAGGCGTCCGAAGACTGGCCTTCGGAATGGTTCTATATCAAAGACGCCCCGCTGCCGGATCCAGTTCGGATCGGCCTCCCGGAGTTTAGTAACGCTCCTCTGAAGAAACGCCTGAGTTGGCGCCCGCGGAGCCCTCAACGGGAAGATGATAGGAGCGTCCAATATCTTATGGGCCGGATAAGGTTACTGGCCCATTCCGGATTGATCATGATTGGAGTCATGGCCACATGCATTATGCGAGGGGTGCAGCCGCTCCAATATAGGGGCCACCCCATGTGGGATTTCAACGGGGAGAATGACGCCACCCGTGATGGCCGCCAGGGGCCGGGATCGACCGCCGATCTGGTGAAGATCCTGTCTGGCTTGTACAAGGGGGAGAAGGAGGACTTCCTCCGCATGAGTCCATTGAATGGATTCTCCATGAATAACCCTCAGAGCTAGGTAAGCGGACGTTTATATATTCGATCCATGCTTTCAAAGTTAAGTGTCTTACTTTATGATTTCGATGCAGGAACTGCGCCGGGATGTGGAGGGCATAGAAAGCCCGAGTCCACAACCCGAGGATCTGGGAAGATCCCTTGATCCGGCCTCCGGAGAGGATCCGGACATAGAGGTGGAGCTGACTGACGGGGTGTTCCACCAACTCAGCATAGACAATGCTCTAGTCGCCATTACGGCAGACTACCCCGGTTTATCTCCGGCTTCCCAGGTGAGTACGACCAAGTCCTGACACCATTACTTTTTTAATGCTTATTCCTGACCACCGTATACCAAGGTGCTTCGCAGGAGGTGCCTTTACGACGGGAAACCGAGCCCGTGGCGACTGACCAACCAGGGTCAGTGCGGCCCAGCAGGCGAAAGAGGAGTGCGGCGCGAATCGAAACATCGTCGCAAAGGTATGGAGCACCATTGTCTTTAAGGGAAAGACTCCTGGGAGGTATATTAATGCTCATGATTCTTCCAGGAGAAAGAGCGCTCGCCGGACTGTGCCCGGAGAGGTTGCCAACCAAGCCTCCGCCAGCCAGGCTCCAACACCTGGTCCGGAGGAGGAGGCGAGCGCAAGGCGCGAGCCGGATGCTCCTCCAACGGAGGATGCCGACAGGCTGTCCGCCACCAGGTCTGAGGTGGAGAGCGCCATGAATCACAGGCGCCGTTGGACAGTTCTTCATGACGCGTGTTTCTCCCCAGAGGCGTTGAATGCCTTTAATGCGGGAGACGCGCATCTCCGTGCTGCTCAAGATGGTTTAACCAGAGCCACGGAGCAGTATGTGAAAGACATACGGGTGAGGAATTTTAATAGTTATATATGCCAGTAGCCCCCGAGACTTAAAATAGTTAAACTAACTGATTTAAGGATCATTTGTTATACAGGATCTTACGGAGAAGAATACCCACCTATCCCAGGAGCTTCAAGAATGCAAGGCCCAACTTGAGGCCGCACTAGCCGCCGCCGGGGGAGCCATAGAGACCCCCTCTAGTAATACATATTTCGAAAAGATAAATGGTTTATGAAGTGCGGCGTGTGCGTTTAGTCTGACAATAATATTGCAGAGGGTGCCGGACTAGATCCGGACAAGCAACTTCTGTTGCGCCAGCTGAAGGCCGGCGAGAAGGTGCTTATGAGGGTGCAGCAGGAGAGGAACAAACTCCAAGATGCCAACACCCGGCTGGGCGAAGAA
Organism: Triticum dicoccoides; assembly: GCF_002162155.2. NCBI lineage: Eukaryota > Viridiplantae > Streptophyta > Magnoliopsida > Poales > Poaceae > Triticum > Triticum dicoccoides. Next base: position 46,780,729 of record NC_041393.1, read on the forward strand.
CTAAAAGATGTTCGGGTCCAGCTGTCTAACTCCGTAAAGGAGAATCGGTGGCTTCGTCGCGGCATTTACAGTAAGTGCTTGAGCAAACTCTTTTGAAAAGAAGAGTTCGGCGAGGAAGTCGATTGACAGAAATGTTTCTGTAGGTGTGCTCACGGGTCATCCAGCGGAGGAAATGCCTGGTTCCATGGGTGACCTTCTTCCCGAGCTGCTGCAACTGCACGAACATGTCCGGCAGGCGATGAGCGGCGTCGTGCAGGCCTTATGGCCGTCCGTCTCCCTACCTGAGGGTCTTGGAGGGCTTGCTGAGAAGCTTCAGGGAGTACGGCAGCGCTTCCGTCTGTGGAAGATATCGGCCTGCCGTCAAGGCGCCAGGGAGGCCTGGGCCATGGTGAAGACGCGGTACACGAAGGCTGATCCAGACCACTTGGCCGAGGTCGGACCTGTGGGGCCCGATGGGAAGGAGATCCCTGTGAGCCTGGTGTACGGCCAAGTAGAGTTGGCCGCGAAATATTCCCAACGGGACTGTAAACTAGATAGCATGTTAGATGGGATTGAAGAGGAGTACAATCAGTCAGTTTGATGATGTAATTTAAAATGACATGTAAAATGCCTTCTAGCCGGATTGTAGATTGTTTGTCTTTGCGGACCTTTTCGCTTCAACCTCGGGACCCAACAGTCCGGAGTGTGTCCGAATACCCTCACGGTTATACAAAAACCGGGGCATGCATGGAGACCAGGCGTAGGGGTCATAAGTGCTTTATCAGACAAGTGCCCAACTAGCTATGTTATATTACATGGTTAGTAAGAAACATCTTCCAGGGAGAATAGTTCCGTTAGGGGTTCCTTTCCCTGGGAGGCATGCCCTAAAGTGCATGTCCGGACTGCGAAAAGAGCAGAAAAAGCATCTGGGGGCAGATAAATAAATAAGTAATAAATCATCTTTCAAGTCACCGACCGAATATTCCCTTAAGAACGCTAACCTTCGGCTTCACCTAGTCTGAGGTACACATCCGGCTGACCCGGCAGTAACAATCGCAGAGGTGCTCCCTTTACCTCCTAGCCGAACAATCGGGAACGTAGGGGTAAGCACAGGAGCCAGGCAACCCAGCTTGGCTAAAACTTAAGTCATATCGATGCATATAATGGTGAGTAAAAGGTACATGCGGAAGTATGACACATGTGTTGGGCATGAAGCCCGTATAAATAAGCTTCTGTTAAAGAAGCCCCCGGGTATAACGAGTGCGAGTAGCACATCAGGTGTGTGCGAACAATGCGCAGATCAGCCCTCAAAGGCTTTTACTGAAAGAGGGAGGAAAAAGGAGGGAAACAAAAGACAGCGAAAAAATATGAAAGGTGGACGGAGGAAGGAGACGAACTCTGAGTCCGGCGCTAGGCATAGAATCTTCGGAGACGGGCTGCGTTCCATGGGTTCGGCTCGAGTCGGTTGTCAAATGCGTTGCATAGATGGTATGCACCGCCGGTAAGGACTTGGTCGATGATGAAGGGACCTTCCCATCTGGGCTTAAGTTTGTCCTTTTTCTTGTCCGGCAGGCGTAGAACTAGCTCGCCAACATTGTAAGTTTTGGCCTGTACTTCTCTGCTTTGATATCTTCGAGCCTGCTGCTGATAGAATGCGGAACGGGATTTTTCCACGTCGCGTTCCTCCTCTAAGGCGTCCAAACTGTCCTGCCGATCCAACTCAGCTTCTCTTTCCTCGTACATGCGCACGCGAGGTGAGTCATGAATGATATCGCAGGGCAAAACTGCCTCTGCGCCGTATACCATAAAAAATGGTGTGAATCTGGTAGTGCGATTTGGCGTGGTCCGCAGCCCCCAGAGTACGGAGTCGAGCTCCTCTACCCAGTGCATGTTAGATTCCGTGAGGGACCGCACTAATCTGGGTTTAATGCCGCTCATGATTAGACCATTCGCTCGTTCGACTTGACCGTTAGTTTGAGGGTGATAGACTGAAGCGTAGTCGAGCTTGATGCCCATGTTTTTGCACCAGAGTTTAACCTCGTCGGCCGTGAAATTCATGCCGTTATCAGTGATGATGCTGTGGGGGACGCCAAAACGGTGTACTACCCCAGATATGAAGTCTATCACGGGTCCGGATTCTATCGTTTTAACTAGCTTGGCCTCTATCCATTTGGTGAATTTGTCCACCATGACCAATAAATATTTTTGCTTGTGGGTTCTCCCTTTAAAGGGTCCAACCATGTCAAGCCCCCAGACCGCGAACGGCCAAGTGATGGGTATAGTTTTGAGGGCGGTGGGTGGCATGTGGCTTTGATTAGCAAAGAGCTGGCAACCGACGCATCGTTGGACTAAGTCCTGAGCATCTGCACGGGCTGTCGGCCAATAAAATCATGTACGGAAGGCCTTGCCTACAAGGGCCTGGGCTGTGGCGTGGTGCCCGCCGAGTTCGGCGTGAATTTCAGACAGGAGATTTCGCCCTTCCTCTTCGGAGATACACCTTTGAAGGACTCCGGTTGTGCTTTTCTTATAAAGTTCTCCCTCATGGACCTTGTAGGCTTTAGATCGCCGAACTATGCAGCAGGCCTCATTTTGGTCTTCGGGAAGTTCCTGCCTAATTAAGTAGGCTAGGAATGGTTCCGTCCACGGGGCAATTACTGCCATTATTTCATGGGCTGAAGGTGTTATTTCATTGGCTGAGCCACCGATTGTGTCAGAATGTTCCGTGTTGGGTGGTGCAGTTGGTTCCGGGTTGTTATTTCCGGACTCCTCTTCCCATAATACGGATGGCTTAAAGAGCCGCTCTAGGAAGATGTTTGGAGGGACGGCATCGTGTTTTGCGCCGATGCGTGCCAACACGTCTGCTGCCTGGTTATTATCCTGGGTTACATGGTGGAATTCGAGTCCTTCGAACCGAGCTGACATTTTTAGGATGGCGTTACGGTAGGCTGCCATTTTCGGATCCTTGGCGTCAAAGTCTCCATTTACTTGGGATATTGCGAGGTTTGAATCCCCGTGCACCTCTAGGCGTTGAATACCCATGGAGATTGCCATCCGGAGACCATGTAGAAGGGCCTCATATTCGGCTGCGTTGTTGGAGTCCGTGTACATTATTTGAAGTACGTATTGGACTGTGTCTCCAGTTGGGGACGTCAAGATGACGCCAGCCCCCAAGCCAACCAACATTTTGGAGCCGTCGAAATGCATGATCCAATTGGAGTATGCTCCATACTCTTTAGGGAGTTCGGCTTCGGTCCATTCGGCGATGAAGTCAGCCAAAACTTGCGACTTTATAGCTCGCCGTGGTTTGTAGGTTATGTCAAATGGAAAGAGCTCAATAGCCCATTTTGCAATCCTGCCTGTCGAGTCGCGATTGTTTATAATGTCGTTGAGAGGTACTTCAGAGGCCACCGTTATGGAACACTCTTGAAAGTAGTGTCGCAGCTTCCGGGATGCCATGAACACCGCGTACGCTATCTTTTGATAATGTGGGTACCGGGACTTGCATGGAGTTAAGACAGTGGATACATAGTACACTGATTTTTGAAGAGGGAATTTGTGCCCTTCTGTTTCTCGTTCGACGACGAGTACCGCGCTGACAACTTGATGTGTTGCCGCGATATATAATAACATCGGTTCGCCCAGGTTGGGCGTGGCCAGGACCGGATTTGTTGCCAATATGGCCTTAATTTCTTCGAGTCCGGTCGTGGCAGCATCCGTCCATTCGAAGTGTTCGGTGCGCCGGAGGAGGCGATAGAGGGGCAGTGCCTTTTCTCCCAAACGGGAGATGAAGCGGCTTAGAGCTGCCACGCATCCAGTTAGTTTTTGTATTTGTTTGAGGTCTTTTGGGATATCCAATTGTGACAGAGCTCGGATCTTGGCTGGGTTTGCTTCAATTCCTCTGCCGGATACAATGAAGCCCAAGAGCTTTCCGGCTGGTACGCCGAAAACACATTTTTCCGGGTTGAGCTTAATGTCATATGCTCGGAGGTTGTCGAATGTAAGCCTCAAATCGTCTACTAGAGTTTCGACATGTTCGGTCTTAATGACCACATCGTCTACGTATGCCTCCACTGTTCTGCCTATCTGGGTAGCCAGACATGTCTGAATCATGCGCTGATATGTTGCGCCGGCATTTTTGAGTCCGAAGGGCATTGTGTTGAAGCAGAATGGTCCGTATGGAGTAATGAATGCCGTTGCGGCTTGGTCTGTTTCCGCCATCTTGATTTGATGGTATCCGGAGTATGCGTCGAGGAAGCATAATGAATCGTGCCCTGCGGTAGCATCGATGATTTGGTCGATGCGGGGGAGGGGAAAGGATCCTTTGGACAGGCCTTGTTAAGGTCTTTGAAATCGACACAAAGGCGCCAGGATTTGTCCTTTTTTGGTACCATTACCAGGTTTGCTAGCCAGTCCGGATGTTTTATATCTCTGATGAATCCGGCTTCTAAGAGTTTGGCTAGCTCCTCTCCCATTGCCTGTCTTTTCGGTTCGGAAAATTGCCGAAGAGCCTGTTTGACTTGCTTGAATCCTTTTAGGATATTTAGGCTTTGTACTGCCAGCCTGCGTGGGATTCCTAGCATATCTGAAGGGTGCCAGGCCAAAATGTCCCAATTTTCCCGAAGGAATTCTCGTAGTGCGGCTTCTACATCAGGGTTTAATTGTGCCCCAATGGAGGTCGTCTTTGTGGGGTCCGTTGGATGGACCTGGAATTTGACTATTTCGTCTGCTGGTTTAAAAGAGGTGGACTTAGATCTCTTATCGAGTATCACATCGTCCCTATTCACCGTGGAGCGCAGCGCAGTGAGTTCCTCTGCCGCTAGGGCTTCGGATAGTGCCTCTAGGGCTAGTGCGGTTGTCTTATTTTCAGCGGGGAGTGCTATATCTGGATCACTGGCAAGAGTGATGATTCCATTGGGCCCGGGCATTTTAAGCTTCATGTACCCGTAATGGGGTATAGCTTGGAAAATTGTGAATGCCTCTCGCCCTAACAAGACGTGATATCCGCTGCCGAACGAGGCCACTTGGAACGTGACCTCCTCGGACCTGTAATTGTCCGGTGAGCCGAACACTACATCTAGTGTGATTTTTCCTATGCAGCGTACTTCCCGACTAGGGATTATTCCTCTAAAGGTTGTGCTGCTTCGCTCAATGCGGCTCCAGTCTATTTCCATTTTTTGGAGGGTTTCCTCGTAGATGAGGTTTAATCCGCTGCCGCCATCCATGAGTACCTTGGTAAGACGAAAGCCGTCCACTATCGGACTGAGGACCAATGCGGCTGGTGCTCGGGCTGCTCGGAATTTAGGTTCGTCGCTGGCATTGAAGGTGATAGCCGTGTCGCTCCATGGATTTGTTGTTGCTACTTGGTAGACTTCGGCGAGGCTGCGGATTGTTCGTTTCCGCATATTATTTGATGCGAAAGTCTCGAAGACTGTTAATACCGTACTGGTACTGTTGGGCTGGTTACCCGGGGCTAGAAAACCTTTGCCACTTTTGTCCACCTGCCGTAGTATCCAACATGCTCGAAGGCTATGTGTTGGAGTGGCGCCCTCTGTACTATGGATTTTACAGGGTCCATTGAGCCATCCCTCCAGTACGGTTCCATGCCCTTTAGGGGGGTTTTGCTTTTTGGTTTTTGACCCAGGTGCTTGAGTATGACGCACCCCTTTATTTCAAACTAGGGTTATGTTCAGGGTCGGATTGTCCCAAAACCTGGTTTCGGTTTTCCAGGCACTCTCCATCGCACAGTATTTTTGTACTATGGTCGCCAGGTCGGCGAAGCGTGTAACTTTGCGATGACTTATGGCGTTCATGATTCCCTTGTCCGTGCAATTGTTGCAGAAAATTGAGATTGCGCTTTCCTCACGGCATTCCTTTATCCTGTCCATAACCAGGAGGAATCTGGCCCAGTAATGATGTACTGTTTCATCGGGATCTTGCCGAATTTGAGATAGATCGCTTATGTTTGGGTGGGCGGGCGGAATTAAATTCGGAACCCCGCCCAATCTGAGGCTCAAAGGCCGAGAAGTTTCCGGATTTGGAAGCTTGGATTGCTGGATGTTATCCAACAAATCTGGTCCGATGCCTGACTTTAGGTTCATTACTTGACTGATGTCCGTCCTCCGCGGGAATCCGGCATGGAGGGGTCGGGAATCCGGACATAACTGGTCTTTAACATAGAAGAAGAGTCGCTGCGTTGTTCCTCTACCACAACAACGTGGTGGGTAGCCTGGGGAGAGTTAATTTCTCTCAGATCAGTTTTAAGCCCAATCTGATCGTAGTCTGTAGCGACTCCCCGGGCATCGATGCGATCCAAGAGCTCATTTACGAAGGAGAGCTCCATCGGATCTAGCTGCTCGGCGAATTCCGAGTTGACGTGAAGATCGCTTTTGATGACCTGAGAGGTCATTGTCGGAGCGGTGGCCGAACAGGCGGTCATAAGAAAACCGCCTAGCCGGATAGTTTGGCCGGTGGCCAAAGCTCCCTTGACGACGGCGCCGTCTTTAAAGACGGGAAAGGCATCCCTCCTGATTGCGACGGCACAGAGGAACTCTCAATGAAAGCACCAATGTCGGTGTCAAAACCGGCGGATCTCGGGTAGGGGGTCCCGAACTATGCGTCTAGGCGGATGGTAACAGGAGACAAGGGACACGATGTTTTACCCAGGTTCGGGCCCTCTTGATGGAGGTAAAACCCTACGTCCTGCTTGATTGATATTGATGATGTGGGTATTACAAGAGTAGATCTACCACGAGATCAAGGAGGCTAAACCCTAGAAGCTAGCCTATGGTATGATTGTTGTTCGTCCTACGGACTAAAACCATCCGGTTTATATAGACACCGGAGAGGGCTTGGGTTACATAGAGTCGGTTACAATGGTAGGAGATCTACATATTCGTATCGCCAAGCTTGCCTTCCACGCCAAGGAAAGTCCCATCCAGACACGGGACGAAGTCTTCAATCTTGTATCTTCATAGTCTTGGAGTCCGGCCGATGATGATAGTTCGACTATCCGGACACCCCCTAGTCCAGGACTCCCTCAACCACCCTCACCTATTTTCTAGCCAACCCGAATCTCGAGGGCGAGATTCATCTTAAGGGGGTAGGTTTGTAACATCCCAAATTTTCAATTTGGAATGTTATGCATTAGATCATCATTGCATATCATATTTTATAGCATTTTGGTTTGATCCTAGAAATTCTACGCAACTCAAGGGCCCACGGAGAGAGTTGGGGATTTCATTATTCTCATATTTGAGTTTTCTCAAATTTTGAAAATAGGATCATTTGATTTTATTTATTTTATCTTCAATTATTTCTATTATAAAAATAAGAGAGAGGGAACAAAATGACTTTCTCAAAATAAAGAAATATTGAGGATTTAATAAAAAAATCAAGTAAGATTTTATTTTGGAGTTTACCGCTATTTTATTTGAATTTAGGAAAAATGCGCGTTTTTCAAAATTCCATTTAGGCCCCAAATAAATGCTCTTTCTGTCCGGCTTGATTTTAGAGGACGGGGAAAATTTATTTCGGGATTTCTAGAGTCCGTTTAGTATTTATTTTAATTGTTTTTCTGCGCGAAATTATTAAAAAAAAAAGCTAACCGACCTACGGGCCGTGCGCGACCCGGACTCCGCCGCCCCGGGCCATTATAAGTCGCGCCCCCGACCCCGCAGCCCGCCACCAGCCCAACCCGCCGCCGCTGCCGCCGCCGGACCCCGCCACTGACCCCG
>NC_041393.1:46789147-46801940 GCF_002162155.2 Triticum dicoccoides
CGACCGCCGCCGCCCCGCCGGACCCCGTCGCCGGAGTTCCCCGCCGCCTCGCCGGAGTAGCCCGCCGCCGCCGCCGTCACGCCTCCTGAGGTAGTCACCGGTTTTAAAAAAAATTGTTCGGGTTTTTTTTCGACAACCGAGATGCGTTTTTTTTATTTATTAGATCGGTTTTATTTATTTTTCCCGGTTTAGTTATTTAGCGGACGTTCGTCCCTACGTTCGTTTTAACGAACGGTTTTCGTCTTTTAGCCGCAGACAGCGAACATTCGTTCATTAGCCTGTTCGTCCGTTTTTCTTTTTCTCGGATTTTCTGCGATTATTCCAGATCACGATTTCTGATCTGATTTTCGTTTTAGTATAACTTTTCGCTCGTTTATCGGAATCAGGCGATTCAAGTGCCTAGAGTTTCATCTCGAAACCCTCTTTTCGTTTAACCAACAAAAACAAGTTTTTGCTACTGTAAAATTTGACCTAGGGCCAGATTAGTAAACGAAGCTTGTTTTTTCTCAGTTTGACTTTCGTTGTTTCGTTTGACTTGATTCTTTTTGCAAATCGGAGTTCTTAAGTTGAACTTTCTGGTTAGATCTTTTATTTTAGTTTTACCTGTGCATTAGTTGAGTGCTTATTGTATGTTTGTTTGTTTGCGATAAAGTACCTGGAGTGCGCCGCTTGCTACTACGAGTCTCTAGGTTTCACGGATCATCAGCAAGGCAAGTAACACTTTGATCATACCTCTTTACTACCCAGTTTTATTGCATTAGATCAATCCTCATACAATTGCATGATTAGGATCTGATTAATATGTGGGTTTTGGGAAGTAGATGACGTAGTACCTATTACTTGTTTTATTATCAAACCTTTGGGAGTTACTTCTACGTTTGCTTATATTGCCATGCTATGCTAGTAGACGTGGATTTGGTGAGTGTATCCATGACAGATGTGAGATTGTTATTTAATGGTTCAAACTAAGGAGGCAACTTAAATTCACATCTGGGTGGATTGAGGCACCTGGGGAACCCAGTGTTGCCTATATTTTTGGAAATTCCGGGGTACCGTGTGATTCTCCTATGGACTACCACCCAGACTCCAAGGGATCAGGAGATTATTCATGCTAGAAACTTCCGTGTGTAGCCACAAGCTACTATGGGCTCTAGCATAGTGGAGTAGGTTGCAAGACCTCTTTCAGTGGTGGGCTAGCAGATGTAGGGGAAAGTAGGTGTAACTGTCCATCCGGAGTAAAGAGTTATTGTTTCTGAAAAACTGTGTCTCGGTCATCCGTTTCTCAAACACCATGTAGTGCGAGAAATCCAACGGAGGAGATCGAGTCTTAAGGGGAAAAGTGCGCAAACCTCTGCAGAGTGTACAAACTAATCATGGTTAGTCGTGTCCCCGGTTGTGGACGTTTTGAGTATCTAGTACCTGGATTATCATGTGAATCTCATCATGTTACTTAATATTTAATTTTGTTGGGCTAATGATGTTACTTAATTGGGATTCAGTTGGAGGAACCTTCTCAATGTTTAACAACCACCATGATAGTTAAATAAAATTTATTCCTTTATTGTAGGAAAAAATTGGCTTTATGCAAAACTGTAACCATAGAGCTTTACACCAGCCATATATGCATGTAGTGATAGCATTATTCTATTCATTACTCTCTATGTGTTACATTGCCAGCATATTCCATGTGTTGACCCGTTTTTGGGCTGCAACGTTCATGTTGCAGACTTTTCAGACTACGAGTAAGGTGCCTTAGGTCGTGGTGTTATACTCGGTGATGCCGTTGGAGTTGATGGACTCGCTTATCTTCCAAGTCTTCCGCTGTTATTGTTATTAGATGGCCTTAAGCCATATTTATCGTAATAAGTTCTCTTTTGAGACATTCGATATAATAAATGTGTGATTGCTACTCTGTTATAAATCCTTCAAGTACTGTGTGTGTCAGCGTTACCGATCCAGTGATGACACTGATGCACAGAGATCAGACTGTTTGAGGTCTGGTCGCTACAATAGAGCACACCAAAACTTGTACAATCGAAGCAAAAATCCATCTGCATGCGTGGATCAGCAACTACAAACCCCTAGAATATCTAACAAGCACACCCCAAGGGGAGGACAACCACCCGAACTTAAATCCCACCATACAAAACACCTAAACAACTAGGAATAGGAAAGGACAACTAGGAATTTTTAGAAATTTGAGGATGGAGGGGGGAAACGATCTAAGCAAACCAAAGTCTAGACCTAGAGATGAACAAAAACAAACAATCGAGAGCAGAAGGGGGGAAGGTTGAGCAAACAAGGTTACAAAACTGCTACACCCCATATGAATCGGATACCAGGGGTTCTTCGCTCCCATGTCCTGATGATTGTGGTCTTCTTTTAGTTATATGGTTAGGTTTCTAGAGTCATAAAGTGCGGCAAACCTTGTTATGTTTAAAAGACCGGCACCGGTTTGGTGGCTTGTAGTTTTTTCGCATTTGTGTCCTTCGTGGCACCTTGAACCTGACGTTTTAGCCCAGATGTTTTCGCTTTTTTAAGCTTTTGGTTTTGTTTCTATGAAATGGAGCCGGGGGGCTCCCCTTTGATTGAAATTTGATACCGGGGGCAGGAAACTTCGAGCACAAACACTCAAAAAGCCGTTGGAATCGCCATGGGAAGAAGATGAGGTAGTGCTCCATGTAGCTTCTATTATCTATTCCCCCTCTCTTCCCCTGTAGCTTCCCTCCCCTCTGACTGTGTCCTTCCTGTCTCTCGAGCGACATGAAACGAACAAATAGACAAACATGTGGGTGGCTTGCGAGCAGGAGGAGAAGCAATTAATAGAAAAACAAAAGAGAACCACTACCAGGCAGCCCGAACAAAAACTCAGGCCCGAGAAAAACCGAGAAAAACAAAAGAGAACCACTACCAGGCAGCCCGAATCGTGGCACTTTTTTTTTTTGCGAATACGAATCGTGGCACTTCATTAGACGGATCGCAATTTGAATGAAAGCCAATTGCTTTTCAGCCAGCTGAAAAAATAGCAAAACCGTAGAAAATTCATCAAAATGAAACATGAAAGGTGAGCTTCTATCTAAGGTTGAGAAGTATTCACTGCATGCACCAGTGAGTCGATTTCCACATAAAGGTGGTCTCTAGATAACAGGCTTGATTTCCCCATGAAATCAATCTTGACCATGAACAAACCTTCAACCAACAACAAATTAGGATAGGCATATGTCCAGATCATGGCTCCGCAGTTCTCCGGAGCAGTTTTCCCATCCACAAAAGATCAACGAAAACGGCTCCAAGTTCAAAGCACCGGCTAATCAAGCGGCAGGACCAGCTTGGCAGCGTCGAGGCGCGGGTAGTGCCGGAGCGCGACGCCCTTCATCTCCTCCGCGCCGCGCTCGTACCCCGCCAGCGCATGCTCCGCGAGCCGCCGCGTGTGCTCTTCCGACCCCATGAACTGCTGCACCGCCGCCGTCCTGGCGCTCTCCAGCTCCGCCTCAGTCGCCCACTTCGCCGCCGCGAGCTCGGCCTTCGCCTTCTCCAGGTCCGCCTCCGCGGCCTCCCTCGCCGTCTTCTCCTTGTCCAGCTGCTCCCACAGCGCCATGTTGTCGCGCTCCCGCGCCACCAGCTTTTCCTCCAGCTCCAGCGCGTAGCCCGAGGAGAAGGACACGTAGTTCGCGGCCTGCACACGGACAACGTGATTCGGGTCCGGTCCGCACATACACCTACGGACGAGCGATTTGGTTGCAAGAATACCTGGAGCATTGCCACGTAGCTCGACGCGACGATGTCTGAGGGCTTCGCCGACGCGAACTTGTCCTCCCGCGACGGCGTGACGATGCACTCTAGCACCTTCCGTGCGACCTTCCAGTCGGCAGTGTCACCGTCGTGTGTGTCGGGCACGGGCGAGCGCGGTGACCGCGGGTCGGACACCGGGGCGGCGCAGCCAAGCCCGTCTTTTGCAGTAGACTCCTCCCGTTTCCTCTTCTTTCCGGACAATGGAAGCCTGTCGCCGTGCGCCTCGCTTTTCACCTGCTCCGTCCCTGCTGCCGGCGCCGCCGTCTTCTCCACTGGCATAGTGTCAGTCATCTCGCGGACGGGCGGATCCGCCACTAGCGCACAAACAACAGGAGTAAAATACCTTTCTCTGTGAGTATGCGCCAATTGGACAAGGGGGGTCGAATCGAAGTCTTACCTTTGGCAACAGTAGGACGGGGAGAAGGCAGAGGTGGAGGTGGAGGTGCGCCGGAGGAGAAGACTGCAGGAAGATTTGCGTCGCGGAGGTAAATCCGGAGGTCAAGCGGGACGCCGTGTGCCTGTAGCAGCTTACCCGCCGACTCCTGCTGGCTCATTAGCACCGGATCTGCGGCGGAGCTCTTGGGCGGCGAGTCGCCCCAGTTCACGGGGCACGGCCATGGACCCGGCGACGTCAGGAAGAAGAACCGGCCTTTCCAGTCACTCTCAAATTTGGAACAGCTAAGGCCGGTGAAGAGCGTTGGGGCGGATCCCTTTCCCCTGCAGCGGAAGAAGTACCAGCCGTCCCCGTTCTTCCATGTCGACAGGGAGAAGAAGTGCCGGAACAGCGCCGTCGACGGCCTCACGCCGGCCTCGTGGCAGAGCACGACGAACCCGACCAGGACGAGCCATCCGTTGGGCGTGAGCTGGCCCGGCGCGAGGCGGAAGTGGGTGAGCGCCTGCCCGAAAAAGGCGTGCAGCGGGAAGCGCACTCCGGCCTCCAGCGCGTGGGCATACACGGAGACGGCCCCCGGCGGCGGCACGCTGCACGCGCGCAGCTCGCCGGCGGGGCGCCGGGCGAACTCCGCCGGCACGCCGTGCTTCTTGCAGAGGGCGTCGACCACGGCCTGGGTGCTCAGGGTGGACGCGATGAGCTCGGCGGCGGGCCTCGAGGGCGCGGCGTCGGAGACGGCGTCGCCGTCGCCGCCGCTTTCGGTGTCGCTGAGGACGACGACGGGGGATGGGGCGGGGGAGGAAGGCATCGCGTGGGGCTTCTGCGGTCGGCGCGCTAGGCCGCTTCCGCCTCGACGGTGATCCGCCCTGCCGGAGAAGCAGATGAGTCGCGGCGGTTTCGTGGAGGGTGGCTTGTACAGTTCTGGCAAAGTGTTCTTTTCCGCTTTGGATCGTGGCAAAGTGTTTCGAGAATTGTTTTTCCGTTTTTACTGTCGTCAGGGTTTTAGGAACCGTAGAAGTTTTACAAATGCAGAAGACTTTTTTTTTGCGAGTGAGATGCAGAAACAAAACATAAAGTTTTGAAATCCTCTAAATGTTGTAGAAAACTCCTGAAATTTAAAGAGACACTAAAGCTTTATGTTATTGTGAGAATAGAAGGACACTTGGAGAATCCAAACCTGTTTCATGAGCAAGTTAGAATTTCTTTTATTATTTTTGCATCCATCGACGGATAAGTGTTGGAGTATACAAACTAGTACGTGTGACAAAAAAAATGAATTACTCTGCACACTTACACAAGAAAAGCCAATGACTGGTAGAGAAATTACGAGCTTTAATTCATTTGTTATTTTGAGTATGTGATGGAAAGGACAAAAAAAATGATGTGTTGAAATTCACCCGAGATTTTGCATAAAATTACACCCCCTCCTCTCTTTTTTTGCGGGAAAAAGGATTTCATTCATCAGGAAATGTAATTACAATCAGCGACAACAATGCTCGCAATCTCGTCTGGGGGAGAACGCAACCAGCAGGAAGTACGCTGTTGTGTATGTCCCATATGAGCGACAGTGTGACTAGCTACATTAACATTCCGCTTGATCTTCATAATTTGAATCCTTCTTTCTTGAGACGGTATTGATCTGATCTCCATTACTTTGTGAGTGTGTGCTGAACGATCCTTTCCGGCTGCCGAAATTAGTTGCACCGCATCAGCGCTGTCAGTCTCCACAAGGATATCTAGTTCAGTCCAATTGAGAGACAGAGTGATTCCTTCATGGATTGCTGCCAACTTGGCTTCCAAGGCGTCCACACAATTCCCAAACCCTCTGATCGCTGCCAGCATTATAGCCCCCAGGCGGTCACGTAGGATATCCCCACTCCGTCCATGCTGTCAGTTGGCTGGAAGGAACCGTCGACATTGAGTTTCACACAGCCAGTAACCAGAGGTGTCCAATGTTCCACATGACATATGGAGTTTTGCTTCCGCACAGGCTCGCCGAAGTAGTCAACCACATGTTTACCTTTGATGGGGTCTGCGTCTGGGCGGTGTTGTAGCGACAACAGGGACATGGCATAGCTGGTGAGCAACCGTCGAGAGGCCTCGATTGGAACCGCCGGTTTCTCGTGTGTAACTTCATTTCTCACATGCCACGCTCGCCAGAGAATCATCAAAACCATCATTCCCTGGGTCTCGTTCAGTTTCTCAAGGAGATGAAAGATCCACTCTGGTTCCGTATCATGCATTTCTTCCTCGCTTGGAATGTCCTCGTCTAGTTGCACCGAAATTCGGGATTTTATTGGGATAGTAGAAGGGGGGGGAATGATGAACTGGTTGGTAGTCATAGTGCTACTTCAAAACATTGAAACACAAAAATAATTATAAATGAAACACAAAAAGAATTATAAATGAAACGTAAGTTGTTTGGTTGCCCAAACTGAAAAAAGCATGCATGTTCTTTAGATGTAGGTGCATGCCATTGTTAGAATACTAGATGGTGCCCCGCGCGTTGTTGCGGGACTGTATGCTAAAAATAATTATCTTGAGCATTATTATATGCTTCATCGCAATAAAAACATCCATTGGAATTTTGAGTCAATAAAGAGACATTGTGCACACAAAAAGACTTCTTTTTTGTAAAAGATGTGTAGTCGAGAAGGTTGGGGAAGTAATGGTAAAAGTAATTGACATGTTTATTGAGTTAAGTTTTATTGATGTAAAGGGATTAAGCATCCAAATATTGTTACTATCAGTGAGAAAAATAGTAGTGTTGTAGAAGTAGTAAATGTATTACTATTCCACAAATCTTTGTCCAACAATCTGGAAGCACCAGATAAAATTCCTAAAGCAGGGCCCCAGAGGAAGTATTATCTGAAATTGTGAAGGTCACCTGATGTGACTGATATGCCGATATACCCTAACTCCAATTATCAGTCTATCTACACCTACAAATGCCATAAAACTTTGTGGAAAAAAGTGTCAATTAGTCAACAGTACTACAAATAGCTACTCTAGGTGCAAACACGAACTGCAGCCTGAAATCCTAAACAAAATACAATTTTATTTTCTTAGTCATCTTGCATCATACATCCTTGCGTATAGAAATTCATACAAAGAGGAACTGAATATGAGCATACCAAAATTTATATGAAAAATGGATGGACCTGTTAACCCCAAGTGCCAATCCATAGAAATGTATTAGCAGAATCATACTCTGGTCTTGTTTTCATATGCAATCAGGTAAAAGGGAAGTAACAAACCGATGCAAGTACACGGCTCTGAATGTCATACTATCTGCAACATTACAGAAACACATGTCACAAAAAAGAGGTTTTACGATGGTAACGCGAGTGCCCCGCACGATGCTGCGGGATATTTTTTTGCTAAATTGCTTAATGTGAAGAAATAAGCTGTGTACAAAAAAGTAGAGACTTACTGTGCATCAAAACAATACCTTTTCATGGAAAAAAAATTATCTTTCAAAGGATGTGCATGCAAAAAGCATTACTTGCATACACTAGTAGAAAACAGGGCTAACGTTCGGGCCTGGCCAGCCATTAGTCCTGGTTCTTCAAGAATCGGGACCCATGGGGGGTATTAGACCCGGTTCGTGAGCCCAGGGGGCCGGCCGGGGCCTCGTGGGCATTGGTCCCGGTTCGTGTGGAACCATTTGTCCCGGTTCAAGCCACGAACCGGGACCAATGGTCCTCGCTCCTGGCCCACAACCATTGGTCCCGGTTCGTGGCTTGAACCGGGACAGAAGGGGGGCTTTAGTCCCGATTCATGCCACGAACCGGGACAAATAACTTGCGTATATATACCCACCGCCGCGGCAGAGCACTCTAGTGCTCTATTTTTTCAATCCGGCGAGGAGAGGGCATTTTGGTGCTCTAGTTCACCTCCTATGCACATGAGGTGTTCGATGAAATGCCCGAGCCACACTAGTTAAGCTTTCTCCTCTCGAAGCTCGACCTCGGAGCTCCATTTTTTTCGAGATTTGTCTAGATTTAGCGGTCCGTCACGCCCCGTCCCCATTTTCACTACCGTTGATCGCCCACCCCGATCTCGTCGCCGGCACCACCATGGTGAGCCGCTTGTTCTTATCTTCTTTCTGATACTTGTCTGATTTTCTTACTTCAGGTAGATATTTGTCTGATTTTCTTACTTTTGACACACATAATTATATATAATGCACGCAGATGAACCGGCAATGGATGTATGGTGACAGACACACCTCCGAGTACATTAAGGGCGTGCATAATTTTCTCGAAGTGGCTGAGGCAAACAAGCAGAATGGTTGTATGTGTTGTCCATGCACTAAATGTGGGAATACGAAGTCTTACTCTAACCGGAAAATCCTTCACACCCACCTGCTTTACAAGGGTTTCATGCCACACTATAATGTTTGGACAAGGCACAGAGAAATAGGGGTTATGATGGAAGACGGCGAAGAAGAAGAGGACGATGACAACTATGTGCCCCCTGAATACGGTGATGATGCAACAGGGGGAGCTGCTGAAGATCAAGAGGAACCAGACGATGTGCCCGATGATGCTGCAACGATGGAAGCTGCTAAAGATCAAGAGGAATCAGACGATGTGCCCGATGATGACCTCCGCTGGGTCATTGTCGATGCAAGGACGCAATGCGAAAGTCAAAAGGAGAAGCTGAAGTTCGATCACATGTTAGAGGATCAAAAAAAGGGTTGTACCCCAATTTTGAAGATGGCAACACAAAGCTGGGTACCGTACTGGAATTGCTGCAGTGGAAGGCAGAGAATGCTGTGCCGGACAAAGGATTTGAGAAGCTACTGAAAATATTGAAGAAGAAGCTTCCAAAGGATAATGAATTGCCCGACAGTACGTACGCAGCAAAGAAGGTCGTATGCCCTCTACGATTGGAGGTGCATAAGATACATGCATGTCCTAATGACTGCATCCTCTACCGCGGTGCGTACGAGGATTTGAATGCATGCCCGGTATGCGGTGCATTGCGGTACAAGATCAGACGAGATGACCCTGGTGATGTTGACGGCGAGCCCCGCAGGAAGAGAGTTCCTGCAAAGGTGATGTGGTATGCTCCTATAATACCACGGTTGAAACGACTGTTCAGAAACAAAGAGCATGACAAGTTGATGTGATGGCACAGTGAGGACCGTAAGAAAGACGGGAAGTTGAGAGCACCCGCTGATGGGTCGCAGTGAAGAAAAATCGAGAGAGAGTACTGGGCTGAGTTTGCACATGACCCAAGGAACGTATGGTTTGGTTTAAGCGCGGATGGCATTAATCCTTTCGGGGAGCAGAGCAGCAATCACAGCACCTGGCCCGTGACTCTATGTATGTATAACCTTCCTCCTTGGATGTGCATGAAGCGGAAGTTCATTATGATGCCAGTTCTCATCCAAGGCCCTAAGCAATCCGGCAACAACATTGATGTGTACCTAAGGCCATTAGTTGAAGAACTTTTACAGCTGTGGAATCGAAATGGTGTACGTGTGTGGGATGAGCACAGACAGGAGGAATTTAACCTGCACGCGTTGTTATTTATAATCATCAACGATTGGCCTGCTCTCAGTAACCTTTCAGGACATACAAACAAGGGATACCACGCATGCACGCACTGTTTAGCTGACACCAAAAGTATATACTGGGAAGCTGCAGGAAGAATGTGTACCTGGGCCATCATCGATTTCTTCCGACCAACCATCAATGTCGAAAGAAAGGCAAGCATTTCAAAGGCGAGGCAGATCATCGAAAGAAGCCCGCCATGCGTACCGGTGATTACGTACTTGCTATGGTCAATGATTTACGGGTAATCTTTGGAAAGGGTTCCGGCGGACTAGCTATTCCGAGTGACACTGAGGGACACGCACCCATGTGGAACAAGAAATCTATATTTTGGGACCTACCCTACTGGAAAGACCTAGAGGTCTGCTCTTCGATCGACGTGATGCACGTGGCGAAGAACCTTTGCGTGAACCTGCTAGGCTTCGTGGGCGTGTATGGGAAGACAAAAGATACAGCTGAGGCACGGGAGGACCTGCAACGTTTGCACGAAAAAGACGGCATGCCTCCAAAGCAGTATGAAGGTCCTGCCAGCTACGCTCTTACCAAAGAAGAGAAGGAAATCTTCTTTGAATGCCTGCTTAGTATGAAGGTCCCGACTGGCTTCTCGTCGAATATAAAGGGAATAATAAATATGGCAGAGAAAAACTTTCAGAACTTAAAGTCTCATGACTGCCACATGATAATGACGCAACTGCTTCCAGTTGCATTGAGGGGGTTTCTACCGGAAAATGTACGATTAGCCATTGTGAAGCTATGTGCATTTCTCAATGCAATCTCTCAGAAGGTGATCGATCCAGAAATCATACCAAGGCTAAGGAGTGATGTGGTGCAATGTCTTGTCAGTTTCGAGCTAGTGTTCCCATCATCCTTCTTCAATATCATGACGCACGTCCTAGTTCATCTAGTTGACGAGATTGTCATTCTGGGCCCCGTATTTCTACACAATATGTACCCCTTTGAGAGGTTCATGGGAGTCCTAAAGAAATATGTCTGTAACCGCGCTAGGCCAGAAGGAAGCATCTCCATGGGCCATCAAACAGAGGATGTCATTGGATTTTGTGTTGACTTCATTCCTGGCTTTAAGAAGAGAGGTCTCCCTGAATCACGGTATGAGGGGAGAATGACTGGAAAAGGCACGCTTGGAGGGGACTCAATAATATGCAGGGACGGATATTCTTGGTCTCAAGCATACTACACAGTACTAATGAACTCTACCTTGGTGACCCCGTATGTCGATGAACACAAGAACAATCTGCGCTCCAAACACCCGGAGCGGTGCGACGACTGGATTACAAGTGAACACATCAGGACTTTCAACAATTGGTTGGAAACACGTCTCAGAGGTGAGAACACTGTTTGTGCTGAGCTGTACTCGTTGTCCAGGGGACCATCTTCGACTGTATTGACTTACAAAGGATACGAGATAAATGGGAATACATGTTACATGATCGCCCAAGATCAAAAGAGCACCAACCAAAACAGCGGTGCCCGCTTTGATGCAGCAACCGAGAGGGGAAAGGACACATATTATGGTTACATAGTGGACATATGGGAACTTGACTACAGAGTAGATTTTAAGGTCCCTTTGTTTAAATGCAATTGGGTCAATCTGTCAGGAGGCGGGGTACAGGTAGACCCACAGTACGGAATGACAACAGTGGATCTGAACAATCTTGGGTACACTAACGAACCGTTCGTCCTAGCCAATGATGTGGCACAGGTTATCTATGTGAAGGACATGTCTACCAAACCGAGAAAAAGAAAAAATAAGGAAGCGAATACATCATACGATGAGCCAAAGCGCCACATAGTTCTTTCAGGAAAAAGGGACATCGTGGGAGTGGAGGGCAAGACAGACATGTCCGAAGATGATGAAAAGTTTCATGAAATTCCTCCCTTGAAAGTCAAGGCTGACCCAAGCATAGTGATAAATGATGAAGATTATCCATGATTACGGCGCAATAAGGAAAGGACATAAGCGAAGAAAAAGTGAAGACTTTCTCCACAACTATTATGATGATACCATGCCAACTTTCAACCTTTTCGTAGTTCATTTGAAATGCCTGTTGTAACAGACAAGTTTCCGTATGAAATCCTGATACTTCGAAAGAGGTTGTCCGTTTTGTACATAAAGTGCATACAGTTTTTGCGGTAACCATCTCAACTTTCCTGCACATGCTATGTGGATGAAATGATAATACCATGCCAGCTTCCAACCTTTTCAGAGTTCATTTGAAATGCTTTTCAATTTCAAGGTCTTATAGCTAAAAAACCAGTAAATGCTTTTATAAAACTCTAATAGCAAAGTGAATCAACTAAAAAGCTTTTATAAACCTATAGTATTTTTTTAAACTAAAATTATATAAAATTTATGCAACTAAAATTATCAAAGTATTTTCTGTTCAAAACATGAAAAGAAGAAATAATTATCATAAAGATTTTTTTGTTAGAAACTTTAGTAGCAAAAAAATTGTCATAAAGATTTTTTTGATAGAAACTAAAATAAAAAAATCTGTTTTTCAATATAATGATAAAACACAGTAATATTAAATAGCAGGAAAAAGAATCACTCCAAATATATTTTTAGTTGCATAAAGATTATAATTATTCAAATTTGGAAACTAATGGAGTAACAGAAAGATTATAATTATTCTGAGCTAAAAGAAAAAAGAATAAAAAAATAAAGCAAAAATCAAAAGAAAATAAATAATTCAAAGCAAAAAATAAAACAAAAAAAATAAAAAAAGTGCCACCACGGCGTGAATACGACTAGAAACCCAACAATGGGCCAGGATTCAGGCCCCCAATAGGCCCAATAGTCCCATAGGCACATATAGTCCATTTAGGCCCGTAAGCCTGCATTTGAGAGGGGCTCGAGAGGGCAGCAGGACTGGGGCTTATAAACCACTCTCGAGCTCCCTCAGCTAGCGAGGTGGGACTAAACTTTCATGCCGCGACGCGGGCAGCACAAGGCCTTTAGTCCCGGTTGGTGGCACCAACCGGGACCAATGCCCCCCCTTTAGTCCCGGTTGGTGCCACCAACCGG
>NC_041393.1:46802110-46815105 GCF_002162155.2 Triticum dicoccoides
GCCTATATAAGTAGCACTCGTGAAAATTTGGTTCAGTTTGTTCTTCCCCGCCCGATGCCGCCAGGCTGCCCGTCTCCGCCTCGCCGTCCCGTCGTCGCCCCGTGCCATCCCGCGCCGCCCCGACGTCGTTGCCGCCCCCGCCCCGCGCCCCATGCCCCGCGACACCGCCGGCCCCTACCCGTCGCCGCGCCGCACCTCACCATCGACCGTCGCCATCGCCGTCGTCGTCCCCTGCCCGTCGGCCTCGCCGCGCCCCTCACGTCGTCGCCATCCCGTGAGCAAAAATTTTGCTAATTTAATTTGATATAGTAGTTAATTTAGATGTGTAGTATAATTTAGATGTTTAGTTAACTGAGTTAGATTTTGTTAGATTTTTTTGTAGTTCATAGATTTTTTTGTTCGATGTGTAGTTCATAGATATTTTTTCATATTGTGTTAGTTTTTTTCTGTTAATAGATTTTTGGTGATATTGTTGTTGAATATGCATGTTTGTATGTTCATATATATGTAAAGATCGAATATGTCAATTTTTTATGATTTTTTTTCTGTTCATAGATTTTTTATGATTTTTCTGTTGTAATTTTGTTCATAGAATTTTAATGATTTTTTTGTTCATAGAATTTTCTTTGTCAATTTATGTACATGTTCATATTGTGTATGTATAGAAAAATTGTGCATGATCAAAGTCATTTATGAATATGTTCATATTTAGAATAGAGGAAAAAGGAAAATAAGAAGAGAAAGTGTTTAATATAATTAGTTAGAAAAATAATAAAACTATAGTTAAACTAGTTTATTTTTAGTAAGTACTACTTTATTTTATTTATAGTAAGTGCTTAATATATAGTTGAACTAGCTAGTTGATTTAATAAACTACTTTATTTTACTATGTATAGAAGTAGTTTATTTTTAGTAAGTACTACTTTATTTATTTATAGTAAGTGCTTAGTAGTTGAACTAGTTGATTTAATTAATAAAACTACTTTATTTTACTATATATAGAAGTAGTTCCCACATCGACGTCGACGATGCCTATCCCGCATCCTCGTCGTCGACTCGGCGGTGGAGGCCTGCTTAATCAGGGCCATGTCCGGGACTAGGCTCCGCCGGGCTCGTATTGGGAGGTGCTACTTTCCGGGGGACGTAGGTTGGTGAGGAGCCAGCCCATTGTTGACCTGATCCTTGTTTGATGGCGGTCGCGTGGGCTAGTGACGGTGCCGAGGCTTCCGGACACCGCGGAGGTGGTACGTCACCGTGTCAGCGAGGAGGACGATCACGTCCGTCGCTACATGGTTGCGTTGGAGGGCAGGTTCGACAATACCTGGCAGGTTCTTCAGGGATCTCACTGGAGCTATTTTTCTGTGATGGTTCCTTATCTTTGGGTGTCCACCGCCCGCGACGATACCCATCGGGCGCTACAGTTCTAGCTGTATTGGCGATGCTATATGTATGATAGTATTTGAGGAGTATTAGTGATAATATTCGATGATGTACGGACACAAGAGATGATGTACTTTTGGTTATAATTGAACGCATGCTAATTTGAATACTACTTTATTTTACGATTTGGTTTTGCTTATTAAATGCTCATATTGGAAAAGTACTCCTACTTTGAATGCTAAAATTGAAGAGCCCCCTCCATCATCCACGCCGTCGTGGGGGTAGCTTCTCCTTCATTCCCGTGTGCTAGACAATTTGGTGTAATAATGCACTCGAGAATGAAAGGAAGAGCTACCATCACCGATAGTCAACCCGTAATTAATAATAATGATCTAATTTAGGTTTTTTAGTACATATATTTAATTGTACAAGTTTAATATTTGAATTATGAACATAGGCCAGAAATGTCGTACTCGGATGACGAAAACCGCCCGGGGGAGTGCGACTGGTGCCACGACGACTGAGGTATGTGCGACAGGTTCCTTGAGCTGGACGAAGATCGGCGCTTCAGCATTAAGCTCGAGGAGACCTTCGATGTTCATACGGTACGCAATGACGACAATAGTTTTTTTTCGTAATTAAGCACGACTTCAACTATTTTAACGTGTATTTTTCATCTTTTCCAATTCGACTAGCTTATCCCATGCTATGCAAGATGCTATGTCTTGGAGAGGATGGGTTTTGAAGACCATGAAAGTATGGAAACCAAAAAAATTCACCTAAGGACCCATCATGGTCTGGATTTTGAAGTAAAGTTGTATAATGCTGAGAGTGTAACCCATTTTGGTTGCAAAAATTGGGAAACACTTTGCAAGATGTATGGTTTTGATGAGGGTATGCTTATCACCATGGATCTTGGTGATCCTACAATCGAGCAAGACAATATGGACATTTGGGTCCTTGTGGATACACTTCCAATTCTTCCCCCATGTGAACTTCTCAAACATAGTTATTAAGTAATTTATATTATTTATTTCAAAATAGTTGACAGCTTATTTTCATTGACAACTTATTTTCATTCTTCAAAGAATGTGCGTAATATGGTAGACAAAACCCACTACACCGATGGCTCTGAATTAACTTATAAGGAGAAAAATCATCTGATCGCATTTTGTACTGATCTTGAGAATTACAATGTCTACAATCGAACTCCTCAACATTATGGTCAATACGTGCCACTAGTGCACGTGTTGAACTACGGTAACTACCATGGAGATACCCTGGTAAGATTTTTTACTATTACGACATCCATGCATCTTTTTCCATACTTCTAAAACTAGTACATCATTGCTAACTACGAAGTTATTACTATATTTTTCAACAGATAATCCCGAATGATTGTGTGCCTCATCTGATGTATACACATGCGGTCGCCTTGATGTTTTGAACATACAACGAGGTCGTCCTACGAATCTCAACTGTCCATACCGTATTTCTAAAAGAAGTGAAGACATGACAATTAAAGAATGGAAAAAACGTATGGACAATCGTAAGGAGCTTCTTGGAAGCAAAAGGAAGCGAAGCGCAGGAATTGGAGACATGATGATCTCCATTCTTCATAATGGAGAGTCAGGGTCTATATTGTTTTATGCTATTTTATCTTAAGTATGTTTAGGTCCTACCTGATACTGATGATCATGTGCTAAGAACAATTATGTAGGGTTGGGTTCGATGACTATGAGTATGATGATCGTATGACTTGTTATTAATAATGAGTACAAGTTGTATGATGATGTATGATTAGTAGGACTTGTTATTATATATGATGATGTATGATGCGAGCATGAAGAGTTATTATATATCAGCGGGTGAAATGAACACAGCAGTAGCGTTGGTAAACCAAACACGAAGATATAAGAGAGGACACTTCTCTCTATTAGCTAGCTAATAACAACCTAAATTAACCCCCAAAGCCCCTAAACCAGCCACTTTCAAAAAAAAACCTCAGCTGCAGCCAGCTTCTGACGCGTGGATGTCTTTTGGTCCCGGTTTATGTCACCAACCGGGACCAAAGGCCCCCCTGCCTGGGCTGCCCGCAGCGGCCACGTGGAGGCCCATCTGTCCCGGTTCGTGTAAGAACCGGGACTAAAGGGGGGGGCATTAATAACGACCTATTAGTCCCGGTTCAAGAACCGGGACTAGAGGCCCTTACGAACCGGGACAAATGCCATGTTTTCTACTAGTGATAGAATGGAAACAATAGTGTTAATACAAAGATTTGAAACAAATAAGCCTGTCAATGATAGCACTTGCATCTTATATATATATATATATATATATATATATATATATATATATATATGAAAATAGTGCATTAGAACCAGCATAGCTATAGCTGAATATAAAAGGAATAAATTTGGATGTCAGATCCATATATGTGCGGTTATCTTGTTCCCTGAGCTGAACAACTATTCTTTTTTTTTGTCATATCGTCAAAATGAAAGTAATTCATTAACTATCTTCTAGAATAAAATAACTATAGGAGACAAAAAAAATGTTGCCCCATAGAAGAAAACTTCAAGGGCAAAGTCACCTTGTTTAACTGAACCAACCAATGCAGCAAAGCCAATAATCACCAACCTGCAAGTCTGTAGAACAACCAAATTACCATTACCAAGATGAACTAATGTACCCCAATATAGCACAACTAAAAGACTGGCGAAAGAATAATTATTCAGACAGAAACTATGTATATATCCAATGTCAATATGAAGCGGAAATAAGATTCACTTATGTAAATTAATTCCTATACTATGTAAAAGAGACTATACTGGAATTCTAATAGAAAGATATGTTTGACATGGGAAACAATAATTCAAGAGAGGATCTGATGTGTTCGTACATAATAAGATGAGAATGTAATCATTCGCAGTGAGTAAGATAACCCAACCTCATGCTCCACCTGTACCCAAACAAATATACAAATGAAAAAACATCAGTGGAGGTTGGAAACACTTTCAGCTTCGCCTTGACTCATTCGACCGGAAAACCAACAACACCGACACACAGCCAGTGAGCCACACGCACGCACACATGCTCCCTCCGTTCCAAAATACTTAACTTCTATTTATTCAAAAGTGATGTACTTATATACTAAAACATATCTAGATACATCTATATTTTCACAAATAGAAGACATGTATTGTGGAACGGAAAGAGTAGAAAATAGGGGATAATCTGTACAGATGACACGCATGTACGTATCGGCGAGAGCAAGCGATTCATCTCACCGTGGCCGAGATTTACTCCTCAAAGGAGTCCTGGTACTTGTGGACTTGTGGTACTGCTGCGAGTCGTCGTGCGGATGCTTCTGCATGCACATGTTGTATATCTTGTTGTGTGACAAAAGAGATAAACAGGGGACCGGCAACCTTATTTTTTTTAGAAAAGGAGGATGATCTTCGGCCTCTGTATCTGGACGATGCATACGGCCACTTTATTAATTATTCTCACAAGACCTTACAAAGTCATACAATAGTAAGACTAAAGCCGCCGTCTAAGCAACAAACTGTCGCTATACCTATCCAGTTGATGAAGGGGCGTAGATAGCATGGGTCTAATACCAAACAGACATCGCAGCCAAGTCTAACATCTAAGACCTGAGACCCCAACCTAGCCTCTTGCCGGGTCTGGGGCACACACTGGTCCGGCGTGTTCTCAGAGGCCGCCGCCGCCAACTGCCACCGCTCCATCTTCAGAATTGTACTGATGCATCAACCTTGCTCGGTCTAGTTATCGTCGACGCCACCACGGCGCCCAACAACACCTCCTCCCTGCGCGCAAATAGCTGAGCACATCGCGGTCGCCACTGATACACCTCAGCGCCATGCTGCCAGGTATCACCAACCGACACAGCTTGAAGTCCTTGGAAGATCTGTCGTGCGTAGCACCTGCCGGCCAGGCATGACAAAGCGTAGCACCTGTCAGTCAGACATGACTTGACATCACAAACCGAAGCTCCGTGCAAGACGAAGCCGCTCCACCTCCTGCCTCTGTCTTCCAGCGTTGCTCCGCAAACGATGCTCCCAAGAGAAAAACGACACTGCAGTGCCGCCATCGTCCGATCTGGAACACCAGATCCTAGGGTTTCCCCCGGAGCAGCACGAGTGGGTCGACAGTAGTTACATGACGATGCCTCCATCAAGGTAACAGCGAGAACGCCGCCATCGCCTGCCGTTGGCTCGGTTTTCACCGGCAACCATGTCTCCCCTACTCGCAGCCGGGACAAGATGATGGATCTCGAGATCCGATCACCAAGCCTCTGGCCGGCCATCTCTGAAAGAAGATGACCACCACGTCCACCAGCGTCACCACACCGGGCACGCGTCGCCGCCGGCATCCCCATGGTGCCTAGAGGCCGACAAGCCCCGACGAACACCACGTCTCGCCAGCCGCCATGGCCCAGACCCAAGCACCACCAGATCCAGATCAGATCGGGGTCAAGGGCCCCAAGCCGCAGCCACCACGGAGGCAGCACCACTGGACGGTGCCCAACCCTCCACCCCGCCGTAGGACCGAGTCATCGTCGGAGCTCCGCCGCGCCACGCCGCCAAGCCGCCGCCGGGATCTCGCGCCACTGCCAGAGAAGCCGCAGCCACCGCGTGTCGAAGGGGCCCCAAGTTGCAGCTGCACCGCCGCCAGGCAGGGGCGCCGCCACCCAGCACGCCCTCTGTCGCGCCGCTGGGCCCCACCCAGCCCAGCGCCGTCCCGCGCCGGATGCCAACCGCGAGGAGAGGGGCAAGATCCCCGCCGCCACCAATGCCGGCCAGACTTTTCCCGGCGGCGCTGTGCGATGGCGGTGGGGGGATAGATCAATGAGGGAGGACGAGGGGTGGCGCGCTAGGGTTTCCCCCTAGGACGCTCGCGGGAGCAGCTCGGGGGTCGGGGCCTCTACGAGACGACCCCTCATTTTAAAAATGAGGGAGAATTTCACTTCCCCAACCTCTACACCAACTAGGGATTGAAGGAAATATGCCCTAGAGGCAATAATAAAGTTATTTTTTATTTCCTTATTTCATGATAAATGTTTATTATTCATGCTAGAATTGTATTAACCGGAAACATAATACATGTGTGAATACATAGACAAACATAGTGTCACTAGTATGCCTCTACTTGACTAGCTCGTGAATCAAAGATGGTTAAGTTTCCTAGCCATGGACAAAAGAGTTGTCATTTTATTAACGGGATCACATCATTAGGAGAATGATGTGATTGACTTGACCCATTCCGTTAGCTTAGCACTTGATCGTTTAGTGTGTTGATATTGCTTTCTTCATGACTTATACATGTTCCTGTAACTATGAGATTATGCAACTCCCGTTTACCGTAG
The DNA here is from genome assembly GCF_002162155.2 of Triticum dicoccoides. NCBI lineage: Eukaryota > Viridiplantae > Streptophyta > Magnoliopsida > Poales > Poaceae > Triticum > Triticum dicoccoides. The sequence continues at coordinate 46,808,883 of NC_041393.1, forward strand.
GAACACTTTGGGTGCTACCAAACGTCACAACGTAACTGGGTGATTATAAAAGAGTACTACAGGTGTCTCCAAAGGTACATGTTGGGTTAGCGTATTTCGAGATTAGGTTTTGTCACTCCGATTGTCGGAGAGGTATCTCTGGGCCCTCTCGGTAATGCACATCACTATAAGCCTTGCAAGCGATGTAGCTAATGAGTTAGTTATGGAATGATGCATTACGTAACGAGTAAAGAGACTTGCCCGTAACGAGATTGAACTAGGTATTAGATACCGACGATCGAATCTCGGGCAAGTAACATGCCGATGACAAAGGAAATAACGTATGTTGTTATGCGGTTTGACCAATAAAGATCTTCGTAGAATATGTAGGAGCCAATATAAGCATCCAGGTTCCGCTATTGGTTATGGACCAAGAATAGTTCTAGGTCATGTCTACATAGTTCTCGAACCCGTAGGTTCCGCACGCTTAAGGTTTCGATGACAGTTATATTATGAGTTTATGAGTTTTGATGTACCGAAGGAGTTTCGAGTCCCGTATGAGATCGGGGACATGACGAGGAGTCTTGAAATAGTCGAGACGTAAAGATCGATATATTGGATGACTATATTCGGAGTTCGGAAAGGTTCCGAGTGATTCGGGTATTTATCGGAGTACCGGAGAGTTACGGGAATTCGCCGGGGAGAAGTATTGGGCCTTATTGGGCCATACGGGAATAGAGGAGAGAGGCCAAAAGGAAGGAGGCCTGCGCCCCCCCTCTGGTCCAAATTGGACAAGGGGCGCAGCCCCCTTTTCCTTCTTCCTCTCCCCCTCTTTCCCCTTCTCCTACTCCAACAAGGAAGGAGGAAGTCCTACTCCCGGTGGGTGTAGGACTCCCCTTGGCGCGCCCCCTCCTAGGGCCGGCCTCCTCCTCCCTTGCTCCTTTATATACGGGGGCAGGGGGTGTCGTGGTTCTAAGTCTGATAGTAGAATGGTGGGTAAGTATGAGAAGGCAAGATCCTAGCTATGGAGTAGTTGTACACACGAGTGTTTAGCGAGTTCAGGCCCTTCTCTGAGGAAGTAACAACCCTACGTCTCGGAGCCCGGAGGCGGTCGACTGATCTTTGTGTATATGAGTTACAAGGGTGCGAACCCTTCTACTAGTGGAGGGGGGTGGCTTATATAGAAGACGCCAGGACCCCAGCCAGCCCACGTAGAGGAGGGTTAAAGTACATTAAGGCTGGGCGTTACTGGTAACACCCTACATAAAGTGTCATCATGACCATTAAGGCTATTCAATTACAGAGCGTTTGGATGCAGAGTGGATCCTGAACTTCTGATGGTCGAGTGCATCTTCATGGTCGAGTGTCTTCTAGCCAGTCGAGTGGAGTCTCCCTTGGTCGAGTGGAACTTCTCTTGGTCGACTGGAAGGTAGCTTCGTATGATGATGTCCTTGGGCATGGTATCCTAGATAGGTCCATGACCCTACCCTAGGTACATAACCTCATCATTAGCCCCCGAATGGATCGAGGTTCGAGTGAGGAAGGAGTCGACGATTTTCTCCGACTTGTTTACTGTACTTTGATTATGTCGTATCTTGAATCGACGATTCTTCTTTCGGCGTTGGCGTCGACTTTTACTTCAGTCGCCTTGATCCATTCTTATCTTTTGTCGAGTGAACTTTTGAACTTTGGTGAACTTCCGAGCGACGGATCGCGGGAAGGATATCATCTGACAGATTGATCTGCTGTTAGCGGATTTTGCGGGATCTGAAATTTGGGAAGCGCGCGAAGCGGGGCGATCCGCGGCAATCGGGCGGGATAAGGCATGGATGCCTTGATTTCCGCGCCGCCTTTTTCGCCACGTATCGTACGTGTGCGACTGTTTCGGGATGTGACAGATCTGCTCGGACCCACTCGTCAGCCACTCAGAAGCGCCCTTATATAAAGCGTCGGGGGTGAATTTTTGAACAGTGTCTCCTCATTTTCCTCTCTTCCATCTCTGCCTCCGCCCACGGCGCCTGCTCCTACCTCCGCCTTATCCACCTCTCGAGCACTTCGCCGGCGATAATGGTGAAGGAGAAGACGGCGGCTCTAGAGCGCGCGAAGAAGGCGACGGCGGCGGGGCAAGCAAAGGGGAGACCGTCCAGCCGGGGCGGATCTTCGTCGAGGTCCCGCTTGCCGAAGGGTTGGGTCCAAGGGGATTGGATCCGCTCGACCATCACTGGAAAGGACCTCGACGACCTGGCCGATGAGGGACTGATCCCCCACGGGTCAGCGAGACTCCCGGGGTCCGAGTGTCAACTGCAGCCGCAGGAGGGTGAGTGCGTTCTCTTAGCCACTCACGTAGATCGTGGTTTTTCTCTGCCGCCGAGTGTGTTCTTCTGTGGGTTTCTGAATTTCTTCGGGGCGCAACTCCATCATTTCAATCCCAATTCCATCGCCTATCTTGCTGCCTTTGTGTCCATGTGCGAGAACTTCCTGGGTTGTCGACCGCACTGGGGTCTCTTCAAGCACATATTCACCTGTCGGTCGCAGACAGTAAAAAAGGCGAGCCCGGGTGATGAGAGGACCAAGGTTATACAGATGTGTGGGGGTCTTGGGATCCAGTTAAGGAATAAGAGCACTTTCCCGGCCATGACCCTTCCTGAGTCGGTCAGAGGGTGGCAGTCGACTTGGTTCTACTGCCAAGACGAGTCGACGCCGGGGCAGTCGACTGGTCTCCCTCCATTCTCCATGGTCCGAGTGGACAAACCGTCTTCTCTGAAGGTGCTTCCTGAGGAGAAAGCCGAGGTAAAAATGTTGGTGGAGCGCGTGGTCCAACTCGTTCGGGACGGAGTGACGGGCATGGATCTTCTGGAAGTCTTCTTGAGGCATCGTATCCAACCGCTCCAGTACCGAGGCCACCCGATGTGGCTGTACTGCGGTACTGAAGACACCACTCGGGTCCATCCAGAGGCAGTCCACGATGCTACACTGGAGAGGTGGGTGGCCGCCATCACAGGGAACAAGGACAACCCTCGAGGAGCGAGGAGGATCCTGCCACTCGACTGTACCTATACGCCGGACAAGGTATGGCCGCTTATCTCCGAGTGTAGTTTGTTTCATCCATTCTGCTTTGCCGCGAATTGGTCGGTTGATTTTTGTCTTGCTTTGCTGCTTGTCTGACAGGTCACCACTGAATTGTACTCGATGCCCAATGGGGCGTAGACGCCGACTGAGGAGAGGGAAGGAAGCAGGGGCGAAAGCCCGAAGGAGTGGGATTCGGATGCTGACGACGACGACGACGGTGACGATTCTGGTGAGGAGAAAGAAGAGGAGGAGGAGGAGGAAGTTGCACCTCCCCGCTCGGAAAGACGCTCGAAGCTTGCCCATGATCCAGCGACTAAGCGGGGTAAGGGGGACGCGACCGCTTCCCAGTCGACCAAGCGCCCTCGGACCACTTCTCCGGCGCCGACTGAGAAGGCTCTGAAGCAATCTCGAGTGGTACCATCAAAGCCCGCGAAGGTCTTGCCGAAGATGAAGATGGTGATCCCCACTATCTCAGGGTAATGGTAGTTTTGAGCTTTCCCTGTTTCATGAACTTGTTCTTGGTCGATTCATGGACCAATCGACTGGCTTTTGGAACTGCAGCGCTGCTACTTCTGAAACTTCGGCCAAGGCTGAAGACCACGAGATGGAGGATGCTGTTACCTCGCAACCAGGTATGATTCTTGTGACGCCGTTTTCAGTCGACTGACTTATTGTCTCTAATTTTGATTCTTTCTGCAGCTTCATCTAACATTGTTATTGACCTTCCCGACGACGACGACGAAGAACCACCGAGGCAAAGGAGGAGCAAGAAAACGCCTGCTGGCAAGGTGACTCGAGACGTGCCAGCACCCGAAACGTTGGTCGTGGAGGGGGACAATGTCACTCGACCCACCGTAACCTTCGCGGTGCCGTTGACGAGTGCTCGTCCTTCATCGTCGAGTGCTGTTCAACCCTCGCTTTTCTCCACCTACCCCGTTCCGGAAGACCAAGCCAGTGCTGCTAGAGAAGCGATACGCCAAGCAGGGGTCATGATGGAGCAAGTGAAGGCAATTCGAGAAGCCAGCCAAGCAGCCTATGACGCCAGTTCGGCACTCCAGAGTAATGTTCAGGTCAGTCGGTCACTGCCTGTTCTTCTTTCTGAAATTCTTAGAGTCTGTCCTACACCCACTGGGTGTGTGTCAATTGAAATTCCGGATTAGTGGGGGCACGCTGAGTGCACCCACTGGGTGTAGTCCCCAAGGCTATGGTGGACTGCGGGCAATCGACCATAGTCTTTATGCTTTTGAGTTTTTCTTTACTCGACAAGGTCGAATAGATTCATAGACCGGTGGGGGCACGCTGAGTGCACCCACTGGGTGTAGTCCCCGAGACTGTGGTCGACTGCTGGCAGTCGACTATAGTCTAAAGAATATTGCCTCTTTTTTTTGTTGGTCGACTGGTCGACTCTTGATGAAACTAGTGGGGGCACGCTGAGTGCACCCACTGGGTGTAGTCCCCGAGACTATGGTCGAATGTTTGCATTCGGCCGTAGTCTTAGAAACGCTATGATTTTTCCTTACTCACTCAGAAGTGAATTGTCTCTGACATCTGTCGATTGGTCCTTCGTAGAAATCCTGTGACCTTGCGGCTCGTTATACCGAGTTGGAGAACAAACACATTCAGCTCGAGCTTGATCTGAAACTGGCCCAAGAGAACTTGACGAAGGCGAAGGAGGAAGCTAAAGGTATGCTTGGTGAGGCTTTTGACGACTGCCTTTGCCTCTCACTTGTTTCCGAATCTAATCTCACTGTAATTTTGTAGGCAAAGTGAGGGACGCCCTGAAGAAACAAGAGCTTGACTTGGCTGAGATGCAAAAAACTGCTTTAGAGAAGACCAGGCTAGCGGATGAGAAGCTGGCTTCAGTGACTAAGCTTGAAGAAGAAAACACCAATCTGAAAGCTGCTCTTGATGCTGCCAACTAGGAGGTCACTCGACTGAAAAGCGACAAGACCACCCTGAACGACAAGGCCAGCGAGTTGGAGAGAAAGAAGAATGATCTGGAGGCTTATCTGGGTGGACTCGCCAAGAAGTTGTTCCTTATGCTTGAAGGTAATCCTTTGTATCAAACAAATATTTTAATTGTAACCTCTGATTGTTTGTCTTGACTCGGTGGTTGTGCTTGCAGAATTTTGTCAGAACTTTGAAGAGGAGACTGGTCGACTGGAACTAAACCTGGACCCCATCAACTCCCCTGTGAAAGATGAAGTCGCCATGAACGTGCTCCGACTTGAATCTCGTGTTGCTGCCGTCATCGATTACCTCGCAAGGCTGAAGGTCGCAACTTCCCGCATCAACACAACACTCTGGCCAAGAGAAACACTCCAGAACGACCTCAAGTCTCTGATGACTCGACTGAACGAGGTCCCAAGTCGAGTGCAAGAGTGGAAGAAATCTTCGGCCAGGTGCGGCGTGGATGTTGCTCTATCTCTGGTCCGCGTTCACTGCAAGGATGCACGAGAAGAAAAGCTGGTGGCTCTCAGGGTGGCCAACACCAAGAAGCACGATTTCAGATCTTTCATGGAGACCTTCATTGCCGCTGCCACTCGGATTGCAGATGGAATTGATCTGGACGAGTTTGTGGCACCTGCCAGCCCTCCATAGGAGGGGTAAAAAACTTCTGATCTTGATACTTTAAATTTGCCTCGGTATGCCGAGTGGGTTTTGTAACCGATAAACCTTAACAGGCTTAGCGCCTGAGGACTTTCGGTTCCGTTAGGTATTATCCGAACTTGGGTTCGTCACTGAACATGCTTGCGTTTGGTTCGAGGCATCCTTTGCAGGTTGAAGCAAAGCGCTTATTGCCATCGACTTGCATCCTAATTCACTTAGGCGGGTACTGGGCTGTAGCTAAGTCCCCGAGTGAGAGGTTTGTCCTCCACTCGGTAGGATCTTAGATACTTAGGGGAGCACTGGGCTGCAGCTAAGCCCCCCGAGTGGGAGGTCTGCTCTCCACTCGGTAGGATTTCAGACACTTAGGCGAGCACTGGGCTGCATCTAGGCCCCCGAGTGGGAGGTCTGCTCTCCACTCGGTAGGATTTCAGACACGTAGGCGAGCACTGGGCTGTAGCTAAGCCCCCGAGTGGGAGGTCTGCTCTCCACTCGGTAGGATTTCAGACACTTAGGCGAGCACTGGGCTGCAGCTAAGCCCCCTAGTGGGAGGTCTGCTCTCCACTCG
>NC_041393.1:46815314-46834846 GCF_002162155.2 Triticum dicoccoides
GTAGGATTTCAGACACTTAGGCGAGCACTGGGCTGCAGCTAAGCCCCCGAGTGGGAGGTCTGCTCTCCACTCGGTAGGATTTCAGACACTTAGGCGAGCACTGGGCTGCAGCTAAGCCCCCGAGTGGGAGGTTTGCTCTCCACTCGGTAGGATTTTTGAATTGGTGGCGTAGCTCGGAAAGAGAGGATAGCAGTCGACATGCCCCTCGTCCCCCTTGTAGAACGCATGTTGTACTTGTACTTAGGCGAGTTCTTGGACTGCAGCTAAGCCCCCGAGTGGAAGGCTGGCTTGCCACTAGGTAGGATTTTATTTATCTTAGGCGAGTACTTGGACTGCAGCTAAGCCTCCGAGTGGAAGGCTGGCTTACCACTCGGTAGGATTTTATTTATCTTAGGCGAGTACTTGGACTGCAGCTAAGCCTCCGAGTGGAAGGCTGGCTTACCACTCGGTAGGATTTTATTTATCTTAGGCGAAACGGATTTCGCAGCTAAGCCTCCGAGTGGAAGGCTGGCTTACCACTCGGTAGGATTTTATTTATCTTAGGTGAAACGGATTTCGCGGCTAAGCCTTCGTGTGGGAAACTGACTCGCCACTCAGTTAGGATTTGTTTTTACAGACTTAAGCGAATCGGATTCGCAGCTAAGCCACCCACTGGGGGATTGTTTTCTATGGACAAAAGTAATAACAATCACTGGGAAAACTATAAAGCTCTTGTCTTTGATAAATAAACTACAGGAGTACTTTTATTACAACTCATCCGAGTGAATACTTAAGTGTAAAAGGGGCGGAGAAGCTCCGCGTTCCAAGCTCGGGGCTCATCGATCTGATGTTTCACATTGTAAAGACGGTATGCTCCATTGTGGAGAACCTTGGTGACGATGAAGGGACCTTCCCAAGAAGGAGCAAGCTTGTGTGGTTTTTGCTGGTCCACTCGGAGAACTAAGTCTCCTTCCTGGAAGGCTCGACTCTTCACGTTTTTGGCGTGGAAGCGACGCAAGTCTTGTTGATAAATGGTCGATCTGATCAGAGCCATCTCTCTTTCTTCCTCTAAAAGGTCGACTGCATCCTGCCGCGCTTGTTCTGCTTCAGCTTCGGTGTAGAGCTCGACTCGGGGAGCGTTGTGAAGAAGATCACTCGGCAAGACCGCTTCAGCTCCGTAGACCAAGAAGAATGGAGTTCTTCTAGTCGACCGGTTAGGTGTGGTCCTTAACCCCCAAAGCACCGAGGTAAGTTCGTCAACCCATGCACCAGCCGCATGCTTGAGATCACGCATCAAACGGGGCTTCAACCCTTTGAGAATCAAACCGTTGGCTCGTTCTGCCTGTCCATTCGACTGCGGATGGGCGACTGAAGCATAGTCGACTCGCGTGCCTTGAGACGTGCAGAAAGCTCTGAATTCTTCAGAATCGAAGTTTGACCCGTTATCAGTGATGATGCTGTGTGGGACTCCATATCTGAATATCAGTTCTCGGATGAAGCTGACAGTGGTACCAGCATCGAGGTTCTTGATGGGTTTGGCCTCAATCCACTTGGTAAACTTGTCGACTGCTACCAGCACATGTGTGAAACCGCTTCTTCCTGTTCTCAACGGGCCAACCATATCCAAACCCCATACAGCAAAGGGCCAGACGAGTGGTATAGTCTTCAAAGCTGATGCGGGCTTGTGTGACATATTGGAGTAAAATTGACATCCCTCACACTTGTCGACTATCTCTTTCGCCATTTCATTCGCTCTGGGCCAATAAAAACCAGCTCGGTATGCTTTGGCCATGATGGTCCGAGAAGACGCATGATGGCCACAGGTCCCCGAGTGGATGTCGTTAAGGATCATTCGACCTTCCTCCGGTGTTATACATTTCTGGCTGACTCCAGTCGCACTTTCTCTGTATAATTGACCTCTTATGACGGTGAAGGCTTTGGACCGGCGGACGATCCCTCGAGCTTCTTCTTCATTCCTGGGGAGTTCCTTCCTCAAAATATAGGCGATGTAGGGCACTGTCCAATCGGGAGTGATGACCAAAACTTCCATGATCAAGTCGACCACCGCTGGGACCTCGACTTCACTCGGATCTGTGGCGCTTTTAGGCTGTGGGGCTTCTTCAGTGAAGGGATCCTCTTGAACTGATGGTGTGTAGACATGTTCCAAAAACACGCCACTCGGAATGGCTTCCCTCTTGGAACCTATCTTCGCCAAGTCATCGGCCACTTGATTTTTCAGTCGGGGAACGTGATGGAGTTCTAACCCTTCGAATTTCTTTTCAAGCTTCCTCACCGCATTGCAGTATCCAGTCATGGCTGGGCTTCTCACGTCCCATTCCTTCATCACCTGATTGACCACCAAATCTGAGTCGTCGTAAACCATAAGGCGACGGACGCTGAGTGAAATGGCCATGCGCAACCCATACAACAGTGCTTCATATTCTGCTTCATTGTTGGAGGAATCAAAGTGGATCTGGAGCACATATCTGAGCTTATCTCCTCGGGGAGAAACCAAAACTACCCCAGCACCAGAACCATTTAACATCTTAGAGCCATCAAAGAACATGGTCCAATGCTTCGAGTGAACTTGAGTCGGCTGCTGCTGTTCAATCCACTCGGCAAGGAAATCTGCTATAGCCTGGGACTTAATGGCTTTCTTTGCCTCGAATTTGATATCAAGGGGAAGGAGTTCAATCGCCCATTTAGCCACTCGACCAGTTGCATCTCTGTTGTGCAGAATCTCTGACAATGGTGCGTCGCTGACGACTGTAATGTCATGATTAGAGAAATAATGAGCAACCTTCTTCATGGTCATGTAGATCCCGTATACGAGCTTCTGATAATGAGGATATCTTTGCTTCGATGGGGTCAAAACTTCAGAGAGATAATACACTGGGCGCTGAACTTTGAAGGCTTTCCCTTCTTCTTCCCGCTCGACCGTAAGTACTGTACTAACGACTTGTCCTGTGGCTGCAATATAAAGCAACAGAGGCTCTTTGCTGATTGGAGCAGCAAGCACCGGCTAGGTGGAGAGCAGAGTTTTTAACTCGGCAAACGCTGCATCAGCTTCTGGAGTCCACTCGAACTTGTCTGCCTTCTTCATCAGTCGGTAAAGGGGCGACGCCTTTTCACCGAGGCGAGAGATGAATCGACTTAACGCGGCCAAGCATCCAGTAAGCTTCTGGACATCGTGCACACGCACAGGGCGTTTCATTCGGAGTATGGTGCCTACTTTTTCTGGGTTAGCGTCGATTCCTCGTTCGGAAACGAGAAAACCGAGCAACTTCCCGCCAGGTACTCCAAATGTGCACTTTGCAGGATTGAGCTTAATATCATACCTCCTGAGATTGGCAAATGTTTCAACTAAGTCAGTCAACAGGTCGGAACCCTTTCGCGACTTGACTACGATATCATCCATGTATGCTTCCACATTCCGACTGATTTGAGTGAGTAAACACTTTTGAATCATTCTCATGAACGTGGCTCCGGCATTCTTGAGGCCGAATGGCATGGTGATATAGCAGAAGCACATGAATGGGGTGATGAAAGCTGTTTTCATTTCGTCGGGCCCATACAGACGGATCTGATGATACCCGGAATAGGCGTCTAGAAAAGACAATCTCTCGCACCCCGCGGTCGAGTCGACAATTTGGTCGATGCGAGGGAGAGGAAAATGGTCTTTCGGGCAGGCCCGATTGATATGTTTGAAATCAATGCACATACGAAGGGAATTGTCCTTTTTGGGAACCATAACGACATTGGCGAGCCACTCGGAGTGGTATATCTCTCGGATGAACTCTGCTGCAAGGAGTCGAGCCACCTCTTCGCCAATGGCCTTTTTCTTCTGAACGGCGGACCGTCGAAGATGTTCTTTAACAGGTTTTTCCTTCGAATCGACTCTGAGGCGATGCTCAGCCAGTCCCCTGGGAACACCTGGCATGTCAGCTGGCTTCCATGCGAAGATGTCCCAGTTCTCGCGGAGGAACTGGATGAGCGCTTCTTCCTATTTAGAGTCGAGTGTAGTGGAAATATGGGTCAGGGCTGCATTGGGATCAGTCGGGTGGATGTGAACTGGCTTCGTCTCACCGGACGACTGAAATGCTGACTCTGTGGCGGGCTTCTTGGCCCGCAGTAAATCACTTGGATCTGCGTTCTTCTTGTATCCCTCTAGCTCTATCACTGTTATCTGGTCATCCGCAATCTTTGAGCCTTTCTGGAAACACTCTTCTGCTTTCTTTCGGTTACCAGTGACGGTGATCACGCCTTTGGGGCCAGGCATCTTTAACTTGAGGTACACATAACATGGTCGAGCCATGAAGCGGGCGTAGGCTGGTCTTCCCAAGATAGCGTGGTAGGCGCTCTGGAAATCCACGACTTCAAATGTCAGCTTCTCTTTGCGGAAATGCTTCGAGTCGCCGAACACCACATCTAGAGCTATTTGGCCGAGTGACTCAGCCTTCTTTCCTGGGATGACTCCGTGAAAACTCATGTTGCTGGAGCTGAGCCTGGACATCGGAATGCCCATTCCCTTGAGCGTCTCTGCATACAGTATGTTCAACCCGCTGCCACCATCCATCAATACCTTCGTCAGTCGAGTGCCTTCGACGAACGGGTCGACCACCAGTGCTTGCCTCCCAGGGGTGGCAATACGAGTAGGATGGTCTGACTGATCGAAAGTAATGGGAGTTTGCGACCATCTCAGATAGTTTGGTGTTGCCGGTGCGACCATGTTGACTTCACGGTTGATCACTTTCGGTCGACTTTTGCTCTCTACATCAGCAAAAATCATCAGAGTGGAGTTGACATGAGGGTACTCTCCATCACTGTCCTGCTTGTCCTCAGCCTTGTCCGACTCCTTCTCTTTGTCCTTCGGTTGTTTCCCTTGGAACTGTTGGATTAAGAGCCGGCACTGGCGAGTGGTATGCTTTGGGTAGATGAAGTTACCCTCTTCGTCTTTCTTTGTGTGAATATGACACGGCAGGTCCATCACATCATTACCCTCCTTATCTTTTATTTTCTTGGGGTTCCAAGATCCTTTGGGTTTCCCTTTAAATTTGCCCTGTGTTATGGCCAGAGCCTCTCTAGGAGCTGCTGGCTCGGCCTTCCGCTTTTGCTTCCGACTGGAGTTTCCTTTATCCGACTGACTCGGCTTGTACTTGCCGCTCCGGAGTCGGTCCTCTTCTTCGCCGTTGGCGTACTTGGTGGCTATTTCCATCATTCGACTCAGGGTCATGTCTCCGGTTCGACCAAACTTCAGGCTCAACTCTCTGTTCTTGACGCCCTCTTTGAAGGCGCAGACCGCTTGATGGTCCGACACATTCTCTACAGTGTGATGCAAAGTGATCCACCTCTGGATGTAATCCCTCAGTGTTTCACTCGACTTTTGTACACAAACTTGTAGTTCAGTCAGCCCAGCAGGTCGCTTGCAAGTTCCCTCAAACGTCCTGATGAAAACTCAAGAAAGATCCTCCCAGGTGTAAATGCTGCTGGGAGCTAACTGATTCAACCATGCCCTGGTTGAACCTCCTAGCATAAGTGGCAAATGTTTCATGGCCACTTCATCATTACCGCCACCAATCTGAACAGCCACTCGGTAGTCTTCGAGCCAAGTTTCAGGCTTAGACTCTCCGGTGAACTGATTCACCCCAGTCGCCAACCTGAAGTTGGGGGGTATCACTGCGGTTCTGATCGCTCTGCTAAAACATTCTGGGCCTGAAACATGGACTCGGCTGCTTGTGGGCATATCTCTGTCATGACCACCTCTATGAGCTCTGTTTCGGTCGACCAAACCTTGCACGATGACGGATCTCGCGTCAAAGCCTGGCTCTCTAGGGTCGATTGGAGCTCTCCTCCCGATATTGAACTGGCGTCTGTCGTCTTGCTGCCGATGGGCGTTAGACCCACTTCTCGGAGGAGGAGTGGGCACTCGACGCTGTTCATCGCGATCAAATCGGTCATCATAGTGGTCCCGCCGGCCTTCACGTCCCATGCGCCTCGGAGGCGACCTTGGACTGTGAGCCGACTGAACCGTATTCGCAGCGACAGATCGGCTGTGAATCCTGTTACGTGACTGCGACACAGCTGAATTCTGATCTCCTGCCGCCCGGAGCAAATCTCTGATCTGCATCAGGCCTCTTCCAGCCTCTGACTGACAGGGCTGAATCGACTCCGCTATGCGGGTTGCAGCTGCCAAATTCTGAATTGGGGTTCGATATACCTGAGTTGGTTGCAGAAAGAGCTGACGTCGATTGGAGTTAGTCGCTCACTGACGCGCACGCTCGTCGAGTGCTCGCTGAAGGTTCTCCAGTCGAGTGCGTTCAGCCAGGTTGGCTAAACGTGCCTCTTCCAGGGCGCGAGCCTCGGGTGTTTCTCCTGCAATGGGAGTATGCAGAGCATCCATGTTCCGGCGGCGAAGTTCTTCCCTCTGCTGGGAAGTGAGCGGCTCGGGTTGGTACTCTTCATGGGCTTGAGCGGGGTCGTCCTCGTCGTCCACCCCGTCGCCGCGGGGGAAACCGGGAGGACTATGGGGCCCGTTGTCCATCAAGACTTCCGCCGCCGGATCACTGCTATCGCACTCGGATGCAGTCTCTACGGAGCCAGTCGAACAGGCCGTAGAGAGACTCGTCAGGCTCGATCGCCGCGACTTGGGTGGTGGCCGATTGGCGAGCCACTGCGTGCCTCACCCATTGCTGGAGCCTCGACCGACCGGAGCGCTTGCGCTGGCGGGAGACTGGGAGGGAGGATGGTGCAGGAGTCGACCGGTACGGGGTCGACGGTTGTCGCAGCAAGACGCCGCGGACGCACGCCCGAAAGTGCGTCTCCCCGCGGGCGGGGAGCACGTCTATGTCGAGTGGTGCCTCCAGGAGCCAAGCGGAGTCGTCGGCGATGAAAGTGAGCGCACCGAGACGGATCTCATGGCCCTCGACCTGAGCTCCACCGGAAACCATGATGAAGGCGATCGGACAAATTGCAACTTCTCCAAAAAAGTCGCTAAGACACCTGCCCCAAGGTGGGCGCCAACTGTCGTGGTTCTAAGTCTGACAGTAGAATGGGGGGTAAGTATGAGAAGGCAAGGTCCTAGCTATGGAGTAGTTGTACACATGAGTGTTTAGCGAGTTCAGGCCCTTCTCTGAGGAAGTAACAGCCCTACGTCTCGGAGCCCGGAGGCAGTCGACTGATCTTTGTGTATATGAGTTACAGGGGTGCGAACCCTTCTACTAGTGGAGGGGGTGGCTTATATAAAAGACGCCAGGACCCCAGCCAGCCCACGTAGAGGAGGGTTAAAGTACATTAAGGCTGGGCATTACTGGTAACTCCCTACATAAAGTGTCATCATGACCATTAAGGCTATTCAATTACAGACCGTTTGGATGTAGAGTGGATCCTGAACTTCTGATGGTCGAGTGCATCTTCATGGTCGAGTGTCTTCTAGCCAGTCGAGTGGAGTCTCCCTTGGTCGAGTGGAACTTCTCTTGGTCGACTGGAAGGTAGCTTCTTATGATGATGTCCTTGGGCATGGTATCCTAGACAGGTCCATGACCCTACCCTAGGTACATAACCTCATCAGGGGGCACCCCAAAGGGACAACAACAATTGATCCCTTGGATCTCTTAGCCGTGTGCGGTGCCCCCCTCCACCATATTCCACCTCGGTCATATCATCGCGGAGTTTAGGTGAAGCCCTGCGCCAGTAGAACATCATCATCGTCACCACGCCGTCGTGCTGACGGAACTCATCCCCGACACTTTGCTGGATCGGAGTCCGGGGATCGTCATCGAGCTGAACGTGTGCTGAACTCGGAGGTGCCGTACGTTCGGTACTTGGATCGGTCGGATCGTGAAGACGTACGACTACATCAACCACGTTGTCATAACGCTTCCACTTACGGTCTACGAGGGTACATGGACATTACTCTCCCCTCTCGTTGCTATGCATCACCATGATCTTGCGTGTACGTAGGAATTTTTTTGAAATTACTATGTTCCCCAACAGTGGCATCCGAGCCTGATTTTATGCGAGATGTCATATGCACGAGTAGAACACAAGTGAGTTGTGGGCGATACAAGTCATACTGCTTACCAGCATGTCATACTTTGGCTCAGCGGTATTGTGAGATGAAGCGGCCCGGACCGACATTACGCGTACGCTTACACGAGACTAGTTTCACCATTACGAGTACTCGTGCTTAAAGGTGACTGGTGGGTGTCTGTCTCTCTCACTTTAGCTGAATCGAGTGTGGCTACGCCCGGTCCTTGCGAAGGTTAAAACAGCATTAACTTAACGAACTATCGTTGTGGTTTTGATGCGTAGGTAAGAACGGTTCTTGCTAAAGCCCGTAGCAGCCACGTAAAATTTGCAACAACAAAGTAGAGGACGTCTAACTTGTTTTTGCAGGGCATGTTGTGATGTGATATGGTCAAGACGTGATGCTATATTTTATTGTATGAGATGATCATGTTTTGTAACCAAAGTTATCGGCAACTGGCAGGAGCCATATGGTTGTCGCTTTATTGTATGAAATGCAAACGCCCTGTAATTGCTTTACTTTATCACTAAACGGTAGCGATAGTCGTAGAAGCAATAGATGGCGTAACGACAACGATGCTACGATGGAGATCAAGGTGTCGCACCGGTGACGATGGTGATCACGACGGTGCTTCGAAGATGGAGATCACAAGCACAAGATGATGATGGCCATATCATATCACTTATATTGATTGCATGTGATGTTTATCCTTTATGCATCTTATCTTGCTTTGATTGACGGTAGCATTTTAAGATGATCTCTCACTAAATTATCAAGAAGTGTTCTCCCTAAGTATGCACCGTTGCAAAAGTTCTTTGTGCTGAGACACCACGTGATGATCGGGTGTGATAGGCTCTACGTTCAAATACAACGGGTGCAAAACAGTTGCACACGCGGAATACTCAGGTTAAACTTGACGAGCCTAGCATATAACAGATATGGCCTTGGAACACGGAGACCGAAAGGTCGAGCGTGAATCATATAGTAGATATGATCAACATATTGAAGTTCACCATTGAAACTACTCCATCTCACGTGACGATCGGACATGGTGTAGTTGATATGGACCACGTAATCACTTAGAAGATTAGAGGGATGTCTATCTAAGTGGGAGTTCTTAAGTAATATGATTAATTGAACTTTAATTTATCATGAACTTAGTCCTGGTAGTATTTTGCAAATTATGTTGTAGATCAATATGCTTATTTTGATATGTTCCTAGAGAAAATTGTATTGAAAGATGTTAGTAGCAATGATGCGGATTGGATCCGTGATCTGAGGTTTATCCTCATTGCTGCACAGAAGAATTATGTCCTTAATGCACCGCTAGGTGACAGACCTATTGCAGGAGCAGATGCAGACGTTATGAACGTTTGGCTAGCTCAATATGATGACTACTTGATAGTTTAGTGCACCATGCTTGACGGCTTAGAATCGGGACTTCAAAGACGTTTTGAACGTCATGGACCATATGAGATGTTCCAGGAGTTGAAGTTAATATTTCAAGCAAATACCCGAGATGAGAGATATGAAGTCTCCAACAAGTTCTATGGCTAAAAGATGGAGGAGAATCGCTTAACTAGTGAGCATGTGCTCAGATTGTCTGGGTACTACAATCGCTTGAATCAAGTGGGAGTTAATCTTTCAGATAAGATAGTGATTGACAGAGTTCTCTAGTCACCATCACCAAGTTAGTAGAACTTTGTGATGAACTATAGTATGCAAGGGATGACGAAAACGATTCCCGAGCTCTTCGTGATGTTGAAATCGACAAAGGTAGAAATCAAGAAAGAGCATCAAGTGTTGATGGTTGACAAGATCACTAGTTTCAAGTAAAGGGCAAAGGGAAAGAAAGGGAACTTCAAGTAGAATGACAAGTAAGTTGTCACTCCCACGAAGAAGCCCAAAGCTGAACCAAAGCCTGAAACTGAGTGCTTACACTGCAAAGGAAATGGTCACTGTAAACGGAAATAACCTGAATATTTGGTGGATAAGAAGGATGGCAGAGTGAACAAGGGTATATTTGATATACAGATTATTGATGTATACCTTACTAGTGTTTGTAGTAGCCCCTGAGTATTTGATACTTGTTCAGTTGCTAAAAATTAGTGACTCGAAACAGGAGTTACAGAATAAACAAAGACTAGTTGAGGGTGAAATGACGATGAGTGTTGGAAGTAGTTCCAAGATTGATATGATAATCATCGCACACTCCCTATACTTTCGGGATTAGTGTTAAACCTAAATAAATGTTATTTAGCGTTTGCGTTGAGCATGAATGTGATTTGATCATATTTATTGCAATACGGTTATTCATGTAAGTTAGAGAATAATTGTTGTTATGTTTACATGAATAAAACCTTTTATGGTCATACACCCAATGAAAATGGTTTGTTGGATCTCGATCATGTGATACACATATTCATAATATTGAAGCCAAAAGATGTAAAGTTAATAATGATAGTGCAACTTATTTGTGGCACTGCCGTTTAGGTCATATTAGTGTAAAGCGCATGAAGAAACTCCATGCTGATGGGCTTTTGGAATCACTTGATTATGAATCACTTGATGCTTGCGAACCATGCCTCATGGGCAAGATGACTAAGACTCCGTTCTCCAGAACAATGGAGCGAGCAACAGATTTGTTGGAAATAATGCATACTGATGTATGAGATCCAATGAGTGTTGATGCTCGTGGCAAGTATCGTTATTTTCTGACCTTCATAGATGATTTGAGCAGATATGGGTATATCTACTTGATGAAACATAAGTCTGAAATAGTTGAAAAGTTCAAAGAATTTCAGAGTGAAGTGGAAAAATCATCATAACAAGAAAATAGAGTTTCTATGATCTGATCGTGGAGACGAATATTTGAGTTACGAGTTTGGTCTTCATTTGAAACAATGTGAAATAGTTTCGCAACTCACGTCACCTAGAACACCACAATGTAATGGTGTGTCCGAACGTCGTAATCATACTTTACAAGATATGCTGCGATCTATGATGTCTCTTATCGGTTTACCACTATCGTTTTGGGGTTATGCATTAGAGACAACTGCATTCACGTTTAATAGGGCACCATCTAAATCCGTTGAAGACGACACCGTATGAACTATGGTTTAGCAGTAAACCTAAGCTGTCGTTTCTTAAAGTTTGGAGTTGCGATGCTTATATGAAAAAGTTTTTCAACCTGATAAGCTCGAACCCAAATCGGAGAAGCGCGTATTCATAGAATACCCAAAGGAAACTATTGGGTACACCTTCTATCACAGATCCGAAGGCAAGTTATTCGTTGCTAAGATGGATCCTTTCTAGAGAAGGAGTTTCTCTCGAAAGAAGTGAGTGGGAGGAAAGTAGAACTTGATGAGGTAATTGTACCTTCTCCCAAATTGGAAAGTTGTTCATCACAGAAGTCAGTTCCAGTGATTCCTACACCAATTAGTGAGGAAGTTAATGATGATGATCATGAAACTTCAGATCAGGTTGCTACCGAACCTCGTAGGTCTTCCAGAGCAAGATTCGGACCAGAGTGGTACGGTAATCCTGTTCTAGAAGTCATGTTACTAGACCATGATGAACCTACGAACTATGAGGAAGCGATGATGAGCCCAGATTCCGCGAAATGGCTTAAGGCCATGAAATCTGAGATGGGATCCATGTATGAGAACAAAGTGTGGACTTTGGTTGTCTTGCCCGATGATCGGCAAGCCATAGAAAATAAATGGATCTTCAAGAGGAAGACGGGCACTGATAGTAGTGTTACTATCTACTAAGCTCGACTTGTTGCGAAAGGTTTTCAACAAGTTCAAGGTGTTGAATACGATGAGATTTTCTCACTCGTATCGATGCGTAAGTCTGTCTGAATCATGTTAGCAATTGCCACATTTTATGAAATCTGGCAAATGGATGTCAAAACTGCATTCCTTAATGGATTTTTAAAGGAAGAGTTGTATATGATGCAACCAGAAGGTTTTGCTAATCCTAAAGGTGCTAACAAAATGTGCAAGCTCCAGCGATCCATCAATGGACTGGTGCAAGCATCTCGGAGTTGGGATATACGCTTTGATGAGTTGATCAAAGCATATGGTTTTATACAGACTTTTGGAAAGGCCTGTATTTACAAGAAAGTGAGTGGGAGCACTACAACATTTCTGATAAGTATATGTGAATGACATATTGTTGATCGGAAATAATGTAGAATTATTCTGCAAAGCATAAAGGAGTGTTTGAAAGGAGTTTTTCAAAGAAAGACCTCAGTGAAGCTGCTTACATATTAAGCATCAAGATCTATTGAGATAGATCAAGACGCTTGATAAGATTTTCAATGTGTACATACCTTGACAAGATTTTGAAATAGTTCAAAATGGAACAGTCAAAGAAAGAGTTCTTGCCTGTGCTGCAAGGTGTGAAATTGAGTAAGACTCAAAGCCCGACCACGACAGAAGATAGAAAGAGAATGAAAAGTCATTCCCTATGCCTCAGTCATAGGTTCTATAAAGTATGCTATGCTGTGAACCAGGCCTATTGTATACCTTGCTCTGTGTTTGGCAAAGGAATACAATTTTGATCTAATAGTAGATCACTGGATAGCAGTCAAGAATATCCTTAGTGAGGACTAAGGAGATGTTTCTCGATTATGGAGGTGATAAAAGAGTTTGTAGTAAAGAATTACATCAATGCAAGCTTTTACACCGATCCAGATGCCTCTAAGTCTCAATCTGGATACATATTGAAAGTGGGAGCAATTAGCTAGAGTAGCTCCGTGCAGAGCATTGTAGACATAGAATATTTTCAAAATACATACGGCTCTGTATGTGACAGACCCGTTGACTAAACTTCTCTCACAAGCAAAACATGATCATACCTTAGTACTCTTTGGGTGTTAATCACATAGCGATGTGAACTAGATTATTGACTCTAGTAAACCCTTTGGGTGTTGATCACATGACGATGTGAACTATGGGTATTAATCACATACAGATGTGAATATTAGTGTTAAATCACATGGTGATGTGAACTAGATTATTGACTCTAGTGCAAGTGGGAGACTGAAGAAAATATGCCCTAGAGGCAATAATAAAGTTATTATTTATTTCCTTATTTCATGATAAATGTTTATTATTCATGTTAGAATTGTATTAACCGGAAACATAATACATGTGTGAATACATAGACAAACATAGTGTCACTAGTATGCCTCTACTTGACTAGCTCGTGAATCAAAGATGGTTAAGTTTCATAGCCATGGACAAAAGAGTTGTCATTTGATTAACGGGATCACATCATTAGGAGAATGATGTGATTGACTTGACCCATTCCGTTAGCTTAGCACTTGATCGTTTAGTATGTTGCTATTGCTTTCTTCATGACTTATACATGTTCCTGTAACTATGAGATTATGCAACTCCCGTTTATCGTAGGAACACTTTGGGTGCTACCAAACGTCACAACGTAACTGGGTGATTATAAAGGAGTGCTACAGGTGTCCCCAAAGATACATGTTGGGTTGGCGTATTTCGAGATTAGGTTTTGTCACTCCGATTGTCGGAGAGGTATCTCTGGGCCCTCTCGGTAATGCACATCACTATAAGCCTTGCAAGCAATGTAGCTAATGAGTTAGTTACGGAATGATGCATTACGTAACGAGTAAAGAGACTTGCCGGTAACGAGATTGAAGTAGGTATTAGATACCAACGATCGAATCTCGGGCAAGTAACATGCCGATGACAAAGGGAACAACGTATGTTGTTATGCGGTTTGACCGATAAAGATCTTCGTAGAATATGTAGGAACCAATATAAGCATCCAGGTTCCGCTATTGGTTATTGACCGAGAATAGTTCTAGGTCATGTCTACATAGTTCTCGAACCCGTAGGGTTCGCACGCTTAAGGTTTCGATGACAGTTATATTATGAGTTTATGAATTTTGATGTACCGAAGGAGTTCCGAGTCCCGGATGAGATCGGGGACATGACGAGGAGTCTCGAAATGGTCGAGACGTAAAGATCGATATATTGGACGACTATATTCGGAGTTCGGAAAGGTTCCGAGTGATTCAGGTATTTATCGGAGTACCGGAGAGTTATGGGAATTCGTCGGGGAGAAGTATTGGGCCTTATTGGGCCATACGGGAATAGAGGAGAGAGGCCAAAAGGAAGGAGGCGTGCGCCCCCCCTCTGGTCCGAATTGGACAAGGGGCGCAGCCCCCTTTTCCTTCTTCCTCTCCCCCTCTTTCCCCTTCTCCTACTCCAACAAGGAAGGAGGGAGTCCTACTCCCGGTGGGAGTAGGACTCCCCTTGGCGCGCCCCCTCCTAGGGACGGCCTCGTCCTCTCTTGCTCCTTTATATACGGGGGCAGGGAGCACCCCAAAGGGACAACAACAATTGATCCCTTGGATCTCTTAGCCGTGTGCGGTGCCCCCCTCCACCATATTCCACCTCGGTCATATCGTCGCGGAGTTTAGGCGAAGCCCTGCGCCGGTAGAACATCATCATCGTCACCACGTCGTCGTGCTGACGGAACTCATCCCCGACACTTTGCTGGATCGGAGTCCGGGAATCGTCATCGAGCTGAACGTGTGCTGAACTCGGAGGTGCCGTACGTTCGGTACTTGGATCGGTCGAATCGTGAAGACGTACGACTACATCAACCGCGTTGTCATAACGCTTCCGCTTACGGTCTACGAGGGTACGTGGACATTACTCTCCCCTCTCGTTGCTATGGATCACCATGATCTTGCGTGTACGTAGGAATTTTTTTGAAATTACTACGTTCCCCAACAGGGATGCATACGGTCATTTTTGTATGAGTACCAAGATAAACATGGTCCTCAGAATTTTTTAAATGAGTATCAAGATATTTTTTGATGAGTGATTTCATCACACACCAAACTTGATCCTCAATAAAGGGGGAAAAACCCTATGCATCTCCTGTCAATTCTAGGAATTGAACTCGGGTCGTTAGGCTGCACAACCGCATGCCCAACCACTGAGCCAAGGCTCTCTTTGCAACCTTATATCAGCACTGGATCAGATCGGATCTAATCGGGCCTATGCTAGGCATGGTTGGAGGGAGGCGGGGATGAACGCAACTTACGTGTACAACATCATGTGGTCCTCGGAGTTGTACTCCGATCTGGCTTGCCCTCGAGGACATTGATGTGCTTGTTGATGCCCTCCGGATAAAGTCTGATCCATCCTCCAGATCGACGGTCTTGGAATCCTGCGTTGCCCCGCAAGCCGCCATAGCCGCCAGTTCCCTTCCTGATGGCGGCCCTGAACCTTAAAAGATGCTGGGCTCAATCGCGAACATCAGTGCGTGGGGTTTGTGTCGATTTGGGAGACAGATGGCGACCAGATTATGAGGGATGTTTCGGTTGGAGAAGCGGTTCGCTTCCGCTTCTACGGGCCGAGGAAGGAGGAGCGAACGGGAGGAGCGTCTAGCGGACAGGGAGGGTCAATGCTTGGATGCAGATCAGCCACACACGGGCAATCAAACGGTAGAATTTTTTTGGGATGACGTGGACGCATGAGAGGGCTGAGAAATTAGGTAGTGGGGTGCTCCTATTTAGATATAGTAGATACAGAGATGAAATGCTGTGAAAATTTGAACTGGACATAAAATTTTCTTTTAACATTCAACGCGATGTGATTCGCAAGGAAAATGCCCAAAAACTATAGTGTTTCAAATCAAACAAGATAGTATGTAGAACAAGCTGAGAAAAAATACAAGGTACGCGGAAAACCGAGTAACGCAACATCTACGGGCCCGTTAACAAAATTCTTTTTTTTTCGACAAAGGGTGGATTTTGTTGACTCAGAATAAAGCATCAAGTGGATATAAACACAATGAGCACACACCCAGCATCTGCACAGCTAGGATGCACACAACCAACACTATCACACGCACACAAAACACGACGATAAAGAGCAAAGTCATAAAAGACCAAAGTTCTGCCGAAGCGAGAAAAAAAGAAACAACCCAAAATGATCAAAACAGCATCGACAAACTATAGCAACGATCATATTCGCACCAACCATCTCTTGACACCACAAGGACAACGATGTTCTTCAACAGCAACGCCTTCAAGAAGGAAACAACGCTCAAGCATTGTCGTCACCGGATCCAACCACCATAGGTCAGATTCAAGGTTTTCACCCTGAAGAACAAGTCCAAGCATATCCATGCAACGCTTTCGCAAGGTAACGACGTAAAAACATTGTCATTGCCAGGTATAACCCACATGGGTCACACCTAGGGTTTTCACCCCCGAGCTTGAGACCGGGTACTGAAGAAGCACCACCAAATCGAAGTCAATTATGTGGTGTCGCCGCCACTTTTCCACGATCCCAACAGTTACATGTGGTCGGATAGTCGCCACCACTGCACAACCATATTCTTTACGTCAAATCGCCGTCTATAAATTGCATCTCGCCGCGAAAGGCAAACTGGATGGAGCGAGAGCCGCCAAAACTCAGAGGAGTTGAATATCATAGCAGCTTCATCTCGCGCCCATGCTCGAAAGCCAATGATGCGACGGTGACAATGGCGCCAAGATGGGCCATGCCGTACATAACCATCCCACTAAACTGCGGCACCTCTTCAACTGATCACTCGTTGCTGTCGCCGCGCAGTTGCTAGCGTCGACTAACCACCAGCCCATCCCCGAGCCATTGCCAATCTGACGTAGCCTGTAGGGACAGCCATGGTAGCCGATCCCCGCCACCAGATTGCTCCGTGGCCTGGCAGTAGTAGATCGGGAACAAAAGCACAGGAGCAGTCGGCGGATCGCACTTCGCACCGCGTCCTAGTGACTTGTGCTAGGCGTCGTCGACAGACACAACAATGAGGAGCGGCTGGAGCACACCCTCCCAAACACGCATGCATGGAATTGGGAGATGTAGCTAGCTACAAACACGGCAAAACGATCCAGCTTGGATCCTGCCGCCCGGTTGAATTGATCTGCTATTTTGATCGAGGGAGAGAGCATTGCAACGGCCGCCATCCGAAGATCTGACGACCGCTACCAGTCGCCGTCAGGGATCCGCCGCCCGCCGCCTCGGCGCTACACACGCCGCCAGCTGCCGCACGAGGAGCCACCATCCGTCATCTCGCCGCCGGAACAGAGAGGCCCCGCCGCCGCCGCCACCGCACAGGCTTCGCCCCGCGGTGGCCTTCGACAGCGGCGAGGAGGAGCAGCAGGCGACGAGGGCCGGGGTTCGTGCAGATGGGGTGGCCGCCCGTGTCGCCTGCAGTTACGCGATGCCTGGTCTTAAGTCTAGCATTTGCTAGAAAACATGTTAAGTCTTGAAACTCGGGAGTTTTATTGGGCTTGTGAATGGAAGAGGCGCTTGCATGGAAAGTTGTTTAAAAATAGAAGCCATTTACACCCAGCAAAACGTCCCCGGTAACATGTGTTCCAAATTCAAAACCCATTAGTGTGGAAGTGGCCCGAATATTTCTTTCCTCACGGAGTAAATGAGGTGTTGAGTCAAGGGTTGGTCCTCCGACGATGGCCTCCTCAGGGCATCTCCAGCCGTTGGCCCTCAGGGGGCGTCTAAAAGCCGTCGGCCCCCAGCGCCGCCCTGGGCGAGTTGGTCCCCAGCCGTCGGCCCCCAGCGCCGCCCCCAGGCGCGTATTAAAAAAAGAAGGGCCGTTCGGCGAAGTTATGATAAAAAGTAGTTAAATTTCGGCTAAACATGGCAAATTTCGGCGAAATTCGCGCATTTTCATTATATTAACCTAATCTAAAAAAGAAAGGGGCTGAAGTCGTCGCCGCCATCGTCGTCCTCGGCCTTCTCCTCCTTGACGCGGGCGCCCCTGCTGGACCCGGCGTCGCCATGGCGGACTGGCGGCGGCGCGTCGTCGTCGTCGTCGCTGTCGCATAGGACGACGACCCCGTCTTCATTGCGGCAGCGTCGGCGCTCCTTGAAGCGGCGCAGGGCGGCGCGCTGGCGCTCCTTCACCTTCTCCCGGCGCGCCTTCTCCATCGCAATGGAGTCATGGCGCCCATTCTAGGGCCGCGTCGTCGTCGTCGAACTCCGCCTTCACCGGCGCCAGCCCCGGCTCCGTCTTCACCGGCGCCAGCCCCGGCTCCGTCTTTGGCTTGACGAAATGCGGAGGAGCCGACGAGGAGGAGGCGCGCCGGCCGCCCTCGTTGATGACGATGCCGGCGCTGCGAGTGCGCCGGCCGAGCGGCGACTCCGCCGCGGGCTCGGTCTTGACGCCGAGCAGGGCCGGAGTGCCGGAGGAGTGCGATGAGGATCGGGAGGAGGAAGAGGAGGAGGATGACCCGAACCTCCTTGGCGCCCATGGCCCGACGCGTCGGTGCTGCGCCGGGGGGTACGCCAACGGCGGGTCGTTGCCGCCCTCGAGGTACGTGAGCACGCCCTCGAGTGTGCGGCCGGGGACGCCCCACTAGAGGTGGCGCCCCTCGCTGTTCTGCCGGCCGCCGACCACCGGCGCGCCGTTGGTGGACGCCAATCGTTGCTGCTGGCGGCGCTCGAAATACGCCGCCCAGGCCGCGTGGTTGTCGGCGGCGTACTGGGGGAGGGAGAGTTGGGCGTCGGTGACGGACGCGCGCACGATCTCGACCTCCTCGGCGAAGTACTTCGGCTTCGCCACGGCGTCGGGCAACGGGAGAATGGGCACTCCCCCGACGCTGAGTCTCCACCCCGTTGGCCCGGCGCGCATGTCCGGCGGCGCCGGGATGTTCGCCTGGAATAGGAGCCAGGACTCCTGTTCGCGGAGCGAACGGCGGCCGAAGCCGTTGGCCGCCGCCTCGTCTCCGGGGAAGCGTTCTGCCATGGCGACGGCGGGGCTGGGCGGGCTCGGGAGAGGTAGAGGGAGGGGCTGGGCGGCGACGCTCGGGAAAGGCAGGGAGAGGGAGGGGCTGGACGGCGGTGAGGGGCGGGGCTGGTGTGGGCACAGGCGAGTGGAGGCCGCCGGCTTTTATAGCCGGGCCGCGCCCGTGAAGCGTCACCCGTGAGGAATCAATGGCAAGGCTGACCGGCGGCAGCCTTGCCATTGATTCCCCGCGAAAACTGAGGCCGTTGGGGGAAGACGAGGCGCCGAGTCGCTGACGCGGCTGGCCCGCGTCTTTTTCGCGCCAAATCAGCTTGTCCCGGCGCCCCCGGGCGCCCCCCAGCACGCCGGGTTCGGGCTGGGTCCGCCGGTGCTGTTTTCGACCCAAGCCGCCGAAAATCGAGCTTCTGAAGGCACGACTGGACCGTTTTTTCGGCGCCGGCGCGAAAAAATCACCTGGGAAGGTCTTTCTGGGGGCGTGGCTGGAGATGCCCTTACGGACCACCACCGCATCAGCTACCAATTCTTTTTGACTCGCTGGCTGGTCTTCCGGCATGTGGGCACCGTGGAACCGCTGTGGTTTCTGGTCTGCGCGAAGCACACCTTGCGTGAACCAGGCACGGAGACAATGTCTTCATCGGTGAAACACTGAAAGTGCGCACCTGACTTTGGCCTTTTGGAGTATAGTGTGGCCTGAAAGTGCATACTGTCCAACAGACGCTCC
>NC_041393.1:46835269-46851692 GCF_002162155.2 Triticum dicoccoides
GGACGCTCCACGTGAACGAGTATGAACAGAGCCAGCCTGCCCACAGGGGAGGGTGCTAGAGGTACTCCACGCATGTACCCCTCCCTTTCGGTTTAGACTTTAGAGGCATATCTATTTATTTTTTGTCTCATTTTTATTGTTTTTCATCAGTGTTCATATTTCGAGGCATGTTAAAACGCGGCATGTAAGTCCTGAGGGAAAACTCACAAATGCGTGTATAAGTCTTTGGCTATACATGGTTTTTTTTAGAAAACGAGTGCACTAATTGAATACTTTTGTAAAAAAAAGTCGACCAATCACTATCTGTCTTAGTTGGAGAGTCTTTCTTTTTTTTAACACAGTAAAGACGCAAGCGTTCATATACACGCGCATACACTCATCCCTATGAACGCACACATGCACACCCTATCCCTATGAGCACATTCAAAAGGCTGAGCCGGCATATCATCTTGAAATTTACGAAGTCACCGTAGGCACCTCGTCGTCAACGGAAACGTTTTCTTCCACTAAACGCACATCGCTAGAAATCCTGAAATAAATTTAGAAATAAATGCAAGCACCAAGATTTGAAGCTTACTGGGCTAGAGAGTCTTCTGAATTGGTCACATTAAGCTGGAAGGAAGAAAGTAGTGCCCAGGTACGATCGACCCCCACAACCGGAACACACTTGGCCAGGTGAACACACACACACCCTCCTTTGCATGTGTGCAAGGAACACCGTGAACAAATTAGACCATGCGGATGTAGAAAAGAAAGATTTGCCTTGGCATGATTTGACGAGCCATCAAGCTATCTTGTGTTTCCTTGTTTGAATTGAATGTTGGTATGAACCCAAGGAAACGATTTAAGGTTCCATAGAATCTCATTGGTTTTGATGGCAAGTGAAATCATAAATTCACCCACAAAAGAAAATGAAATCATAAATTCATTTGGGACCAAGCCTCGTTTCCACATTCTTCTCGAAAAAATCGCTGGTTTCTTTTTTTTAATCCACATATCCAGACATAAGAGTGGATGACTATGGTGGTCGTGGCCGAAGTTGAGGGAAAAAAGGAGGCGGTGACTGGAGTTGAGCAAAAAGGTCGGCTTTTTCTTTGTTGTGAGATGCGATCAGCCCCAATTTAAGCTCCCCTCGCCGCACTGCATTGGCAGCCAGGGTGTGCCGAAATATGAGCACATTCGCGCCAGCGGCTATCGATCTCGATGTGACCTCCTCTGCGTCAGCGACCCCACCCAAGAAGTCCACAGTTATGCGAAAGAATAGTATGAGGAGGTGATCCGAGTTGAGGAAGACGAGGATACACAACGTCGGGTTAGTGGTCACCAGGAGCGGTAGGTAGCATCAACTCGTCGGAGAGCCTACCCACGGTATTGGATCATGGAGCGGTCCAAATTCTCACTAACATAGAGGGGTGAGGCTCAGTATCCGAAAGGAGGTTAATACCAAGAAAATGAATTACAGTCCCAATTTTGAATTCTGTAGACAAGGAAATAGAAACGGTACAATTTGGAAAGCCATTTTCAATTCTGAATTCCAAGCTTCAGTACATCCAAATAGGGATAAGCAGATTTTCGGATTCTCCCCCGCTAGAGTTGCACACTTTTTTTTAGTTTAACTATCATTTTCAAAACAAAAAAAATGCATCCGCCTCTCGCACCCTATGTGCAACCACGGCAGCACACGCAACTAGAGCTGAACATGTTTTTTTTTCATAAATCTACAAAAAATGTATATTTTTTTTTTCATTTTTACCCAACCTTTTCTCTCTTATTTTTGCACGCATTGTTTCATTGTTTATGTAATATTTTCTCTTTCATTTTACTTTTGCATGGTGCCCCCACTGTCGTGCCGCATGCGCAACCACATTTTCACGCCAAACTAGGGTTGCGCATGTTATATTTCTTTCTTAACATATCCTTTTATTTTGCATGGTTTCCCCTTACTTTTCACAACAAAGAAAGCCAGAAACACTAGTCGTATACTAAAGCCAATCAACCATTTCAAGATCATCTTAAGAAACACAGTAGAAACTAAATAAAAATTTGGATAATCGACGTGTGCAAAGCGCCCACACTCATCAATGATTCGTCGTGTGCGAAGCTCCATCCCCATCTAGATATCTAAAACGGAGGAGGCTTGCCTGCTCCCTCCTTGTATTCCTATCCGTGCTCCCACGCCTAGAATTTTTCATCCAACGGCTCCACCATTTTCTCTCATCGGCGCTCCTTTTTTAAGAATAGGAAATGCAAAAAAATCACGATTTTCTTTCTTCTCTCCGTACGTCTTCTCTCCCGTACGTATATGCTTCTCCCCATTCCCTGTTAGACAGCCGACACTGGAGGTAACAGTGAACAAGTACCCCGCCACGTCGATCTTCGCTCCGCGTTAATTATTGAATCGTTAATTAATAATTAATAGAAGCGTTAATTACCGAATCGTTTTCGATTTTTTTGGACTGTGACGACTCGGACGTGGGGTTTACTCCCACGATCCACCCGGCCCACACTATATAGTCAGGCAGACGTCTACCCTAGCCGCCGCCGTTCCAGATCATTGCGCTGCCAAGCAAGTCTTCTCCGTCCCTCCTTTCGGCATGCACCGGGAGAAGGGACAGCAGGCCTCCGCAACCCCGGCTCTCGTGATCCTGTACGGGAGAGGGGCGATCAAGTTTTTGGGGAGCGCACTCGCGCGACTGCTGGCAGCAACGACTTCACGAACGACGACTTCTTTCCCGACTTCGGCAACCTCATCCTCGACGACACGGGCGACAATGTCAATGCCGGCGGTGCGATTCTATCCTTCCTGTTCGATATCGTGGTAGAATTCATGTTTCTATTATGTACTCTAGATGTGATCTGTTCATCTACTGTGCTAGTTCGCATGATTAGTTTAATCTCTGCTATTGCTGTCATGAATTATCTTTTGTTCATTCAGATTAAATCTCGTAGTAATTTGCTCATATTTTCAACAATCAAAAAACTTGATTATAGGAAATTTGCTCCGAGTTGTTTTGCTGCGCATCTGAAGCCACCTGCCTTTAAGGGGGCGCAATATAAGAGGTGGCGCACGAGAGCAGTATAGTGGTTTCAGACCATGGGCTGCTATGACGCCACCAAGGGCAAGCCTGGGGGCGATCTTAATCCAGCACAGCTGGAAACTTTTGAGAAGATCGATACTCTCTTTAAAGGCGCTCTTTTGGGTGTTCTTGACGACTTCATTGTGGACTCGTATATGTTGTTTGACAACGGCAAGGACATGTGGGCTGCGCTCGAGGCCAAGTTTGGTGCCTCGGACACCGACAGCGAGTTGTACGTCATGGAGCAATTCTATGACTACAAGATGACTGATGAGCGCTCTGTTGTACAACAGGCTCATGAGATACAGTCGCTCGCAAAAGAACTTGAGTACTTCAAGTTTGTGTTGCCGGACAAATTTGTTGTCGGAGGCATCATTGCCAAGCTTCCACCTTCGTGGAACAATTTTGCTACTTCCCTGAAACAGAAGAGACAAGAGTTTTCCGTTGCGGATCTCATTGGTACTCTTGATGTTGAAGAGAAGGCGAGAGCAAAGGACACACGTGCTCGAGTTGCTGAGGGAGCTTCTAGTGCCCACATGGTACAGAAGAAGAACTTTCAGCCCAACAAGTCCAACAAGTTCAAAAACAATAAGAACAAAACTCAGGGCAAAGGCAAGTTTGATACAAAGAACAAGCCATCGCATTCTACCAACTTCAAGAAGAATTCTCACAAGAAGGGGAAGGGACTTTGCCATGTCCGCGGTGATCCTAATCACTGGGCTCCGAAGTGTCCTAACCGCTTTGAGGAGCGCGAACATGAGAAGAGCGGCAAGTCCGCTAATGTTGTCATCGGTGATACTGATATGAAGGAATATGGGTACGGTATTCTCCCTGCCATCCTTTCAGTATTTCAATCTCCTGGTTGGTTAATTGACACCGATGCCAATGTACATGTTTGTGTTGACGCCTGTATGTTTTCTTCTTACCAGGTCACAGGGACTTCTCCCGTGCTGATGGGGAACGGGTCACATGCCATCATTCGAGGTGTCGGTAGGGTCCATCTGAAGTTTACTTCGGGCAAGACCGTATGTCTGAAGAACGTTCATCATGTGTCGTCCATCAATAAAAATCTCGTTAGCGGTTCCCGTTTATGTCGAGATGGTTTTAAGTTGGTTTTTGAGTCCAATAAAGTTGTAATTTCCAAGTGTGGACAATTTGTTGGAAAAGGCTATGAGTGCGGAGGCTTGTTCCACTTATCTTTGTCAGATATTTGCACTAAAGTTATTAATAATGTTTGCCACAATAATGAGTCGGATATTTGGCATTCACGACTTTGTCATATTAACTTTGGTTGCATGACGCGGCTAGCCAATATGAATTTAATTCCGAAAATCCCTAATATCAAAGGCTCCAAGTGCCAAGTATGCGTGCAAGCTAAGCAACCTCGCAAGTCCCATAAGACTGCAGAGGCAAGAGACTTGGCGCCACTAGAGCTTATACATTCTGATCTTTGTGAGATGCATTGCGTGTTGACGAAAGGTGGAAAGAGATATTTCATGACGTTGATTGACGACTCCACTAGACATTGTTATGTGTATCTTCTGAAATCAAAAAAGATGAGGCTTTAACTTTCTTCAAAAGCTATAAAGCTGAAGCGGAGAACCAACTTGACCAGAAAATTAAACGGCTAAGGTCCGATCGTGGTGGAGAGTATTTTTCCAATGAATTTGATTTTTTTTGTGCGGAACATGGTATAATCCATGAGATGACGCCTCCCTACTCACCTCAGTCTAATGGGGTGGCCAAAAGAAATAACCAAACTCTAACTGATTTGGTTAACGCCATGTTAGACACATCGGGTCTTTCCAAGGAATGGTGGAGGAGGCGCTAATGACTGTGTGTCATGTCCTAAACCGAGTTCCCACAAAGCATAAGACCATGACTCCATTTGAGGAATGGGAAAGGAAAAGGTTGAAACTCTCTTACCTAAGTTCTTGGGGTTGTTTGGCTAAAGTCAATATACCAATCCCAAGAAGCGCAAGCTTGGACCAAAAACCGTGGATTGTGTTCTTATGGGCTATGCTTTTTATAGCATTGGCTATAGATTTTTTGATAATAAAATCTGAGGTATCCGACATGCATGTTGGTACGATTATGGAGTCTAATGATGCAACTTTCTTTGAGGACATATTTCCTATGAATGATATGTCGAGTTCATCAAATTAGGAGATACCTACTCCATCTAGTGAGGAACTCACTATAATTCTTGAACCCACCATTGCGATGGAAC
This sequence comes from Triticum dicoccoides, assembly GCF_002162155.2. NCBI lineage: Eukaryota > Viridiplantae > Streptophyta > Magnoliopsida > Poales > Poaceae > Triticum > Triticum dicoccoides. The sequence continues at coordinate 46,840,577 of NC_041393.1, forward strand.
ACATTGAGAATCCTGTTGAGGGTGACAATGAAACTCTTGTAAGGAGTAAGAGACAGAGGACTGCAAAGTCCTTTGGTGATGATTTCATTGTGTACCTTGTGGATGACACAACCAGGACTATTTCAGAATTCTATGCATCTCCTGATGCTGACTACTGGAAGGAAGTTGTTCGTAGCGAGATGGATGCCATCTTGGCTAACGGAACCTGGGAGATCACTGACCGTCCTTATGGGTGCAAACCTGTAGGATGTAAGTGGGTGTTCAAGAAGAAGCTTAGACCCGATGGTACGATTGAAAAGTACAAGGCACGGCTTGTGGCTAAGGGTTATACCCAGAAAGAAGGTGAATACTTCTTTGATACTTACTCACCCGTGGCTAGACTGACCACAATTCGGATGCTACTATCACTGGCTGCCTCACATGGTCTTCTCATTCATCAAATGGACGTTAAGATGACTTTCCTCAATGGAGAGTTGAAGGAGGAAATCTACATGGATCAGCCAGATGGTTTTGTAGTACCTGGTCAGGAAGGAAAGGTGTGCAAGTTATTAAAGTCGTCATATGGCCTTAAACAAGCTCCTAAGGAGTGGCATGAGAAGTTCGAAAGAACATTAACTGCTGTCGGCTTTGTAGTAAATGATGGTGACAAGTGTGTGTACTATTGCCATGGTGGGGGCGAAGGAGTTATTCTTTGTCTGTATGTTGATGACATACTAATCTTTGGAACCAAATTTGATCTAATCAAGGAGGTTAATGATTTCCTATCTCATTGTTTTGAGATAAAGGATCTAGGAGTAGTTGATGTTATCTTGAACATCAAGCTATTGAGAGATGAGAATGGTGGGATCACACTTCTTCAATCTCACTATGTGGAAAAGGTCTTGAGTCGTTTTGGGTATAGCGGTTGCACGCCTTCTCCAACTCCATATGATGCTAGTGTGTTGCTTCGAAAGAATCAACGGATTGCTAGAGATCAACTGAGGTATTCTCAGATTATTGGCTTGCTTATGTATTTGGCGAGTGCCACGAGGCCTGACATCTCTTTTGTTGTGAGCAAGCTGAGTCGGTTTGTGTCAAAACCGGGAGATGATCATTGGCGTGCGCTTGAGAGAGTTATGCGCTACTTGAAGGGTACTACGAGCTATGGGATTCACTACACCGGGTATCCAAGGGTACTGGAGGGTTATAGTGACTCGAACTGGATATCTGATGCTGATGAGATTAAGGCCACAAGTGGTTATGTTTTTAATCTTGGTGGTGGCACTGTTTCTTGGAAGTCTTGCAAGCAGACCATCTTAACGAGGTCAACTATGGAAGCAGAACTCACAGCATTAGACACTGCCACTGTTGAAGCAGAGTGGTTTCGTGAGCTATTGATGGACTTACCTATGGTTGAAAAACCAATACCCCATATCCTGATGAACTGTGATAATCAAACTGTGATCATCAAGATAAATAGTTCTAAGGACAATATGAAGTCCTCAAGGCATGTGAAGAGGAGACTAAAATCTGTCAGAAAATTGAGGAACTCCGGAGTTATTACATTAATTGGATTATATCCAAACAACAAAAAACTTGGCAGATCCCTTCACGAAGGGTTTATCACATAATGTGATAGATAATGCATCAATGGAGATGGGCTTGAGACCCACTGCATGAGTTGTCCATAGTGGTAACCCACTCTATGTGATCAGAGATCCCGTGAAGTAGAAGTGGGAGACAAGCTGTTGGTTAGCTGAGAGGAGAGTATCCCTATTTTAATTATCCCAGTCCGTATAGATGCAATACTCTCCTGATCTGCATGGCAGGTTGATATTTATCTTAATGTGTTCCAAGTGGCTTATTTGAGTAAGCAGAGATGTTGTCCTGCAGAGCATCTTCTGAGGAACACACCTATATGAATTTGACTGTCAATGTCACAGTCTATGAGAATTGGGTGTTCTCTAATAAATTCATGAAAGGCCCTCGAGTATGACGTATAAGCTCCACCCACAGGGAAGCCTTGAGGCAACCCAGTATCGGTCAAGAACTTGTGTGAAACTAGTTTCAGGGAAAACTTGTAGTTCAAGGCATAGTCCACTATTCAAGTTGTGATCTAGTGTAGCATAAAACTCTAAGTGGAAGTTCAACTTCACAGTCTTCACTAAGCACCGGTATATAAACAATGTTTTGGAACTAAATGATGAGATGTGCCAATGAGACTTTGTGGGGGATTGCTGGAATTTTTATAGTAGGCCTTTGGGCCAAAGCCCAACTAAAATTCTGAAATTCTCTTGGCCCATTCATGCACACATGTGAGTGGAGTGAGTGAGACTAAAGTTTAGTCCCACCCCAGAAGTTGAGAGAGAGTTGCACCTCTTTAAAGGTGAGCTCTTCTACCACTTGTATGAGCATGAGAAGAGGAGGCCTACACGCGCGCTCCTCCTCCTCGCTCGCTTCGCCACGCCATGCCTCGCCTCGCCTCGTCACGACGCGCCGCGGGTTGCGGGATTGAGCCGAGCCAAGGACACAGCTATGCACGTTGTCTATATTTTTGCTGCTTGGGAAAAATTAATGAGTCATTAATTAATAATTAACGGATGCGTTAATTACTGAACTATTTCTGATTCTTTTGGATCATGACGACTTGGACATGGGGTTTACTCCCACGACCTACCCAACCCACACTATATAGTCAGGCAGACATCTACCCTAGTCGTCGCCGCTTCGTATGGTTTCTCACCACCGTTCCAGATCATTGCGCCGCCAAGCAAGTCTTCTCCATCCCTCCTTTCGGCGTGCACTGGGAGAAGGGACAGCAGGCCTCCGGAACCTCGCATGTTGTGATCCTGTACGGGAGAGGGGCGATCAGGTTTTTGGGGAGCGCACTCACGCGACTGCTGGCAGCAACGACTTCGCGAACGACGACTTCTTCCACGACCTCGGCAACCTCATCCTCGACGACATGGGCAACAACTTCGACAGCGGCTGTGCTGCTCCCTAAAGGAAATATGCCCTAGAGGCAATAATAAAGTTATTATTTATTTACTCATATCATGATAAATGTTTATTATTCATGCTAGAATTGTATAACCCGGAAACATAATACATGTGTGAATACATAGACAAATAGAGTGTCACTAGTATGCCTCTACTTCACTAGCTCGTGAATCAAAGATGGTTAAGTTTCCTAACCATAGACATGAGTTGTCATTTGATTAACGGGATCACATCATTATGAGAATGATGTGATTGACTTGACCCATTCCGTTAGCTTGGCACTTGATCGTTTAGTATGTTGCTATTGCTTTCTTCATGACCCATACATGTTCCTATGACTATGAGATTATGTAACTCCCGTTTACCGGAGGAACACTTTGTGTGATACCAAACATCACAACGTAACTGGGTGATTATAAAGGTGCTCTACAGGTGTCTCCAAAGGTACTTGTTGAGTTGACGTATTTCGAGTTAGGATTTGTCACTCCGATTGTCAGAGAGGTATCTCTGGGCCCTTTCGGTAATGCACATCACTATAAGCCTTGCAAGCAATGTAGCTAATGAGTTAGTTACAGGATGACGCATTACGTAACGAGTAAAGAGACTTGCCGATAACGAGATTGAACTAGGTATTGAGATACCGACGACCGAATCTCGGGCAAGTAACATACCGATGACAAAGGGAACAACGTATGTTGTTATGCGGTTTGACGGATAAAGATCTTCGTAGAATATGTAGGAGCCAATATGAGCATCCAGGTTCTGCTATTGGTTATTGACCGGAGGCATGTCTCGGTCATGTCTACATAGTTCTCGAACCCGTAGGGTCCACACGCTTAAAGTTAGATGACAGTTATATTATGAGTTTATGTATTTTGATGTAACGAAGGTAGTTCGAAGTCCCGAATGTGATCACGTTCATGACGAGGAGTCTCGAAATGGTCGAGACATGAAGATTGATATATTGGACGATTATATTCGGACACCGTAATGGTTCCGAGGGTTATCGGATATATACCAGAGTACCGGGGGGTTACCGGACCCCCCCGGAGGTTAATGGACCTCATCGGCCCAAGTGGTGGAAGAGGAGAGGCGGCCAAGGGGCGCCCCCCCCCTCCCAAGTCTGAATTGACAAGGAGGGGGGCGGCGCCCCCCCCCCTTTCCTTTCTCACTCTCTCTCCTTCACTCTCCTCTCCTACTCCAACAAGGAAGGGGGGGGGAGTCCTACTCCCGGTGGAGTAGGACTCCTCATGGGGCGCGCTAAGGGTGGTCGGCCCCCTCCCCCTCCTCCACTCCTTTATATACGGGGAGGGAGGCACCCCCTAGAGACACAACAATTGATCCTTGAGATCTCTTAGCCGTGTGCGGTGCCCCCCTCCACCATAATCCACCTCGATAATATCGTAGCGGTGCTTAGGCGAAGCCCTGCGTCGATAGAACATCATCATCGTCACCACGCCGTCGTGCTGACGGAACTCTCCCTCAAAGCTAGGCTGGATCGGAGTTCAAGGGACGTCATCGAGTTGAACGTGTGCTGAACTCGGAGGTGTCGTGCGTTTGGTACTTGATCGGTCGGATCGTGAAGACGTACGACTACATCAACCGCGTTGTGCTAATGCTTCCGCTTACGGTCTACGAGGGTACATGGACATACTCTCCCCTCTTGTTGCTATGCATCACCATGATCTTGCGTGTGTGTAGAATTTTTTTGAAATTACTACGTTCCCCAACAGTGGCATCTAAGCCAGGTTTTATGCGTTGATGTTATTTGCATGAGTAGAACACAAGTGAGTTGTGGGCGATACAAGTCATACTGCTTACCAGCATGTCATATTTTGGTTCACTGGTATTGTTGGATGAAGCGGCCCGGACCGACATTACGCATACGCTTACGCAAGACTGGTTCTACCGACGTGCTTTGCACACACGTGGCTGGCGGGTGTCAGTTTCTCCAACTTTACTTGAACCGAGTGTGGCTATGCCCGGTCCTTGAGAAGGTTAAAACAACATTAACTTGACGAGCTATCATTGTGGTTTTGATGCGTAGGTAAGAACGGTTCTTGCTAATCCCTTAGCAGCCACGTAAAACTTGCAACAACAAAGTAGAGGACGTCTAACTTGTTTTTGCAGGGCATGTTGTGATGTGATAAGGTCAAAATGTGATGCTATATTTTATTGTATGAGATGATCATGTTTTGTAACCAAGTTATCGGCAACTGGAAGGAGCCATATGGTTGTCGCTTTATTGTATGCAATGCAATCGCCCTGTAATTGCTTTACTTTATCACTAAGCGGTAGCGATAGTCATAGAAGCAATAGTTGGCGAGACGACAACGATGCTACGATGGAGATCAAGGTGTTGCGCCGGTGACGATGGTGATCATGACGGTGCTTCAGTGATGGAGATCACAAGCACAAGATGACGATGGCCATATCATATCACTTTTATTGATTGCATGTGATGTTTATCTTTTATGCATCTTATCTTGCTTTGATTGACGGTAGCAATATAAGATGATCTCTCACTAAATTTCAAGATAAAAGTGTTCTCCCTGAGTATGCACCGTTGCCAAAGTTCGTCCTGCCCAAACACCACGTGATGATCGGTTGTGATAAAGCTCTACGTCCATCTACAACGGGTGCCAGCCAGTTTTGCACACGCAGAATACTCAGGTTAAACTTAACGAGCCTAGCATATGCAGATATGGCCTCGGAACACTGCGACCGAAAGGTCGAGCGTGAATCATATAGTAAATATGATCAACATAGTGATGTTCACCTTTGATAACTACTCCATTTCACATGATGATCGGTTATGGTTTAGTTGATTTGGATCACGTGATCACTTAGATGATTAGAGGGATGTCTATCTAAGTGGGAGTTCTTAAGTAATATGATTAATTGAACTTAAATTTATCATGAACTTAGTACCTGATAGTATTTTTGCATCTCTATGTTATTGTAGATAGACGGCTCGTGTTGTTGTTCCGTTGAATTTTAATGTGTTCCTTGAGAAAGCAAAGTTGAAAGATGATGGTAGCAATTACACGGACTGTGTCCGTAACTTGACAATTATCCTCATTGTTGCATAGAAGAATTACGTCCTGGAAGCACCGCTGGGTGCCAGGCCTGCTGCAGATGCAACTGACGACGTTAAGAACGTCTAGCAAAGCAAAGCTGATGACTACTCGATAGTTCAGTGTGCCATACTTTACGGCTTAGAATCGGGACTTCAACGGCGTTTTGAACGTCATGGAGCATATGAGATGTTCCAGGAGTTGACGTTAATATTTCAAGCAAATGCCCAGATTAAGAGATATGAAGTCTTCAATAAGTTCTACAGCTGCAAGATGGAGGAGAATGGTTTTGTCAGTGAACATATACTCAAAATGTCTGGGTATTGCAATCACTTGATTCAATTGGGAGTTGATCTTCTGGATGATAGTGTCATTGACAGAATTCTTTAATCACTGCCACCAAGCTACAAGAGCTTCATGATGAACTATAACATGCAAGGGATGAACAAGACAATTCCCAAGCTCTTCACAATGCTAAAGGCTGCGGAGGTAGAAATCAAGAAGACATCAAGTATTGATGGTCAATAAGACCACCAGTTTCAAGAAAAAGGGTAGAGGGAAGAAGAAGGGGAACTTCAAGAAGAACGGCAAACAAGTTGCTGCTCAAGAGAAGAAATCCAAGTCTAGACCTAAGCCTGAAACTGAATGCTTCTACTGCAAGCAGACTGGACACTAGAAGCGGAACTGCCCCAAGTATTTGGCGGATAAGAAGGATGGCAAGGTGAACAAAGGTATATGTGATATACATGTTATTGATGTGTACCTTACCAGAGCTCGCAGTAGCACCTGAGTATTTGATACTGGTTCTGTTGCTAATATTTGCAACTCGAAACAGGGACTACAGATTAAGCGGACACTGGCTAAGGACGAGGTGACGATGCGCGTGGGAAATGGTTCCAAAGTCGATGTGATCGCCGTCGGCACGCTACCTCTACATCTACCTTTGGGATTAATTTTAGACCTAAATAATTGTTATTTGGTGCCAGCGTTGAGCATGAACATTATATCTGGATCTTCTTTGATGCGAGACGGTTGTTCATTTAAATCAGAGAATAATGGTTGTTCTATTTATATGAGTAATATCTTTTATGTTCATGCACCCTTAAAGAGTGGTCTATTTTTGATGAATCTCGATAGTAGTGATACACATATTCATAATGTTGAAGCCAAAAGATGCAGAGTTGATAATGATAGTGCAACTTATTTGTGGCACTGCCGTTTGGGTCATATTGGTGTAAAGCGCATGAAGAAACTCCATACTGATGGACTTTTGGAATCACTTGATTATGAATCACTTGGTACTTGTGAACCATGCCTCATGGGCAAGATGACAAAAATGCTATTCTCTGGAACTATGGAGCGAGCAACTGATTTGATGGAGATCATACATACTGATGTATGTGGTCCAATGAATGTTGAGCCTCGCGCCGGGTATCGTTATTTTCTCACCTTCATAGATGATTTGAGCAGATATGGGTATATCTACTTAATGAAACATAAGTCTGAAATATTTAAAAAGTTCAAAGAATTTCAGAGTGAAGTTGAAAATCATCGTAACAAGAAAATAAAGTTTCTGCGATCTGATCGTGGAGGAGAATATTTGATTTACAAGTTTGGTCTACATTTGAAACAATGCAGAATAGTTTCGCAACTCACGCCACCCAGAACACCACATCGTAATGGTGTGTCCGAACGTCGTAATCGTACTTTACTAGATATGGTGCGATCTATGATGTCTCTTACTAATTTACCGCTATCATTTTGGGGTTATGCTTTAGAGATAGCTGCATTCACGTTAAATAGGGCACCATCAAAATCCGTTGAGACGACACCTTATGAACTGTGGTTTGGCAAGAAACCAAAGTTGTCGTTTCTTAAAGTTTGGGGCTGCTATGCTTATGTGAAAAAGCTTCAACCTGATAAGCTCGAACCCAAATCGGAGAAATGTGTCTTCATAGGATACCCAAAGGAAACTGTTGGGTACACCTTCTATCATAGATCCGAAGGCAAGACATTCGTTGCCAAGAATGGATCCTTTCTAGAGAAGGAGTTTCTCTCAAAAGAAGTGAGTGGGAGGAAAGTAGAACTTGATGAGGTAACTGTACCTGCTCCTTTATTGGAAAATAGTTCATCACAGAAACCGGTTCCTGTGACGACTACACCAGTTAGTGAGGAAGCTAATGATGTTGATCATGAAACTTCAGATCAAGTTACTACCGAACCTCGTAGGTCAACTAGAGTAAGATCCGCACCAGAGTGGTACGGTAATCCTATTCTGGAGGTCATGTTACTTGACTATGGCGAACCTACGAACTATGAGGAAGCGATGATGAGACCAGATTCCGCAAAATGGCTTGAGGCCATGAAATATGAGATGGGATCCATGTATGAGAACAAAGTATGGACTTTGGTTGACTTGCCTGATGATTGGCAAGCCATCGAGAATAAATGGATCTTCAAGAAGAAGACTGACGCTGATGGTAATTTTACTGTCTACAAAGCTCGACTTGTTGCGAAAGGTTTTCGACAAGTTCAAGGGGTTGACTATGATGAGACTTTTTCACCCGTAGCGATGCTTAAGTCTGTCCGAATCATGTTAGCAATTGCCGCATTTTATGATTATGAAATTTCGCAAATGGATGTCAAAACTGCATTCCTGAATAGATTTCTGGAAGAAGAGTTGTATATGATGCAACCAGAAGGTTTTGTCGATCCAAAGGGTGCTAATAAAGTGTGCAAGCTCCAGCGATCCATTTATGGACTGGTGCAAGCCTCTCGGAGTTGTAATAAATGCTTTGACAGTGTGATCAAAGCATATGGTTTTATACAGACTTTTGGAGAAGCCTGTAGTTACAAGAAAGTGAGTGTGAGCTCTGTAGCATTTCTAATATTATATGTGGACGACATATTATTGATTGGAAATGATATAGAATTTCTGGAGAGCATAAAAGGATACTTGAATAAAAGTTTTTCAATGAAAGACCTCGGTGAAGCTGCTTATATATTGGGCATCAAGATCTATAGAGATAGATCAAGACGCTTAATTGGACTTTCACAAAGTACATACCTTGATAAAGTTTTGAAAAAGTTCAAAATGGATCAAGCAAAGAAAGGGTTCTTGCCTGTAATACAAGTTGTGAAATTGAGTCAGACTCAATGCCCGACCACTTCAGAAGATAGAGAGAAAATGAAAGAAGTTCCCTATGCTTCAGCCATAGGCTCTATCATGTATGCAATGTTGTGTACCAGACCTGATGTGTGCCTTGCTATTAGTTTAGCAGGGAGGTACCAAAGTAATCCAGGAGTGGATCACTGGACAGCGGTCAAAGAACATCTTGAAATACCTGAAAAGGACTAAGGTTATGTTTCTCATTTATGGAGGTGACAAAGAGCTAGTTGTAAATGGTTACGTCGATGCAAGCTTTGACACTGATCCAGACGATTCTACATCGCAAACCAGATACGTGTTTATATTGAACAATGGAGCTGTCAGTTGGTGCAGTTCTAAACAAAGCGTCGTCGCGGGATCTACATGTGAAGCGGAGTACATAGCTACTTCGGAAGCAGCAAATGAAGGAGTCTAGATGAGGGAGTTCATATCCGATCTAGGTGTCATACCTAGTGCATCGGGTTCAATGAAAATCTTTTGTGACAATACTGGTGCAATTGCCTTGGCAAAGGAATCCAGATTTTACAAGAGAACCAAGCACATCAAGAGACGCTTCAATTCCATCCGGGACCAAGTCCAGGTGGGAGACATAGAGATTAGCAAGATACATACGGAACTGAATGTTGCAGACCCATTGACTAAGCCTCTTCCACGAGCAAAACATGATCAACACCAAGGCTCCATGGGTGTTAGAATCATTACTATGTAATCTAGATTATTGACTCTAGTGCAAGTGGGAGACTGAAGGAAATATGCCCTAGAGGTAATAATAAAGTTATTATTTATTTCCTCATATCATGATAAATGTTTATTATTCATGCTAGAATTGTATTACCCGGAAACATAATACATGTGTGAATACATAGACAAACAGAGTGTCACTAGTATGCCTCTACTTGACTAGCTCGTGAATCAAAGATGGTTAAGTTTCCTAACCATAGACATGACTTGTCATTTGATTAACGGGATCACATCATTATGAGAATGATGTGATTGACTTGACCCATTCCGTAAGCTTAGCAATTGATCGTTTAGTATGTTGCTATTGCTTTCTTCATGACTTATACATGTTCCTATGACTATGAGATTATGTAACTCCCGTTTACCGGAGGAACACTTTGTGTGCTACCAAACGTCATAACATAACTGGGTGATTATAAAGGTTCTCTATAGGTGTCTCCAAAGGTACTTGTTGAGTTGACGTATTTCGAGATTAGGATTTGTCACTCCGATTGTCGGAGAGGTATCTCTAGGCCCTCTCGGTAATGCACATCACTATAAGCCTTGCAAGCAATGTAGCTAATGAGTTAGTTACGGGATTATGCATTACATAACGAGTAAAGAGACTTGCCGGTAACGAGATTGAACTAGGTATTGAGATACCGATGATCGAATCTCGGGCAAGTAACATACCGATGACAAAGGGAACAACGTATGTTGTTATGCGGTTTGACCGATAAAGATCTTCGTAGAATATGTAGGAGCCAATATGAGCATCCAGGTTCCGCTATTGGTTATTGACCGGAGATGTGTCTCGGTCATGTCTACATAGTTCTCGAACCCATAGGGTCCGCACGCTTAAAGTTAGATAACGGTTATATTATGAGTTTATGTGTTTTGATGTACCGAAGGTAGTTCGGAGTCCCGGATGTGATCACGGACATGACGATGAGTCTCGAAATGGTCGAAACATGAAGATTGATATATTGGACGACTATATTCGAACACCGGAATGGTTCCGGGGGTTATCGTATATATACCAGAGTACCGGGGGGGTTACCGAAACCCCCCGAAGGTTAATGGGCCTCATGGGCCCAAGTGGTGGAAGAGGAGAGGCGGCCAAGGGGCATCCGCGCGCCCCTCCCCCCAAGTCTGAATTGGACAAGGAGGG
>NC_041393.1:46852068-46900037 GCF_002162155.2 Triticum dicoccoides
CCTCTCCTCTCCTACTCCAACAAGGAAGGGGGGAGTCCTACTCCTGGTGGGAGTAGGACTCCTCATGGGGCGCGCCAAGGGTGGCCGGCCCCCTCCCCCTCCTCCACTCCTTTATATACGGGGAGGGAGGCACCCCCTAGAGACACAACAATTGATCCTTGAGATCTCTTAGCCGTGTGCGGTGCCCTCATCCACCATAATCCACCTCGATAATATTGTAGCAGTGCTTAGGCGAAGCCTTGCGTCGGTAGAACATCATCATCGTCACCACGCCATCGTGCTGACGGAACTCTCCCTCAAAGCTCGGCTAGATCGGAGTTCGAGGGACGTCATCGAGCTTAACGTGTGCTGAACTCGGAGGTGCCGTGCGTTCGGTACTTGATCGGTCGGATCATGAAGACATACGACTACATCAACCGCGTTGTGCTAACGCTTCTGCTTACGGTCCACGAGGGTACGTGGACATACTCTCCTCTCTCGTTGCTATGCATCACCATGATCTTGCGTGTGCGTAGGATTTTTTTGAAACTACTACGTTCCCCAACACTCCCGCTGCATCGTATGTGATTCTATCCTTCCTGTTCGGGATCGTGGTAGAATTCATGTTTCTAGTATGTGCCCTAGATGTGATCTATTCATCTATTGTACTAGTTTGCATGATTAGTTTATGATTAGTTTAATCTCTGCTATTGCTGTCATGAATTATCTTTTGTTCATTCGGATTAAATCTCGTAGTAATTTGCTCATATTTTCAACAACTAGTCTCGACACCACCATGACCATGAGCCGACCGTTCCGCCTTGGTCGTGTGGAGTCCATTTTCGATCGGTGCACTCCAATTCCTCATTAATTCTAGGTGTCAATGCCTGGCTCCCCACGCCGCACGATTCAGGCAGAGCTCGTCACGCCAGACTTCGGCGCGTCCTACGTCCTCTCCATCGACATCCTCAGCGTGTTCCTCGGGTCTAGGTCGACGATGTCGTGTACAACCCGACGGCGCAGCAAAACAAGTGCTACCTTGCCGTGCTAGACGAGTCGTCTGGGACCTTTGTCTGGCCGCAAACGCCGCTGCACCTCTGGCCGACCGGCATATGCGTCGAGGATGCCAACAGGAGCGTCGTGTGATCCATGCCGCCATTCACGTCCCCCGTGGCCGTGATCCGCGTGGGCGACTCCGGCAAACTCGCAGTGCTCGACGGGCAAAACGTCATCCTCCGGCATTTTGAGTTGCTCGTGTGTCAGCCACGTCAGGCTAGTGTTAGTATTGATCTCTCCACCAATGGGCTCAAAGGCCCATTGGACTCTTGACTCGCTCCATGATCGGGGGAGCCCGACCCAACTGGGTTGTAGGCCCTTGTCGCCCCGGCTATAAGAGGGAGGTGGGGGCCACTAGGGCACGTGCGCCAAAACAAAACCTTCGCCCACCTACCTAACCTCACCGATCGAGGAAAGCCGGTTAGCAATGGGAAGCTCCACAACAACCACCACCGCGTCCACTCTGTGCCATCACCGCTGTCACCACTCCACCATAACCACTTCGGTGGGTTCATCCACCTAAATTAAAGGTAAACCACTGCAAAACCACCGATCTAATCTAGCCTAGTGATCCACGACATCTATAAATGGTATCAGACAAGGCTAGGATCTAGATTATTTTCGGTACAAAGAAATCACAGAAAAAAGGTCCCCCAAAGAACCCTAACTCCAACAGAGAAAGAGGGAAAAGAACTCCTCATCAAAAAAAGTTGCGTCGCTGCAAGGACGAGCCGTTCCTCTCGATCCGGACAGGCATCGGCAAGCCGAGACATTCGGACGAAGAACACACCCCCACTGGGGCAAAGGGCACCACCAACGAGTCATTTGACGGCGGCGTGTTCACCCTAGAGGTGCTTGCGCATGCCGGCAAAGGGGTCAGCGGGGGCGCCGCATCTGAAAACCGTAATCGCTCGCGCGAAGGGGAGCAGAGAAGGCTCTGCTCGCGCTGCTCGCGTCTCTCTCACGCTGGGGCGGTGGTGGATGGAAAGAAGAGAGCGAAGGGGAACGGCCCGTGTGGCGCAGTGGCCCTCACCGCCGTCCACGGCGGCCGGAGCGGCCCACCAAGGCGCTGCCCTTTTTTCCTCGACAGAGACGGAGCCGATGGGACAGAAGAAGAGAAAGAAGAAGGAGAAAGGGAGGGGAAAGGGAAGGCAGCTCTCGCGGACAGCGACTTGGTCGCCGTCGCCGGCGCGCTCGCACGGCGCGGTGGTCCGGCGACCTGGACAGAGGCCGCCGTCGCAGAGCTGCGTCTCCCTCTCTCTGCTTCAGATGGAAAGAGAATAAAGTGGAAAGAGAAGGGAGGAGGGAGAGGAGGCGCGCAGTGGCTCTCGCCACCGTCGCCGGCGGCTGGGGTGGCCGACCGGAGAGGCCCTTGCTTTCGCCGTTTTCGGGAGATAGAGGAGGGGGCGAAGGAAACATAATGGGCTAGGGTTGTAGTCAGGGTCTCCTTTCCCCACGGTTTTGTTCAACCGAATCATGCGCTGGACAGTTGGATGGAGATCGACGGCCGTGGAGAAACCCTAGCTCTGCCTCTGGGCTAGTGGGCCGAAAGCTAAAGTGGGCCAAAAGGAGGCCACAACCGCTCGAGACTGACGGGCCAGGCTGTCTGGCCAGGCCGCCACAGCTCGCACACGATGGGCTGGGCTGCAGTTTATTTTCTGTAGCATGATTTGTTTGTTTTTTCTAGTTTCTGGGCAAATTTCATACATCTTTTCTATGCAAAATTATCACAAGAAACTTCTGTCTAGAAAAGTAAATGTAATGTTTCAGAAAAGAAAAAGTTCATGAATTTTTTATTCATATTTTTCCGCTGCAAATAAAAATAAAAGTGCTCTTTTAAAAGTGAATAGAACCAAAGTAAAAGATTAAATTGTTGCTTCTCTAATGCAATTTTGAACCAACCAGTTAAAATTGATTATAGAGTAAAAGAGTACATAATTGTTTCTGAATAGAATATTTTAAAGTTTTTGCTGCAAAGTAAAAGTTTTATCCTCCAATTAAATTGGAACTGATGGAAAATTTTAAATTGCAGAATTGTTCTTAGCAGTGTTTTTCCCCTGTGGGTGAAATAAGATGCAGATAGTTTACACTATGGCAAAAAAGATATTTGTTTTAAAGTTAAAATATGGTATTGTTATTTTCTGACCAACGTTGATGATAACAATACTATATAATTCTGTGAGTCCTATGTTCAAAGCTTAAATCTCTGATAAATTTTGTATCATAGTGATCAATGTTCAGAGAACAGATAAAGATCAAGAAATGCTCTTGAACCGGAGAAATGTACATTTCTTGTTCCCGCTGCAATAAAGTTGATTATGATGGTTATTTCTTAGCAAAGTTGTTTAATAGACACACTATGAAAAAAATGTTTATACTATCATCACATTGTTTATGAGTTATATGCATTATTTCCATTTCCGCCAACGGTGATATGGAATTAATGTAGAAGGATGGTGTTTTATTCTAATTCTTCGAACGGTGATTTAGAATATAAAAGAAAGTTTTAAAAGTTTAATGTGCATTTTTTTAACCAGACTAATATGGGGTTATTTTTATGCTCATTATTGTTGATTATTGGCTAATTTTCTCAGACTAAAAGTTTTCCATGCTTTCATTCGTGAAAACGAATGGCTGGGTACTTTGACCCAAAAGATGACCAAAAAGGTCATAACATGAGGGAGTATGTTCTCTCTAAAGAATGGCTTAAAATAAGATAGATCATTGAGAGTCTTGGTTGACGAATGGCTTTCATGTACTCTCTATGAAGAAAATTTTTTAGTCAACATAATTTAAGATTAAACAAGCAACATGCGTGTTTAATTTGACCAACGTTGGATCAAGCATGTGTGTTAAGAGCATTCAGATTTATTTCCGAATTTGATGATTGAATATGAAGTGAAAAGAGCCAATTCTGGCATTTATGTCTCTTACAGGGATTTACGTGCATAGCTGGAAAACATGATTATGATAAAACCCGCATGACGGAAAAAGTCTGGGAAAACACATGCGTAACGGGGTAAAGTTGACATAGTATTATGTCAAAAATCCTGTATGGCAGGAGAAATTTTGGCAAAGGACTTATTTTGTATGATAGGAGAAATATATGATGACTCGTGTGCTTTTAATGTGTCCCACTATGGGAGAGAAGTATGGAGTAGCTTTCCTAGTATTGACCGTACACCTTATGTGTAACGGTCATTATGCACTCAATAAATTCAAATAGAATAAAAGTTACAGACGAACCTAAAGATAAGAATGATATGCAAGTGTGACTTGCAAAAGTACTAATGATAAAGAACTCTGTTGAGTTTCTAAAATGAAAAAGTACTCCCATACCAGTTAACATATAACTTCATTTCGTATGAAGTAATCAGATAAATGAAGTAGATGGTCGAAGTTTCCTCAATTCACAACAGTTATGAATGGTTTTTTGAAATTGTGGCA
Organism: Triticum dicoccoides; assembly: GCF_002162155.2. NCBI lineage: Eukaryota > Viridiplantae > Streptophyta > Magnoliopsida > Poales > Poaceae > Triticum > Triticum dicoccoides. Next base: position 46,856,551 of record NC_041393.1, read on the forward strand.
GAAAAGTTATTGCTACATTTCGAGGGGGAGAAAGAAATATGAGATAAATTAAGAATGATGAAACTCCCCTATACTTTAGATAATGTGATGGACATTATGCATCTAAAGTGATCCATTAATGAAGAATGTGATCATCTGGGGAGTACAACGGTCATAATAATACCCCTAAAGAAAAGAAATAGTTGTATTCCTGGATCTTTTACAGTTTCTAAAGCAGACTAAGGAATACTAAGATGGTGTTAAATTTTCATAAAGAAGAATTAATAGAATAAACCCAAATAATAAAGTTTAAAGATACCCCAATTTTATTGAAGATGGAGTAATCTGGGGGAGCATGTTGTATGACCTATACAAGACATGTTGTTAGCTCTATAAAGGAGGAATGAGTAAACACGGATCTTGTGATAAAGGTCCCTGTAAAATCTATTGCCTCTTGGCAACAAAAGACTATAGAATTAATTGCCGCTTGGCAATAACAGAGCAACAACAGCCCCATATGAAAGAAGTACCATTACCTGAATGAGAAAATCAGATATGTCTGATGACTACAAAGTCTGTGTTAGAGAACTAAAATTAGAGGTTGATCCCACCTCATTTAAAGCTCAACCGAGCTTTGAGAAGTGTCTACTTATCTAAATGATAAGAGACTATGTGAGATGAAATAAAATTGGTGAATCCCGACGATGTTTGGGACTCGTGAGTAATTTCTAATGGAGCCAAAACAGTAGGCTGTAAAGAGTCTATAAGGACAATGTGACTCCAAAGGAAATACGTAAAGGTGTAAAACAGGACTTAAATCAAAAGGGTTTTGTGCGTTTTACACTGAATAGATTACAATGAGTGTTGGTAGCACTTCATGATCTGAGTTACATCAGATGAAAGATATTATGATCTGAGTTACATCAGATGAAAGTAAAGAACACAGGAGGTACTGCCTGAAGAAGTCTTTTATGGACTAAAGCAATCAAATGTTGTTTTGGGTTAAAGAAAATGAGAGGACAATTGTGTTTGTATAAATTTATAGAATGGAAATTTCATTTCCTAATCCTGTACATGCGGATAACATTCTACTTGTTAGTAGTGATGTTAATCTACTGCAGGAGGAAAATAAGTTCTTGTCCTCAAATTTCAAAATAATGTTCTTGATAGAATGTCTCTTGTTACAAGGATCGAGATTCACCGAGAAAAGAATAAAAGGGGTATTAGGATTGTCGCATGGGCATGCTAAGAAATTTTTCTAAAGTATGCATGCGAGAAACCCTACGCATGTTCTTATAGTAAAGGGTAATGATTTTGGGAACTTTAGTGTTCCAAAAGTCAATACGAAATATACCAAATGAATATGGTACCATATGCTTCAGCTGTTGGAAGCTTAATAAATGCAAAAGTATAACATTACCGTGACACAGTTCACGTAACCGGGTTGTTTTGGCAATGTCCAGTCCAGATATAGATCACTGGAATGGAGTCAAAAATATCGGCCTCATGCTAAAAGAAGCAAGCGCTCTTAAAAGGTTGTGAATACAGAGATAGAACTTGTGAAATATACAATGAAATCCACAATTATCGTTGACTTTCACACTTGGAGTTTTTGTGTGGAAAAACTCTAAAGAATGAATCAATTATCATTGACATGATGTAAAGATAATGTACAACATGCTATGAGGCTAAGGGACAGGCAAAAAGGTTAAAGAAACATGTACCCGGAGTTGATAATGGTTGACAACAACAATAACCATTGATAAAGACCGAACCTCGATGGCGAGATCTGGTCCGTTGTTGCGGCCCGACCTTTCACGACACTCCACCTTCAGCAGTAGTAGCCTCTCGCCCGCGAACGCGATGTACGCGAAGTAGAGGGATTGAACCTTATGGTCCAGCACGAGAAAACCAATCTCAACGACGATACTCACGCACAAAACAATTTCCACAAAAAGAAATCGCAACACAAAGGTTTTCTAAAACTTCCTCCAAAACTTAGGGATTTTTAGACAGCTTCCCCCAAAACTCGATACGGGTATTTACCCTAAAAACACATCGTGTCTATTCATAAAAATATAACCTGATATTTACAATGTGTGCACCTTAGTTTTATAGCTGGCTATCTACTTGGTTGAGAAGCAACGCTTTCTAATCTGGACTCTCTCTCACGTTTAAAACAACATACGACCCTTTCCTTAACTAATGGATTGCATGCTTTATATTTTAGCAAACAAACGACCGATACAAAACTGATAAGAGTATTCCTAACTTGGACTCCTATTTTTCTGGTGAACATCTTTATTTGATCCCCTGCTGGTGGTCCCCATCCAAGTGAAGACAAGGACATAATATCCCACGACAGATTCCTGGCCTTCCTTCTATTTTCTGGTGGACGTGGCAACATAAAAAAAATAATACACTTTAACTCTTCTACGAGCACTAGCACATGTACGATCTGGTTGAAACTCTTCTCTTCTCTCATGTACACGTATAGTACATTGGAGTGCATGGATTGCATGCATGCGGACTAGGTTCCATGAAAACAATTCCATCTTTAAATTATTTTGGACCATCGCAGAGTCAGGGACTCCAACTTCTTCCAGTCTCCATGCTAAATAGCTAGCACTCAATTCTTGCATATATGCAGACGTATAGGTCACAGTAATAGGCTCATCCTCAACTTTGCACTGCTTCTCATTAATCTTCAGATTCGACATAATTGAAACATCATTAATGGTTGTATCAATAACTGGATTAATATTGCTAATGAGTGGTGTGCTCATATCAACCATTAAGTAATTTGCTCCTATGACAACGAGTCAAGTGTGGTGCCAAACACATTGACACAAAGTTATATGTTGTTAAGGAGAAAGTCCGGAATTATGTTGAAATGCTTGGAGCATGAAAGCAACAGACAAGTATTTGCATATCTGCTTAATGAAGGCTTACCGCCCAGTGCGTTCAGAGAACACACAGTCGACATGGGTTTATGGTATAGTCTATGTTTTTTGGACAATAAAGGGCCCAAAAGTTAATGTATAAATTCCAAAACAGAGAGGTGTGTTGTAGGTGTTAAGTCCATCGGCGATTGAACGTGACGATAGGGCAGCTCATACGCATTAATCTATGATGAAATGAGTACTTTGAAAAGAGTTATTTCAAAGTATAAAGTTGTAAATTTGAAAGATGAGATCAAGGGGGAGAATGTTAGTATTGATCTCTCCACCAATGGGCCCAAAGGCCCATTGGACCCTTGACTCGCTCCCTGATCAGGGGAGCTCAACCCAACTGGGTTGTGGGCCCCTATCGCGCCAGCTATAAGAGGGAGGTGGGGGCCACTAGGGCACGTGTGCCAAAATAGAACCGTCGCCCACCTTCCTAACCTCACCGATTGAGGAAAGTCGGTCAGCGATGGAAAGCTCCACAACGACCACCACCGCGTCCACTCTCTGCCATCACCGTCGTCGCCATCCCACCAGAGCCACTTCGGCGGGTTCATCCACCTATGGTAAAGGTAAACCACTGCAAACCACCGACCTAATCTAGCCTAGTGATCCACGACATCTATCACCTAGGACCTGGCGGAGGGGGATTGCCACCTCAACGTCACCACGGCCAGCGCCGTCACTGCCATTCTTGCATGGACACGAAGCCATATCCATCCAGGATCCGCGGCGGCACGGTTGCATACATGGCCGTGAACGGCATGGGGCTATACTACGCCGCCGCCATCGTTCGAGTCACGATGCCACCAACGGGGCTACGCATTGTTCAGCTGGGCCTGGGCATGGACCGGAAGCTCCAAATTTCAAGCTTTTTAAATATACAGTTAGTCTAATAAAAGGAACTAGGAAAGGAGTAAATACGTACAAGAGAGAGAAGTACGGAACAAATTGTGATTTGTTTGCATTTTCTATTCCTAGAAAAGGAGCGCCGAGGAGAGAAAACGGTGGAGCCGTTAGATGAGAAATTCTGGGCGGGGGAGCACGGATGGGAGTACAAGGAGGGAGCAGGCAAGCCTCGTCCATCTAAAACACCATTGAAGCCAGAAAAAAGGTGTTGACGCAGCGCGCGAGAAGTGGAATTGGACATTGTCCTGGAAAAAAATGCGGTAAAGAGGACTGGACAACAATTCCGTATTCGATCAGCATTTTTTGTTAACATTTTGGAGCATATTCATCATTTTTCAGACGAGACAAGACATCAGAGCATGGAAACCATGCCACTTGTTTTGGCATTGCTGAATCGAGATAAAAGAACCATTGTTCATGAACGCATTGTTTCATTGTTTATGTAATATTTTCTCTTTCATTTTACTTTTGCATGGTGCCCCACTGTCGCGCCGCATGCGCAACCACATTTTCATGCCCAACTAGAGTTGCGCATGTTATTTTTCTTTCTTAACATATCCTTTTATTTTGCATGGTTTCCCCTACTTTTCACAACAAAGAAAACCAGAAACACCAGTCGTATATTAAAGCCAACCAACCTTTTCAAGATCATCTTAAGAAACACCGTAGAAATTAAATAAAAACTTTGGATAATCGACGTGTTCTTCCACCCACACTCATCAATGATTCGTCATGTGCGAAGCTCCATCCCCATCTAGATATCTAAAACACCATTGAAGCCAGAAAAAAGGTGTTGACGCAGCGCGCGAGAAGTGAAATTGGACGTTGTCCTGGAAAAAATGCGGTAAAGAGGACTGGACAACAATTCCATATTCGATCAGCATTTTTGTTAACATTTATGGAGCATAATCATCATTTCTCAGACGAGACAAGACATCAGAGCATAGAAACCATGCCACTTGTTTTGGCATTGCTGAATCGAGATAAAAGAACCATTGTTCATGAACATATTTTGCACCAAATGGATATGAAATGCTTCTGATGACTATCATTGTTAGCACTCATGAACCATTCGTAGAACGCGAACGTAAACCGCATTTTGCTAGAAGACCGCATGCTACAAACAGCATTGGACCTGGATCTTCATAGAATCATGGCACATTCGGTACTATTCCCCCTGTTGGATCATTCTCCGAAGATAAAAATCATCATGGCCGATCCAGTAATCGCACACATCATGATGAGTTTTTATCTGAACCATGAAATCCATTCACTGCGTGCAACATCGTCGAGTCGATTTCTACACAGAAGTGCTAGATCATGAAACCATGAACAGACCAAACCAGCAACAAATCATGGCCTGGCTAAATCTCTGCACATGATGTTGCTATGTGCTAGAGCAGTTTCCCCATGTACAAAAGATCAACCAAACGACTCCAAGTTCCAACTAATCAGACTCAGACCGAGCTAATCAAGCGGCAGCTCCAGCTTGCCGGCGTCGACGTGCGGGTAGTGCCGGAGCACGACGCGCCTCATCTCCTCAGCGCCGCGCAAGTACGCCGGCAGCGCATGCACGGCCAGCCGCCGCGTGTACTCCTCGGACCCCAGGAACTGCTGCACCGCCGTCGCCTCGGCGCTCTCCAGCTCTGCCTTCACCTTTTGCAGCTCCGCCTCCGCGGCCTGCCTCGCCGCCTTCTCCTTCTCCACTTGCTCCCACAGCGCCAGGTTGTCGCGCTCGCGCGCTACGACCTTTTCGTCCAGCTCCAGCGCGTAGGTCATGGAGAAGGTCGCGTAGTTCGCGGCCTGCACGCGCCATTGTTGCCGCCGAACGGCACAAACAAACAATGTGATGCTGGTCCAGACATGCACCTACGGACGAACGAATTGCTTGGAGATGTACCTGGAGCACTGCTACGTAGCTCGACGCCACGACGTCGGAGGGCTTCGACGCCGCGAAGTGGCGCTCCCGCGACGGCGTGACGAGGCCCTCTAGAATCTTCTGCGCGGCCTTCCAGTCGGCGCTGTCGCCGTCGTGTGTGTCGGGTACGGGGGAGCGCGGTGACCGCGGGTCAAAGCCCGACGGGGCACGCGGGTTGGACACCGTGGCGGCGCCGTCATGCCCGTCTGTTGCGGTCACCTCCTCCCGTCTCCTCTTGTTTCCGGACAACGGAAGCGTGTCGCCGTGCGCCTCGCTTTTCACCTGCTCTGTCCTTGCCGCCGGCGCCGCTGTCTTCTCCCCTGGCATACTGTCAGTCATGTCGCGGGCGGGTGAATACATCCCTAGAGCACAAATCACACCAGTAAAATACCTTTCGCTGGGAGTATGTGCTAACTGGACAAGGGGAATCAGGAGTAGAACACTTGCCTTGGGAGACAGTAGAACGTGGAGAGGGCTGAGGTGGTGGCGGTGCGCCGGCGAGGTCGGCGGGCAAGGCCGCAGCAAGATCTGTCTCGCGGAGATAAGCCCGGAGATCGCGCGCTGTGCCGTGTACGCCTAGCAGCTTTTCCGCCGACTGCTTCTGCTGGCTCGTGAGCACCGGACCTGCGGCGGAGCTCTTGTACGGCGGCTCGCCCCAGCGCACGGGGCACCGCCATTCCTCCGCCGATGTCAGGAAGAAGAAACCCCCTTTCCACTCCCTCTCAGATTGCGAATAGCTCGTGCCAGTGAAGAGCACTCCGGCGTCCGCCCTGCAGCGGAAGTAGTACCAGTCGTTCCGGTTGTACAGCTTGAAGAAGTGCCTCAGCAGAGCCATGGACGGCCGCACGTCGGCCTCATGGCAGAGCGCCACGAACCCCACCAGGACGCGCCACCCGTTTATGGAGAGCTGGCCCGGCGCGAGGTGGAAGTGGGTGAGCGCCTCGCAGAAGAAGCCGTGCAGCGGGAAGCGCACCCCGGTCTCCAGCATGTGCGCGTACACGCAGACGGACCCCCGCGGAGGCGCGCTGCGCGCGCGCAGCTCGCCGGCGGGGCGCGCGGCGAACCCCCTCGGCACGTCGTGGTTCTTGCAGAGGGCGTCGACCGCGGCCTGGGTGGTCAGGGTGGAGGCGATGCGCTCGGCAGCGGACCTCGAGACCGCGTCGGATGCGGCGCCGTCGTCGCTGCTTTCGTCGTCGCTGAGGACGACGACGGGGCATGGGGCGGGGGAGGGAGGCATCGCGTCGAGCCCTGCCGGGTCGCTTCCGCCTCGACGGTGTGCTGCCCTGCCGGCGCCGGAGGAGAAGCAGATCGTAGCGCCGAGGGTTTTTCTCTTTCTACCACTCTGCTTGGCACTCTGCTTTGGCTCGGGTCTGTACCGTGGGAAGCGCCTCGTTTTGGGAATGCACACCTATCTATCCTTGCATTCATGGTAAATTAAGATAGTCGAGAATTTTACCTTCTTTTCTCCTGGAGGATGGAATATGGGTAGTCAGGGTAGAGTCAAGGTTTTAATTTGGACCCTAACTTTTTCTTTTGAGAATTTTTGGATGACGCCCCGTGCGATTGATGCGTGAATTTGTTGTGGATTTTTTAAATAATAGCCACACATCAAATAAGATAACACTTTGAATAAATAATACGATATACAGTAGTATTTCATATATTGGTAATGATTCAAAGATATTAGTACTACACTACAGATTGCAGTGTAGAGCCTAAATAAACTGCGGCTTGTAATCTTCTCATGTACGTGACTTCACTTAACCAATAGATTAGTGATATATGTATAGCATTGAGATTGCATGGTGAGAAATATTGTACTTCCTTCATCACGAATAACTTGTCGTCGAAATGGATAAAACGAATGTATCTGGAATTAAAATGTATCTACATACACACATTTCTTCGACAAGTATTTTTGGACGGAGGGAGTATAACATAAATTAAAATTCATAGATATAGCAGAAAAGTAGTGAGAAATTGTTTTAGAAACATGAGGAAGGTCATTGGATGTAAGAACCACCTGCAAGCTACATTCTCTTTCCCCATCAATATAAACCTTAATGAGCGGGGCAGAATCAATAAGGGCGCGTTTGGTTGCCCGCATGCAGCCCAATCAGACCCGCGCGGGATGTGCGCGGCCTGTTTGGTTGCCTGGGTTGCATGCATTTTATGACCCGCGCGGAATTTAAAGCAGGTCGAAGCCTGGCCCGACGGAAACTGTCGAATCGGCAGTTTCTCGAGAGGCTGGCTCGGCGCGGCCACGTGTGCAGGGGGTTGCACGCCTCGGGCAGCGGGAGACGGACGAAATGGCTCATAACTCCCCCCACTCTCCTGTCACCATCCAGCCCGCACTGTTCCGACCGCTCCCTTTCTGCCTCACCGCCTCTCCCTCTCCTCCGATGGCTCCGCCTCGCCCCCCGCCCGCGCCGTCCTTTGACCCCTGTCGACCAGCGCATAGCCAGCATCCAGGAGCGTTGGCTGGTCGGGTTCCAGAACTCGGGCAGGGACCTGGCATCGGTGCTGCGAGCACTGTCCCCCATCTGCTGCCGTCCACCACGAGGGCAGGCCAATGCGGTGCCGGCCGTTCCTGCTCCGCCGCCGATTCTGGACCTCGTGCTCCTGGGTTCGGCGCCGGCGCCATCCAAGGAGCCGCCGCTTCTTGGTACCCCATTGGGCAGGGTGGTTTTCTTGACCCCCGTCCAAGGGTTTTCTCCTGTCGGCACACCGTCCTCCTCGACCTCCGACGTGGTCATGAACACGGGGACGATACCGCAACCCCTTGCCAGGGCCGACTCCTCCTCTGCTCCGACACCGCTCTCCTTCCCGCCGGGGTTTTCACCGCGGCCTCGGTTCGCTGCGGCTGCGCAAGCTCCCTGAGTCAAACCCCCCTAATGCTTGCTCGTAAATGTAGGTTAGGGGTTTATTTCTTAGGCATGTTCTAGTAGTTAGTGGATTCGATCGGATTAGATAGGATTCGAGTAGATCCGATTGGATGCGATCCCAATCGAATACAATCGGACCGATCTGTTCTTGTTTCTTACAGCGTGTGTCCTGGGATAATTTTCTTCTGCTACTGCTAGTGTGTCCTAGGATATGTGTTCATGCTAGTAGATGTGTTCATGCTAGAATCCCCAATGGTAGTGTGCTTTGCTAGGATATGTGTTCATAGTAGGGTCTTGCTAGGATCTGTGTTCATACAAATGGCATGTTCATTTTAAGCTAGGATCATGTTCATGTTGCTACATACATGTTCAAGCTAGGGTTTGTGTTGATTGTTATACATGCATGTAGTAGGACCATTTTAGGATGCTTCCAATTGTGCATGGGTGCACATGGGTCCTATTGGCACTTGCTGTTACTATTTTTAGATGTTTCCATGCTTAGGATAATGCACTGATGAGTGGCAGTTGCAGAAAAGGAGATGCCACTGATCAGTGGCATTTTCTCATGTGCAAGTACCACTAATCAGTGGCATTTGCTCTTGCTATTGGGCAAATGCCACTGATCAGTGGCATTTGCTCATGGGCAACTACCATTGATCAGTGGCACTTGCTGTTGGGCAAGTCCACTGATCAGTGCCACTGATCAATGACATTTGCCCAACAGCAAGTGCCATTGATAAGTGGCATTTGGCAAAGAGTTTGTGCACTAATCAATGGCATTTGCTCTTGGGCAAATGTCTCTGATCAGTGCCATTTTACAAAGAGTTTGTGCACTAATACTTGTCATCTTACCTGACAAGATATTGAAGAGTGACTGGGATGTGGCGGGTGGAGGAGCTCAGGTGGTGGCCGGAGCTGAGCGCGCCGAGGATTTCATCCCCATGAATAGGCGGCTCAGGACGGTGGACCTGCTTGGCATGATCGCCTTCATGAGCCTGCCTCGTTCAAGGGGATGATCTCTGAGGCAGGGCCACGAGAAGGGGGACTGGGAGCCGCTGCGCTTCTACCAGCAGATCAAGGACAATGAGGACCTCGCCATGCTTGTTGTCCCTCGCAAGTTCGTGGAGGTGATGAACACCTGGCTAGTCATCAAGCGGCTCCCGCGCATGGTCAGGCTGTCGGCGAACAAGCGGTGCGTGTTCTGGGTGTAGGTCCAGAACTTCGAGGGGCACATGGTGCTTGGCCGGGGCTGGAACTAATTCTACCGCCGCCACCGGATCGTCCCCGACGACCTCTCCATTGTGCGCATCTCAGGACTCGACTTGAAGGTTCAGATCTACAACCATGACTCCTCGGTCATGTGTAGGTTTCATTGCAGCAGGCACAACTGTGTTGGTGACATTGAGCATGCTATGTAGTTAAGTAAGGTGTTAGTGTTGAACTTTTATGGTGTGTGGCTAGACTCATGGTACATGTGTTGGGAACTTGTTAATATTTTGGCCAGGAGCAGCACCTTGGTGTGGAGCAGGGAAGGAGGATGCCCCTGCTGTTAATCTAAGTAGTTTGCTGTCATTTTTTGCTTGCTTGCTTTGTTTGATCTTGCTTTGTTTGATCTCATATGTGCTTGTTGTTGTGTGGATCATGTGGTGGTAAGGCCACCACATTTGAATGGGGTGAGCAAAACACAAATATTTTTTGCAACCAAACAGCTCAAGTTTGCATCTGCTCACACCCTAAGCACAAAAACGGCAACCAAAACAGTAGGAGGTAAGTGCCCCTTGATACGTCTCCAACATATCTATAATTTTTGATTGCTCCATGCTACTTTATCTACTGTTTTGGACTATATTGGGCTTTATTTTCCAATTTTATATTATTTTTGGGACTTACCTATTAACCGGAGGCCCAACCCAGAATTGCTGTTTTTTGCCTATTTCAGTATTTCGAAGAAACAGAATATGAAACGGAGTCCAAACGGAATGAAACCTTCGAGAACGTGATTTTCTCACCGAACGTGATCCAAGAGACTTGGACCCTGCTCCAAGGAACAACCGAGGAGGTCACGAGGGTGGGGGGCGCGTCCCCCCCTAGGGCACGCCCCCTGCCTCGTGGGCCCTCTGTTGCTCCACCGATGTACTCCTTCCTCCTATATATACCTATGTACCCCCGACAGATCAAATACGGAGCCAAAAACCTAATTCCACCGCCGCAACTTTCTGTATCCGCAAGATCCCATCTTGGGGCCTGTTCCGGAGCTCCGCCGGAGGGGGCATCTACCACGGAGGGCTTCTACATCAACACCATAGCCTCTTCGATGAAGTGTGAGTAGTTTACTTTAGACCTTAGGGTCCATAGCTAGTAGCTAGATGGCTTCTTCTCTCTTTTTGGATCTCAATACAATGCTCTCCCCCTCTCTTGTGGAGATCTATTCGATGTAATCTTCTTTTTGCGGTGTGTTTGTTGAGACCGATGAATTGTGGATTTATGATCCAGCTTATCTATGAATAATATTTGAATCTTCTCTGAATTCTTTTATGTATGATTGAGTTATCTTTGCAAGTCTCTTCGAATTATCCGTTTGGTTTGGCCAACTAGATTGGTAGTTCTTGCAATGGGAGAAGTGTTTAGCTTTGGGTTCAATCTTGCGGTGTCCTTTCCCAGTGACAGCAGGGGCAGCAATGCACGTATTATATTGTTGCCATTGAGGATAACAAGATGGTTTTTTTTATCATATTGCATGAATTTATCCCTCTACATCATGTCATCTTGCTTAAGGCGTTACTCTGTTTTAACTTAATACTCTAGATGCATGTTGGATAGCGGTCGATGAGTGGAGTAATAGTAGTAGATGCATAATCGTTTCGATCTACTTGTCTCGGACGTGATGCCTATACACATGATCATACCTAGACATACTCATAATTATGCTCAATTCTGTCAATTGCTTAACAGTAATTTATTCGCCCACCGTAGAATACTTATGCTCTTGAGAGAAGCCACAAGTGAAACCTATGGCCCCCGGGTCTATTCTCATCATATCAATCTTCATTACTTTATTACTTGCTTTGTTTTTACTTTGCCTTTTACTTTTAACTTTGCATCTCTATATCAAAAATACCAAAAATATTATTTATCATCTCTGTCAGATCTCACCCTCTAAGTGACCGTGAAGGGATTGACAACCCCTAATCGCGTTGGTCGCGAGTAGCTATCGCTTTGTGTAGGTACGAGGGACTCGTGCGTGACCTCCTACTGGATTGATGCCTTGGTTCTCAAAAACTGACGGAAATACTTACGCTACTTTACTGCATCATCCTCTCCTCTTCGGGGAAATCCAACGCAGTGCTCAAGAGGTAGCAAGAAGAATTTCTGCCGCCGTTGCCGGGGAGTTTGCGCAAAAGTCAACTATGCCAAGTACCCATCACAATCCCTATCTCTCACATTACATTATTTGCCTCTCGTTTTCCTCCCCCCACTTCACCCTTGTCGTTTTATTCGCCCTCTCTTTCCCAATCTCCTCCTCTCTTTCCCTTTCGTCTTTTTCTCGTTTGCCTTTTTGTTTTCTTATGTGTTGGATTACTTGTTGCCATGGCGCAAGATAATGCCTAATTGTGTGACTTCTCGAATACCAATAATAATGATTTCCTTAGTACTCCGATTGCTCCTCTTAATAATGATGAGTCTTGTGAAATCAATACCGCTTTGCTGAATCTTGTTATGAAAGATCAATTCGCCGGCCTTCCTAGTGAAGATGCTGCTACTCATCTAAATAATTTTGTTGATTTGTGTGATATGCAAAAGAAGAAAGATACGGATAATAATATTGTCAAATTGAAGTTATTTCCATTTTCACTTAGAGATCGTGCTAAAGTTTGGTTTGCGTCTTTGCCTAAAAATAGTATTGATTCTTGGAACAAGTGCAAAGATGCTTTTATCTCTAAGTATTTTCCTCCCGCTAAGATCATCACTCTTAGGAGCGATATTATGAATTTTAAACAACTTGATCATGAGCATGTTGCCCAATCTTGGGAAAGAATGAAATTGATGCTTCGCAATTGCCCTACTCATGGTTTGAATTTATGGATGATCATACAAAATTTTTATGCCGGATTGAATTTTGCTTCTAGAAATCTTTTAGATTCGGCCGCGGGAGGCACGTTTATGGAAATTACATTAGGAGATGCTACAAAATTACTTGATAATATTATGGCTAATTATTCTCAATGGCACACCGAAAGATCTTCTAGTAAAAAAGTGCATGTTATAGAAGAAATCAATGTTTTGAGTGAAAAGATGGATGAACTTATGAAGATGTTTGCTACTAAAAATACTTCTCTTGATCCCAATGATATGCCTTTATCTACTTTGATTGAGAATAATAATGAATTTATGGATGTGAATTTTGTTGGTAGGGATAGTTTTGGAAATAACGCGTATAGAGGGAATTTTAATCCTAGGCCATATCCTAGTAATCCTTCTAATAATTATGGAAATTCCTACAACAACTCTTATGGAAATTTTAATAAGATGCCTTCTGAATTTGAGAGTAGTGTTAAAGAGTTTATGAATTCACAAAAGAATTTTAATGCTTTGCTTGAAGAGAAATTGCTTAAAGTTGATGATTTGGCTTGGAACGTTGATAGAATTTCTCTTGAAATTGATTCTTTAAAGCTTAGATCTATTCCTCCTAAGCATGATATCAATGAGTCCCTCAAATCCATGAGAATTTCCATTGATGAGTGCAAAGAAAGAACCGCTAGGATGCGTGCTTCCAAAGATGCTTTTATTAAAGCGTGTTCTTCCAATTCCTATGAAAGTCAAGATGAAGATCTAAAAGTTATTGATGTGTCCCCTATTAAATCTTTGTTTTGCAATATGAATCTTGATGAAACTGAATATGATCTTCCTTTACCTAGAAGGCGTTCTAAGAATTCGGAGTTTCTAGATCTTGATGATGAAATTGATGAAAGTGGGATTGAAAGAAATAAAAACCTAGATGTTGCTAAACCCACTATTTTGGATCTCAAGGAATTTAATTATGAAAATTGCTCTTTGATTGGTTGTGTTTCCTTGTTGCAATCCGTGCTAGATTCTCCTCATGCTTATAGTCAAAATAAGGCCTTTACCGAACACATTGTTGATGCCTTGATGCAATCTTATGAAGAAAAACTTGAGTTGAAAGTTTCTATCCCTAGAAAACTCTATGATGAGTGGGAACCTACTACTAAAATTAAAATTAAAGATTATGAGTTTCATGCTTTGTGTGATTTGGGTGCTAGTGTCTCCACTATTCCCAAAACTTTGTGTGATTTGCTAGATTTCCGTGACTTTGAAGATTGCTCTCTAAACTTGCATCTTGTGGATTCATATATTAAAAAGCCTATGGGAAGAATTAATGATGTTCTTATTGTTGCAAATAGGAATTATGTACCCGTAGATTTTATCGTTCTTGATATAGATTGCAATCCTTCATGTCCTATTGTTCTTGGTAGACCTTTCCTTAGAACGATTGGTGCGATTATTGATATGAAGGAAGAGAATATTAGATTCCAATTTCCCTTGGGAAAGGGTATGGAACACTTCCCTAGAAAGAAAATAAAATTAACATATGAATCTATCATGGGAGCCACTTATGGATTGCCTACCAAAGATGGCAAAACCTAGATCTATCCTTGCTTTTATGCCTAGCTAGGGGCGTTAAACGATAGCGCTTGTTGGGAGGCAACCCAATTTTATTTTTGTTTTTTGTTTTTTGCTTCTGTTTAAGAATAAATAATACATCTAGCCTCTGGTTAGATGTGTTTTTATTTTTTAATTAGTGTTTGTGCCAAGTAGAACCTATAGGATAAGCTATGATGATAGTTGATTTGATTCTGCTTAAAAACAGAAACTTTGCGCTCACGAGAAAAAAATCAATAAATCACAGAAACGTGCTTTTGCATTGATTCTTTTTGCTGCTGATCAATAAATAAATTCTCCAGTACGTCCTATTTTGGTAGAATTTGTAGAGTTCCAGAAGTTTGCGTTAGTTACAAATTGCTACAGACTGTTTTGTTTTTGACAGATTCTGTTTTTCGTGTGTTGTTTGCTTATTTCAATGCATCTATGGCTAATAAATTAGTTTATAAACCATAAGGAAGTTGGAATACAGTAGGTTTAATACCAATATAAATAAAGAATGAGTTAATTACAGTACCTTAAAGTAGTCTTTTGTTTTCTTTCACTAACGGAGCTCACGAGATTTCTATTGAGTTTTGTGTTGTGAAGTTTTCAAGTTTTGGGTGAATTCTTTTGATGGATTATGGAACAAAGAGTGGCAAGAGCCTAAGCTTGGGGATGCCCATGGCACCCCAAGATAATCCAAGGAAACCAAAAAGTCAAAGCTTGGGGATGCCCCGGAAGGCATCCCCTCTTTCGTCTACTTCCATCGGTAATTTACTTGGAGCTATATTTTTATTCACCACATGTTATGTGTTTTGCTTGGAGCGTCTTGTATTATTTGCATCTTTGCTTGTTAGTTTACCACAATCATCCTTTCTGTACACACCTTTTTAGAGAGCCATACATGATTTGGAATTTGCTAGAATACTCTATGTGCTTCACTTATATCTTTCGAGCTTGATAGTTTTGCTCATAGTGCTTCACTTATACCTTTTTGAGCATGATAATTTTTGCTCTAGTGCTTCACTTAGATATTTTAGAGCACGGTGGTGGATTTGTTTTAAAGAAACCATTGATCTCTCATGCTTCACTTAGATTATTTTAAGAGTTGTTAATAGCATGGTAATTTGCTTAAAGATAATATACTTGGTATTCAAGATATGTGAAACTTTCTTTTGAGTGCGTTGAATACTAAGATAAGTTTGATGCTTGATAATTGTTTTGAGATATGGAGGTGATAATATCAAAGCAATGCTAGTTGGGGGTGATTATGAATTTAAAGAA
Organism: Triticum dicoccoides; assembly: GCF_002162155.2. Classification (NCBI taxonomy): domain Eukaryota; kingdom Viridiplantae; phylum Streptophyta; class Magnoliopsida; order Poales; family Poaceae; genus Triticum; species Triticum dicoccoides. Next base: position 46,872,132 of record NC_041393.1, read on the forward strand.
TGCTTGTGTTGAAGTTTGTGATTCCCGTAGCATGCACGTATGGTGAACCGCTTTGTGATGAAGTCGGAGCACAATTTTATTTATTGATTATCTTCCTTATGAGTGGCGGTCGGGGACGAGCGATGGTATTTTCCTACCAATATATCCCCCTAGGAGTATGCGTGTAGTGCTTTGGTTTTTGATGACTTCTAAATTTTTGCAACAAGTGCATGAGTTCTTTTGATTAATGTTGAGTCCATGGATTATACACACTCTCACCCTTCCACCATTGCTAGCCTCACTAATACCGCGCACTTTTCGCCGGTATCATACACCCACCATATACCTTCCTCAAAACAGCCACCATACCTACCTATCATGGCATTTCCATAGCCATTCCGAGATATATTGCCATGCAACTTTCCACCATTCCGTTCATATGACACACATTACTTTTGTCATATTGCTTTTTGCATGAACATGTAGTTGACATTGTATTTGTGGCAAGGCCACCTTCATAATTTTCATACATGTCACTCTTGATTCATAGCATATCCCGGTACACCGCCGGAGGCATTCATATAGAGTCATATTTTGTTCTAAGTATCGAGTTGTAATTGTTGAGTTGTAAAAAAAATAAAAGTGTGATGATCATCATTATTAGAGCATTGTCCCAGTGAGGGAAGGATGATGGAGACTATGATTCCCCCATAAGTCGGTATGAGACTCCGGACTAAATAAAAAAAAGGGGCCAAAAAAAAGAAAAGAGAAAAGGCCCAAATAAAAAAATGAGAGAAAAAGAGAGAAGGGACAATGCTACTATCCTTTTACCACACTTGTTGTCGGTGTACTAGAGTAGGGGTACCCTAGTATCCCGAACTCGTGCACGGGCAGTTGCAGCACCCCGCGGCAAGGCTTGCCGGGTGACCGCCAAGACCCTCCGTGGTTCCCTTGAAGACCATTCAAGAGCAAAGTACTCAAACCAAGGCCCCGGCAAGAGGAGCTTGCCGGGAAGGCCAACCAAGGCCCTGACAAGAGGATCTTGCCGGGAAGGTCAACCAAGGCCCCGTCAAGAGGATCTTGCCGGGAAGAGACAAGACCCCGGCAAGAGGAGCTTGCCGGGAAGGCCACTCAAGGCATACCAAGAAAGCTTGCCGCGACGCGCCCTGCGTCCCGGCAAGATCCGGCGAGCGACAAGCTTCCGGACGCGACAAGACGACGGCCGCGGCAAGGAGCTTGCCGCGGGAAACCCCCACTTCGTGCCCGCGCTCCAGCACACCTGCTAACGTGTCGCTCTAGGACTCTCCCAAGCACATGTGGCAGGAGGCTGTGCAGCTAGGGGTACGTGGTGGCAAGCGGAGATGAATAGAAGGCCATCGTGGCAAACGGTGGCGCTCCTAACGGTCACCTTTTGCACTGTTTAGAAGACTCAGACAGGCATTTAATGCCCTTGTCCCCTGCCGTCAGAGTTAGGTAGGGTGCACTATATCCACAGTAGCGGTAGCTGCACCTACCGCATCCTTTTCCATTTTTACCCTTCTAGTCTACGTTGCCACCTGTCGGTGACCCCTTGAAAGTATAAAAGGAGGCCCAGGCGCAACGTAGAGGAGATAGAAGGGGGGTTCGGCCGCTTCGGCTCATTCGAAATACCAGAAACACTCCCACGCCCAGTCGGATAGCGTCCATCGCTCCTGAGCAAGGATTCAATACACACAAACAAGCAACAGTAGGGTTTTACGCATCCGTGCGGCCCGAAGCTGGGTAAAACTGCCCGCGTGTACTGCCTCGATCCGCTCTTTGTTCAACCTCCGCCCTCACTGAATCGAAAGGGGCTCGGTCCGCCGATCCCCATAGGTGTTCGTGGATCAGTTTCCCCGACATCTTTGGCGCGCCAGGTAGGGGGCGTCGAGATTGTGCGAACCCGATCCGGCGTGCACGCGAGCTAAATCTTCATCGTCTTCATCGACATGCCACCGAAGAAGAAGGATTCGGAGGCAGCTGTTCCGTCCACGTCAAGGCTCAGCTGTTCTTCATCGTCATGGCTCCTAAGAAGCGGGCGAGCAAAAGAACGACGCCAGTGCGGCAACAGAAAAGCTAAGTCGTGCGAAACTTTAGATATTTCCTTTCTATATAAGGTTATCCGCCTCAGAGATCTTGTTCTTTGTACGGAAAACCTGTGCGCGGAGGAATCAACTCGTAGCTAGTTGCGCCCTTACTTTGTTTCGAATCCGCTCAACAAATTAAGTGAGCTGCTAGCGCCCTTACTTTGCTTCGAGTCCGCTCAGCAACTTAAGTGAGCCGCTAGCGCCCTTACTTTGTTTTGAGTCCGCTCAACAACTTAAGCGAGCTGCAACTAGTTGCGACAAGGTTGCTTGTCGGTAGCGACCCCGCCAGCAGGCTGCTGAAGTTCCGCACTCGGCGCTCGCAGCAAGGGTGCCTGCACCGGCAAGTTTCCCTAGAAAGCGTAGGGTGGACGTACAAAGAGAGGTTGAACAGGAAGATAGCATGCACTATTTATTTGAGATTTCTGCATAGACCTGTATGCCAAGGAGCCTTCTCGGGGCTAGTTGCGCTCCATGTTGCCTCGAGTCCGCTCGGCAACTTGTGCGGTTGCGCTAGAACCAAGAAGGTAAACCTTTTCGGGAGGCGATGTTCCCGAATAGCCTCTAAGGGCCCGTTCCCTCAAGCACTGCTGGCTGGATCGTACGCACCGGAAAGCATTCCAGCAGGCATAGGGAATATGCAGCAAAAGTCAAAATTCGCAAGCGAGTTAAGCACACTTCGGATGCTAATCACTTGTTATGTTTTAAACGCAGTTATGGCCCGGGGGCTGGCAGCGCCCTTAGGACCAATCTTTCGGTGTCAAGAACGACGAAGTTCTTCGCCATAAGCCTTTCCGGCAACGATCTTGCCGGGAGCCGGTGTCAAGAACAACGAAAAGTTCTTCGCCATAAGCCTTCCTAGCAACAAGCTTGCCGGAAGCCGGCATCGAGAACGTCAAAGTTCTCTGCCGAAGATAAAAGCCTTCCTGGCAACAAGCTTGCCGGAAGTCGGCATCGAGAACGTCAAAGTTCTCTGCCGAAGATAAAAGCCTTGCTGGCAACAAGCTTGCCGGAAGCCGGCATCGAGAACGTCAAAGTTCTCTGCCGAAGATAAAAGCCTTGCTGGCAACAAGCTTGCCGGAAGCCGGCATCGAGAACGTCAAAGTTCTCTGCCGAAGATAAAAGCCTTCCTGGCAACAAGCTTGCCGGAAGCCGGCATCGAGAACGTCAAAGTTCTCTGTCGAAGATAAAAGCCTACCTGGCAACAAGCTTGCCGGAAGCCGGCATCGAGAACGTCAAAGTTCTCTGCCGAAGATAAAAGCCTTCCTGGCAACAAGCTTGCCGGAAGCCGGCATCGAGAACGTCAAAGTTCTCTGCCAAAGATAAAAGCCTTCCTGGCAACAAGCTTGCCGGAAGCCGGCATCGAGAACGTCAAAGTTCTCTGCTGGAAGATAAAAGCCTTCCCGGCAAGCCAGTATCGCTGGGGGCTGCGAGTGCCAAGAATCGTCCACGGCAAGCCTTGAGGGCGTGAACCGTCCTCATCATCGTGGCCTGACGCATGCTCGAGGGGCTTAGCCCCGCGCACGCCGCCCGCGTCACCCACGACGCCGCGTTTGACGCGTGCCGTTCTGGGCGTGCGCGGTGGGAGCGGAGAGATATGTGGCGTGACCTAGGCCGCGCGTGCCCGTGCACTGTTTTGGGCTTGACCCAACAGCGCTCGGCACCGTGTATGGCCCAGGCCCGGGGGCTCCTGTCGGTGTACTAGAGTAGGGGTACCCTAGTATCCCGAACTCGTGCACGGGCAGTTGCAGCACCCCGCGGCAAGGCTTGCCGGGTGACCGCCAAGACCCTCCGTGGTTCCCTTGAAGACCATTCAAGAGCAAAGTACTCAAACCAAGGCCCCGGCAAGAGGAGCTTGTCGGGAAGGCCAACCAAGGCCCCGACAAGAGGATCTTGCCGGGAAGGCCAACCAAGGCCCTGGGAAGAGGATCTTGCCGGGAAGAGACAAGACCCCGGCAAGAGGAGCTTGCCGGGAAGGCCACTCAAGGCATACCAAGAAAGCTTGCCGCGACGCGCCCTGCGTCCCGGCAAGATCCGGCGAGCGACAAGCTTCCGGACGCGACAAGACGACGGCCGCGGCAAGGAGCTTGCCGCGGGAAACCCCCACTTCGTGCCCGCGCTCCAGCACACCTGCTAACGTGTCGCTCTAGGACTCTCCCAAGCACATGTGGCAGGAGGCCGTGCAGCTAGGGGTACGTGGTGGCAAGCGGAGATGAAGAGAAGGCCATCGTGGCAAACGGTGGCGGTCCTAACGGTCACCTTTTGCACTGTTTAGAAGACTCAGACATGCATTTAATGCCCTTGTCCCCTGCCGTCAGAGTTAGGTAGGGTGCACTGTATCCATAGTAGCGGTAGCTGCACCTACCGCATCCTTTTCCATTTTTACCCTTCTAGTCTACGTTGCCACCTGTCGGTGACCCCTTGAAAGTATAAAAGGAGGCCCAGGCGCAACGTAGAGGAGGTAGAAGGGGGGTTCGGCCGCTTCGGCTCATTTGAAACACCAGAAACACTCCCACGCTCAGTCGGATAGCGTCCATCGCTCCTGAGCAAGGATTCAATACACACAAACAAGCAGCAGTAGGGTTTTACGCATCCGTGCGGCCCGAAGCTGGGTAAAACTGCCCGCGTGTACTGCCTCGATCCGCTCTTTGTTCAACCTCCGCCCTCGAAAGGGGTTCGGTCCGCCGATCCCCATAGGTGTTCGTGGATCAGTTTCCCCGACACTTGTGCTTCAAAGTAGCACCATGATCTTCATGATAGAGAGTCTCATATGTTGTCACTTTCATATACTAGTGGGAATCTTTCATTATAGAACTTGGCTTGTATATTCCAATGATGGGCTTCCTCAAAAGTGCCCAAGGTCTTCGTGAGCAAGCAAGTTGGATGCACACCCACTTAGTTTCTTTTGTTGAGCTTTCATATACTTATAGCTCTAGTGCATCCGTTGCATGGCAATCCCTACTCACTCACGTTGATATCTATTAATGGGCATCTCCATAGCCCGTTGATACGCCTAGTTGATGTGAGACTATCTTCTCCTTTTTTGTCTTCTCCACAACCACCATTCTATTCCACCTATAGTGTTGTGTCCATGGCTCACGCTCATGTATTGCGTGAAAGTTGAAAAAGTTTGAGATTACTAAAGTATGAAACAATTGCTTGGCTCGTCATCGGGGTTGTGCATGATTAAATACTTTGTGTGATGAAGATAGAGCTTAGCCAGACTATATGATTTTGTAGGGATAACTTTCTTTAACCATGTTATTTTGAGAAGACATGATTACTTCGATTTGTATGCTTGAAGTATTATTACTTTTATGTCAATATGAACTTTTGTCTTGAATCTTTCGATCTGAATATTCATACCACAATTAAGAAGAGTTACATTGAAATTATGCCAAAGTATCACTCCGCATCAAAAATTCTTTTTTATCATTTACCTACTCGAGGACGAGCAAGAATTAAGCTTGGGGATGCTTGATACGTCTCCAACGTATCTATAATTTTTGATTGCTCCATGCTACTTTATCTACTGTTTTGAACTATATTGGGCTTTATTTTCCGCTTTTATATTATTTTTGGGACTAACCTATTAACCGGAGGCCCAGCCCAGAATTGCTGTTTTTTGCCTATTTCAGTATTTCGAAGAAACAGAATATCAAACAGAGTCCAAACGGAATGAAACCTTCGGGAACATGATTTTCTCACCGAACGTGATCCAGGAGACCTGGACCCTGCTCCAAGGAACAACCGAGGAGGTCACGAGGGTGGGGGGCGCCCCCCTAGGGCGCGCCCCCTACCTTGTGGGCCCCCTGTTGCTCCACCGATGTACTCCTTCCTCCTATATATACCTACGTACCCCCGACAGATCAAATACGGAGCCAAAAACCTAATTCCACCGCCGCAACTTTCTGTATCCGCGAGATCCCATCTTGGGGCCTATTTCGGAGCTCCGCCGGAGGGGGCATCTACCATGGAGGGCTTCTACATCAACACCATAGCCTCTCCGATGAAGTGTGAGTAGTTTACTTCAGACCTTCGGGTCCATAGCTAGTAGCTAGATGGCTTCTTCTCTCTTTTTGGATCTCAATACAATGCTCTCCCCCTCTCTTGTGGAGATCTATTCGATGTGATCTTCTTTTTGCGATGTGTTTGTTGAGACCGATGAATTGTGGGTTTATGATCCAGCTTATCTATGAATAATATTTGAATCTTCTCTGAATTCTTTTATGTATGATTGAGTTATCTTTGCAAGTCTCTTCGAATTATCCGTTTGGTTTGGCCAACTAGATTGGTAGTTCTTGCAATGGGAGAAGTGTTTAGCTTTGGGTTCAATCTTGCGGTGTCCTTTCCCAGTGACAGCAGGGGCAGCAAGGCACGTATTGTATTGTTGCCATCGAGGATAACAAGATGGGGTTTTTATCATATTGCATGAATTTATCCCTCTACATCATGTCATCTTGCTTAAGGCGTTACTCTGTTTTTAACTTAATACTCTAGATGCATGCTGGATAGCGGTCGATGAGTAGAGTAATAGTAGTAGATGCAGAATCGTTTCGATCTACTTGTCTCGGACGTGATGCCTATACACATGATCATACCTAGATATACTCATAATTATGCTCAATTCTGTCAATTGCTCAACAGTAATTTGTTCACCCACCGTAGAATACTTATGCTCTTGAGAGAAGCCACTAGTAAAACCTATGGCCCCCGGGTCTATTCTCATCATATCAATCTTCATTACTTTATTACTTGCTTTGTTTTTACTTTGCCTTTTACTTTTCACTTTGCATCTCTATATCAAAAATGCCAAAAATATTATTTATCATCTCTATCAGATCTCACCCTCGTAAGTGACCGTGAACGGATTGACAACCCCTAATCGCGTTGGTTGCAAGTAGCTATCATTTTGTGTAGGTACGAGGGACTCGTGCGTGACCTCCTACTGGATTGATACCTTGGTTCTCAAAAAGTGAGGGAAATACTTACGCTACTTTACTGCATCATCCTCTCCTCTTCGGGGAAATCCAACGCAGTGCTCAAGAGGTAGCAGCCCTCCCATACGATGCAGGCAACCAAATAGGTTGCATCTGCTGCATATGAGGCTGCATTTCAAGAACCAGGCTGGCTGGAGATGGACATGCAATGCAACTACTATTGCAAACTAGAACCAAACACGCCCTAGATGCCTCGAGAAGGAGACTACAGTACAATCAGCCAGAATTAGCCAGGACGCCTCATTGGATTTGCACGGAGTAGATTTGTCGTGGCCAACAAGGGTGGCACCAGCTTGAGATGGGTGTCAAATATCAATGTGCTTGACAATGGTAGATCACAACAATGAGCCCAATTGATCTACATAGTTTCATACAGAAATGTTATCAACATTCGAGAAATCATTGTTGTTTGTAGTAACCCAGCGACCTGAAAGGTAAAATAAAATAAAATAAGAACTCTTCATACACTTGTCACTACTAGGAAAACTCTTACCAGTAGCGCTGGGTTTCTTGCTATTAGTAGCGCGGGCAGGTGCGCTACTACTACGGCGCTACAACTATTTTTTAGTAGTAGCGCTTATTTGGCCCAACGCTACTGGTATCTAAAGCTAGCTGTAGCGCGCTTTCACCCAGCGCTACTGATAATTATCTACAACACGTGGAACTAGCCAGCGCTACTGTTACTTGAGTGCTACTGGTAAGTGGTAATCTTTACCCCCATGCCAATACTAACTTTTGTATTTTTTTTTTGCATTTTGGCTCTGTACACAATTAAACAGATCCACCGTTTATACAATAACATGCATATTCATTGAAAAGCAAGTGAGTCATCGATGAGCCAAAGTTATTAGAAGTCTCGACATGTCTCAAAAATCTCATCATCATCAATCATGGTCGAATACATGTCTCGAAATAGCGTTACAAGTCATTACAAGTTCTCAATACATGCAACTACATGGTCACATACTCATGTTTCATCATCAATGTAGACTATGATATGACCCCATAGAAGATAAGAGCGATCACGATGATCAAAAGCGGTATTATGTAGTAATTTTTGCAGCGGCGCTGGTTGTGAATCCCCTGTTGTGCTATGAATCTCAAGTAACTAGCTTTGGCTTCCGCTCTGCTATCAAACCCTTTCTGGCTTCTGCCGGAGAAGCCAGAGACTTGGGCCTGACACTCTAGCCACTCATCATACACACCCGGAACATGCCCTACATACACGACATACCACTTCCTCGCCATCGTTGATCTATATACCTGTCGGAGATGCACATATATATACCATGAAGCGAATTCAACAAAACAGTTATGAAATAGAAGTAACATATATAGTAAACATAGTTAACAAATTTTATCGTACCTAAAGTAATTAACTAGAGCGCGACACCATACATCTAATAGTTTCGTCGTACTGAGAGATTCAAAGTTTCGTTGTACAGAAAGTAACAAGTAACTAAACAGACACATTGTTTTTAAGCAGTGCACTCTTCCCATCTGTCCATATCCGGAAGGGTGCACCCAAGCTTAGTGAAAGGCGTCATGTCCTGATGCCGTAGGGGAATGCGGGTTCGGACGTCAGCTCGCGATATTGGGCCGGCGTAGAACATCCCATTCTCTTCGAGGACATCTTTGATGATGATGGACGCAATTTCCTGTTGGATCCGGTAGAAATCATTTCGAAGTCGATTATCCGGCACGGCTCCAAAGGCTTCGGCCCATCTCTGGATATGGGTATCGGATGAAGATTTCATGCAAAGTCATTGCACATCCCTTCTGTACTCCATCATTAGATGGATGACGTAGAATCCATCATTCTCACTTCTTGCCGGTTGGTGGATGTAACAGAAGTCAGTCTTGTGGCTGAAACAAAGCCCAACCTTATTTGTTTTTTTGTGCTGGATGTAGCCACCCCGCATGCCGAAACCCAGCATAGCTCTGTCCAAAACATACTTTATGTGTGTGTAATCTTTCTTCTGTATGTTCTTTGACGGGTCCAAATATAGAGCGCGGGAGTAACGCGGGTAAAGAACAATGAGAACAACACGACACCCCCCCCCCCTGCGCAAAATACACGATCAAGTTTAGCCTCCATGTGTGCAAAGTAACTATTGAAATGCATGAAAGGATGTATGTGTTATAGTGCTATCCGCGGATGACTTACCTGGGATGATAAGGTAGGAGAATTGTTTCTTTGTCCTTATTGCTGACCAAGAATTCTTTGATGTACTGACTCGCATATTGACGGTTGGCGTCGTTGACTGACAAGAAGCCCTCATGCATGTAGTATGGGTCCGTGATCACAAGACCGGTGACTTGCTCTCTCCTGACGATGTAGTTCATGTGCAGTGCATACAGGCGGACGAACGTAAAATTGAGTGTCCTCATTTGAAACATTTGGAAGATGTAATCAAACCTCAGGAAGAAGAGGTCCGTGGGGCATGTGTGGACATACATCTTGCAACTGCTCGGCACATGAACCGTATAAAGTGGGTATCCTAGATCATCCGAGGAGAGGAGGCTTCTCTCTGTCGAAAGCACATGGTCATGGAGTCTCCTGAGATCCCCTTCTATGGCAGCTAGTGCATTCGCCGGTACCATTGGCTCTCCCGCGACATGGATTAATGGCGCATGTTTCATCGATACATGGTCAACCTTGGTCGAAGGCTGCTGACTGCTAGAACCAACATTGCCAGCTTTATTGGATTTTCTCACCGCCGGTCTCTTCCTCTGCTTCTTGGTGGGTTGAGGTGCTGGTGGGTCTGTCAGACCCTCCCTGAGCACCACCCCTAGTGTTGCTGGGCTCAGCATTAGACGACTCTAGCTAAGTAGTTGGGCTTGGGTGGAGCCGACATCTGGAGGCGTGTCCTGCGAGGATTGCATGAACAAAGACTTCTTACACTCCCGAGGACGTTCCGGCTCTGGTACATGCATCTCATATTCATATGGTTGACTCATTGTTACTTCGTTGTCAAAGGCAGTATTGAAATACTGGTTAGGGTTATCGTCGGCCTCTTCCATGTCATGATCCCTATCCTCTTCCATGGGGCAGATGGCATCATCTGCCGGCGGAACGGTTGGCCCTCCTTCCTCATGTCTCTCGATCTCAGCAAGCAGCAGAGACGATGGTTGTACTTGTGTAGGTGGTGTTGTGGTCATACCTTCCTGAGGTCCCGTTGGTGTGCTTCCGGCTACCTCGACATGAAGAAGATTTTTCGGCCACAGGATCGGCCAATTTTTGCATTGGCCAAGCTGCGTGGGGGTCTCGTCATCCTCTCCATCGGTTTGTATCAGACGAGGGAGACCCTCGTAGCCCGCTTTCACACTCGCCACGGAGACCCTTAAGGCATTATTAGGCATCTGCCGGTGGTGAAACAATCGATCCTTAGGCTTCACTATAGTACCCTTCCCCACATCCACCAACCCGCCCTTCATGTTGTAAAAGAGGGTGCACGGAGTGGAGTCTGCCTACAAAGACATATATGTGCGGCGTTAGAGATCCAAAAAGAACGGCAACTAAAGATTAATTAATTAGTTGAGTTGATGAAGGTGCGACGACGCGTATTTACCATGAGGGCGTCGAGCTCAGCCAATGTCAACGGCCCGACATTCAAGCCAGAGATGGAGCTAGGGCTGTTGTGAGAGCTGGGCGGAGGAGCAGGTGCTGGAGGAGGTGCGGGTGCGGTTGCCATACTAGTTACGGGTATGGGTGCGATGTTCATTGAGTTGCTCCCGGTGAAGCTGGGCATGGGAAATTCACTTAGTGGCGCATTTGGATTTTATTGCACCCATGTGACCACTATTGGAATCAAGCTTGTAAAGGCATCCACGAAATCAGATCTATAGGCAGCGATTATCTCAGCTTTGGTCTCAGCTTTTGCTTTCTCCATCACCCGCGCCACCTTCTCATCGATAGTCACTTGACTGAACTTCTTTCTCTGTCTTTTGGCCTCGAGGTCCTCGCTATAATAGTACTTCCAAGTGGCCCCATCCCCGGCGCCATGCACACGTCCATATTGCGGCCGCTGGCCGGGCGGGTGTCCCATCATTATGTTCATGGCTCGGTTGAAAGGAGTGTCCCACTTGTACTTCACTGACGACTGAGTCGACTGAGTCGATGAGTCGCTCTCGGCCGCATGCTTGTGTTGCTCTCTCTGCAAAATGGACCGTGAATCATTTACGAATGCGACTAGAATGTAGTAGACTTCATTGATCAGAACCTAATATGTAAGGTGGTAAAAGGATAATTACCAGTAATCTCATGAATTTCCTAGTTAGCCCGTCGGTGAAAAAAAAAATCTTTTTTTTGGGGTCCCACGAGAATCGGGCCCTGATGAAGTCGTGCTCCTGCTGGTCGGTGAACTCAACCAATGGGTCTGGGATCCCCTGACATTCATGTTCTACGTCCTCCTTAGCCCACACGGGCCTCTTTCCCGTGTTACCATGACTTCCAAGGCGCTGGTCCCCATGTTCTTTGCCTGCAGCTGCTTGCCTCTCTCTGACCTGGCCTTGGCAGCTTCTTCATTGCAAGTCTCCTTGAACTTTTCAAAGTCCTCTATCGTAATTTTTGAATTGTCTACAACAATCTCGGCGTAGGTTTCATGGTCTACTTGAATCGCCTTTTTCACCCTAGTTTTCCAAGCGCTCAATGCGTTGCTGAACTTCCATAGGGCTTTGTTGTTGATTTTTTTCATGGCATCATCATCCCATGGGTCGACTTCGTCATTACGACCGGGGAATAGGAATCTTGCGTGCAACCTAGTTAGAACCAGCTTCTTCAACTATTCATTCTTCCATATTTTTGTGGTATTGATGTTAGCAGTATCCCGTAGGATGCATGTTAGTTGGTTGCCGTAACACGCTGCCACTTCTCGCGGCTCTATTGGCTCGAACTCGCCAGGGTGCACCACCGTGACCACCAGTCTTCCGGTGCCGAGCTCATTTGGGCGTTGTTTCCTCTTTTCCTTCTTGCCCTCACTGGCTTGGGAGGTCCCACCTTCCGTGCTATAGTTAGGAACATCATCAATGCCAGTCTTAGTGCCGGTGTCGTTGGTGGCATTAGTGTCGGCACCGGCGCCACCACCGTCGTCATCCGTCATGACAAGTCGGTCCGGACACCCAGCTTCCTGTCTCTCCTGATCCGCCAGAAAGTCGAGGTAGGCGTGTGCTCGACCTAATTGGGAGTGAGAACCTCCGGCCTCATCGGTGTCGGTCATGTTTCCTAGGGTTCAATGTCGTAGTCATTTAATTATCGAGCTTTATACAATAAAGTGAATAATGATAAAAAAAGTGACCTTTGTTTTGCCAGAAATGTCGTTTCATTCCCGTCGCGACAAATCTCAAGCACTCGATATGTCCAACTTTCTAGCACAAGTCATGCCGATATTCACGGAAAATTTCGGCATGACCTTTGCTAGAAAGTGCACATATAGAGCGCCTGAAATTTGCCGGAATGGAAACGAATCAACATTTCCGGCAAAACATAGGCCACTTAGCAATCAGTTTCCCTGCAAATGACAATAAGCACTATGTGCTGAAGTGATGTCTGTCATCACATGCATGTCAAGTGGATTCACATTACCCAGAGGTGTGCAACAATGATCAAGTCTCACAACATCAACTGCACTTTAGTTTAGGAAACAGAAGAAAACTCATTACATCTCCACATGGCTAGGCAAAGAACAAAAGCAGTAGACTAAGAAGGCAGCAGGCCTCTGTTTAGATGCAAGTTAAGATTCAGAAATGTATCATTTGCCTCTGTATATGTTCACTTTTTTTGCCTCATGAACTACAAATGGACATCAACTACAAATTTAAAAAACTTCAAATGGACAGCAACATAAGCTAACAAATGCTACTGCTCATGAAGTCAATTTGGACACCCTACATAGAAAAATTGGCCCTAACTAAAGAACAACAGGAAAGGAGGGGGTGGCTCACCGCGTGTCGGGGTCAGGGTCACCGGGGCTGAGGGGGTGGCGTCGGGGTCGCCGGGGCAGAGGGGGTCCTTCTCCTCCTCGTCGATCTGCGGAGAGACCAAATTTACTTTATCAACAAACTAAACACTCATTTTCATTTACTCTAGCAACAAAATAAAAAAAAGCATATTAACAGCATTCTAACAATAGGCATTTTAACAGCAAGCATTTGAGCAACATGCATTTTAACAAAAAGCAGTTGAACACTGTAACAAAAAGCATTTTAGCATTTGAACACTCTATGACAGCAAGTGTGGACTATTGTGCCGATGAATGACAACCCCTATCTCCAAACCCAAAACTCTCCAACACTTAGCTCGCCTAAATGTGTCCCTAGACAGGCTTAAAATCCATGGAAACCACAACCAAGGAAATGATCATGTTGGCCGTCAGGCAAGAAAGTAGAACTAATACCTCACTACTCTTACCAAATGGAACTGCTAAAGGAAACATATGGGATATGGCCAGGAAAACTCCATTACCCGTCTACAAAAATTTTGAAACCGATGTGTGTGCCTGTGGCTCGTGGCATACACTCATCAAGCAACTGATACTTAGTAGCACTAGGTGTTTCAAAGGAGCAACCTTGTGAGGTAAATGTAAGCTAGCAGAAAAAACATTATTCCAAGAAATTGATGCGGACAGGTTGTTTGTGTCACGCCAGAATGCAGCCTGATCTAGCTGCTCATGCCACGGCCAAACGTGCAGAAGGAGAACAGCATAAGCTGAACTGCTGAAGTAAACTGTCGAAGCTGAACCAATGCAGCTGTAGGACAATATTCAGACTGAAGATCCTAATGTCAAAACTGAACCAGCGCAAGTGCAGAGCAACATTCAGACTAAAGCTGCCATTATTGAGCTGGCCGCAAATCACGCACACCCAAACCAGTAAATTATTTAGCCTAAACCATGAACGCACGGGGCAATGACAGACAGGGTGAGTCACAGGCACTAGGGCAGCTTCCTCCTCCTCATGGTTCTTGAACAAACAAACAAACTTTCCCAAGAAGACAAGAAAAAGGTGAGAGCACCACCAAGCTTAGCAGCGTCCTAGTCCTAGGGCGCCAAGTTCTGCACCGGCCGAGGTAGAATAGAATCCGGCGGTGGTGGAGATTGTGCGACAAGGGGAAAGAAGTACTACTCACACTAAGCTATTTAAGAGAGAGCCGGGGCTGAAGGGTCGCAGAGGAAGGAAGAGGGGGCGGGAGGCCATACCGGAGCGGCAGGGGGTCGGTGGCCGGCATCGGGGTCAGGGCGGCGACGGCGACGGCGGCGTGGGAGGGGGTCCTTCTCCTCCTCATTGATCTGCAAAACCAAATTTGGTCAGAGAGAGAGCGAGAGCGTCGGAGTGGGAGGAGCCGGGCCAGGGGTGCACCTAGGGCAGGGGGCAGCACGGGGGGAGGGAGCGTCGGGGTGGCCAGTGGCCGGTGTTGGGGTCGGGTGCGGTGCGTGTCGACGGCGGCGTGGGCAGGTGCAGGCGTCGGCGGAGGCGTCAGCGGGTGCGGGCGTCGGCGGTGGGTGGGTGGGTGCGAGCGTGGGCGTGGGCGGTGGCGTGGGCGGGTGCAGGCGGTGACGGTGGCGTGGGCGGGTGCGAGAGAAAGGGGATCGAGCGAGAGACTGAGAGAGAGAGAGGAAAGAGATGGGTGCAGTGGCTCTGTATACGCAAATTAGCTATAGTGCGTCTGGGCAAAACGCGCTATAGCTAACTTAGCTATAGCGCCGATCTAGCAAAAAAGCGCTACTGCTAACATTTTCTTCTTTTTTCTTTTTCTTTTTCTTAGCTATAGTGCTGCCCTCGCAAAAACGCGCTACTGCTAACTTTTTCTTTTTCTTTTTTTCCTTTTCTTTTTCTTAGCTATAGCGCTGCCCTGGCAAAAATGCGCTACTGCTAATTTTTTTTTTCTTTTTTTTCCTTTTCTTTTTCATATTCCACAAACTTCCTTCTTTTTTATTTTATTTTATTTCTCTTTTTACTTTTATTATTCTTTTTCTTTTTCATTTTTCTTTTTCTTTTTCTTTTTCTTTTTCTTGTTCTTTTTCATATTCCACAAACTTCCTTCTTTTTTATTTTATTTTTATTTCTCTTTTTACTTTTATTATTCTTTTTCTTTTTCTTTTTTCTTTTTCTTTTTCTTTTTCTTTTTCTTGTTCTTTTTCATATTCCACAAACTCAGGGGTTTAATTTGGTCTGTCGTTTGAGCAATACCACTGTTACCCTCCGGATAATAATTAGTATAATATATATCTTACATCATTTGACCGCTATCGGCGGTATACAAAATAGCTAGACACACACAAACTTTGGGATTAGTTTGTCATCTTGGCAACGACGACGCTTCAGACTGATCTTCTTCCCTCTTCTGTTCGTTGTCGAATAATTGAGCCCATGGTCGTGACTTTTCCTTCTCCAGGGATTACGATCTTTCGTAGGTAATGTACTCTTCATTCTTCTTTTGACATATGTTTCGTCGTCATCAGCATCATCTTCCTGTTGGAAATATGCCCTAGAGGCAATATTAAATTAGTTATTATTATTATATTTCCTTGTTCATGATAATCGTTTATTATCCATGCTATAATTGTATTGATAGGAAACTCAGATACATGTGTGGGTACATAGACATCACCATGTCCCTAGTAAGCCTCTAATTGACTAGCTCGTTGATCAATAGATGGTTACGGTTTCCTGACCATGGACATTGGATGTCGTTGATAACGGGATCACATCATTAGGAGAATGATGTGATGGACAAGATCCAATCCTAAGCCTAGCACAAAGATCGTGTAGTTCGTATGCTAAAGCTTTTCTAATGTCAAGTATCATTTCCTTAGACCATGAGATTGTGCAACTCCCGGATACCGTAGGAATGCTTTGTGTGTACCAAACGTCACAACGTAACTGGATGGCTATAAAGGTGCACTACGGGTATCTCCGAAACTGTCTGTTGGGTTGGCACGAATCGAGACTGGGATTTGTCACTCTGTGTAACGGAGAGGTATCTCTGGGCCCACTCGGTAGTACATCATCATAATGTGCACAATGTGACCAAGGGGTTGATCACGGGATGATGTGTTACGGAACGAGTAAAGAGACTTGTCGGTAACGAGATTGAACAAGGTATCGGCATACCGATGATCGAATCTCGGGCAAGTAAAAATCCGCTAGACAAAGGGAATTGTATACGGGATTGATCGAATCCTCGACATCGTGGTTCATACAATGAGATCATCGTGGAACATGTGGGAGCCAACATGGGTATCCAGATCCCGCTGTTGGTTATTGACCGGAGAACGTCTTGGTCATGTCTGCATGGTTCCCGAACCCGTAGGGTCTACACACTTAAGGTTCGATGACGCTAGGGTTATAAAGGAAGTTTGTATGTGGTTACCGAATGTTGTTCGGAGTCCCGGATGAGATCCCGGACATCATGAGGAGTTCCGGAATGGTCCGGAGGTAAAGATTTATATATGGGAAGTCCTGTTTTGGTCTTCGGAAAAATTTCAGGTTTTATCGGTAATGTACCACCAACTGGGGCCACCAGCCCCAGAGGGCTGCGTGGGCCAAGTGTGGGAGGGGACCAGCCCCAGGTGGGCTGGTACGCCCCCTCACAAGGGCCCAAGGCGCCTAGGGTTTGGGGAGGGGGCGTCTCCACCTTGCTTGGGGGGCAAGTTTCCCCCTCTCCCCCCCTTGGTCGCCACCCTAGATGGGTTTTTGGGGCAGCCGCACCCCTTGGGGTGGAAACCCTAAGGGGGGCGCAGCCCCCTCCCTCTCCCCTATATATACTTGAGGTTTTGGGGCTGCCGTACACAAGAGTTTCCACCTCTCCCTGGCGCAGCCCTACCTCTCTTTCTCCTCATATCTCGCGGTGCTTGGCGAAGCCCTGCAGGATTGCCATGCTCCTCCACCATCACCACGCTGTTGTGCTGCTGCTGGACGGAGTCTTCCTCAACCTATCCCTCTCTCCTTGCTGGATCAAGGCATGGGAGACGTCACCGGGCTGTACGTGTGTTGAACACGGAGGTGCCGTCCGTTCGGCACTAGGATCTCCGGTGATTTGGATCACGACAAGTACGACTCCTTCAACCCCGTTCTCTTGAATGCTTCCGCTTAGCGATCTACAAGGGTATGTAGATGCACTCCCCTCTCTCTTGTTGCTAGTCTCTCCATAGATAGATCTTGGTGACTCATATGAAAATTTTGAATTTCTGCTACGTTCCCCAATAGTGGTATCAGAGCTAGGTCTATTGCATAGATTCTTTGCACATGTAGAACACAAAGTAGTTGTGGGCGTTGATTTTGTTCAATATGCTTACCGTTACTAGTCCAATCTTGTTTCGACGGTATTGTGGGATGAAGCGGCCCGGACCGACCTTACACGTACACTTACGTGAGACAGGTTCCACCGACTGACATGCACTTGTTGCATAAGGTGGCTAGCGGGTGCCAGTCTCTCCCACTTTAGTCGGATCAGATTCGATGAAAAGGGTCCTTATGAAGGGTAAATAGCAATTGGCATATCATGTTGTGGCTTTTGCGTAGGTAAGTAACGTTCTTGCTAGAAACCCATAGCAGCCACGTAAAACATGCAAACAACAATTAGAGGACGTCTAACTTGTTTTTGCAGGGTATGCTATGTGATGTCATATGGCCAAAAAGGAATGTGATGAATGATATGTGATGTATGAGATTGATCATGTTCTTGTAATAGGAATCACGACTTACATGTCGATGAGTATGACAACCGGCAGGAGCCATAGGAGTTGTCTTTATTTATTGTATGACCTGCGTGTCATTGAACGACGCCATGTAATTACTTTATTTTATTGCTAACCGGTAGCCATAGTAGTAGAAGTAATAGTTGGCGAGACAACTTTGTGAAGACACGATGATGGAGATCATGGTGTCATGCCGGTGACGATGATGATCGTGGAGCCCCGAAGATGGAGATCAAAAGGAGCAAAATGATATTGGCCATATCATGTCACTATTTGATTGCATGTGATGTTTATCATGTTTATGCATCTTATTTGCTTAGAACGATGGTAGTAAATAAGATGATCCCTCATTAAAATTTCAAGAAAGTGTTCCCCCTAACTGTGCACCGTTGCGAAAGTTCGTCGTTTCGAAGCACCACGTGATGATCGGGTGTGATAGATTCTAACGTTCACATACAACGGGTGTAAGCCAGATTTACACATGCGAAACACTTAGGTTGACTTGACGAGCCTACCATGTACAGACATTGCCTCGGAACACAAGAGACCGAAAGGTCGAGCATGAGTCGTATAGTAGATACGATCAACATGAAGATGTTCACCGATGATGACTAGTCCGTCTCACGTGATGATCGGACACGGCCTAGTTGACTTGGATCATGTAATCACTTAGATGACTAGAGGGATGTCTATATGAGTGGGAGTTCATAAGATGAACTTAATTATCCTGAACATAGTCAAAAGATTTT
Organism: Triticum dicoccoides; assembly: GCF_002162155.2. NCBI lineage: Eukaryota > Viridiplantae > Streptophyta > Magnoliopsida > Poales > Poaceae > Triticum > Triticum dicoccoides. The sequence goes on from NC_041393.1 coordinate 46,890,659, forward strand.
TTGCAAATCATGTCGTAGCTCGCGCTTTAGTTCTACTATTTTAGATATGTTCCTAGAGAAAATATAGTTGAAAGTTGATAGTAGCAATTATGCGGACAGTAGAAGGTTTATGTCCTTAATGCACCGCTCGGTGTGCTGGACCTCGAACGTGGTCTGTGGATGTTGCGAACATCTGACACACACATTTTGATGACTACGTGATAGTTCGGTAATATTAAACGGTTTAGAATTGAGGCACCAAAGACGTTTTTGAAATATCGCGGAACATATGAGATGTTCTGAGGGCTGAAATTGGGATTTCAGGCTCATGCCCACGTCAAGAGGTATGAGACCTCCGACGAGTTTTCTAGCCTACAAACTAAGGGAGAAGATCTCAATCGTTGAGCTTATGCTCAGATTGTCTGAGTACAACAATCAGTTGAATCGAGTGGGAGTTGATCTTCCAGATGAGATAGTGATGTTTCTCCAAAGTCATTGCCACCAAGCCACTAGAGCTTCGTGATGAACTATAACATAACAGGGATAGATATGATGATCCTTGAGCTATTCGCAATGTTCGACACCGCGAATGTAGAAATCAAGAAGGAGCATCAATTGTTGATGGTTAGTGAAACCACTAGTTTCAAGAAGGGCAAGGGCAAGAAGGGATACTTCATGAAATGGCAAATCAACTGCTCCTCTAGTGAAGAAACCCAAGGTTGAACCCAAACCCGAAACTAAGTGCTTCTATAGTAAGGGGAACAACCACAAGAGCAGAATTACCCTAGATACTTGGTAGATGAGAAGGCTCGCAAGGTCGATAGAAGTATATTAGATATACATTATGTTAATGTGTACTTTACTAGTACTCCTAGTAGCACCAGGGTATTAGATACCGGTTCGGTTGCTAAGTGTTAGTAACTCGAAATAAAAGCTACGGAATAAACGAAGACTAGCTAAAGGTGAGCTGACGATATGTGTTGGAAGTGTTTCCAAGGTTGATGTGATCAAGCATCGCACGCTCCCTCTACCATCGAGATTGGTGTTAAACCTAAATTATTGTTATTTGGTGTTTGCGTTGAGCAAAGACATGATTGGATTATGTCTATCACAATACGGTTATTCATTTAAGGAGAATAATGGTTACTCTGTTTATTTGAATAGTACCTTCAATGGTCTTGCACCTAAAAGGAATGGTTTATTGAATCTCGATCGTAGTGATACACATTTTCATGCCAAAAGATATAACATAGTAATGATAGTACCACTTACTTGTGGCACTGCCATGTAAGTCATATTGGTGTAAAACGCATGAAGAAGCTCCATGTTGATGGATCTTTGGACTCACTTGTTTTTGAAAAGTTTGAGACATGCGAACCATGTCTATTGGTGTATACGCATGAAGAAACTCCATGCAGATGGATTGTTTGGACTCGCTTGATTTTGAATCACTTGAGATATGCAAATCATACCACATGGGCAAGATGACTGAAAAGCCTTGTTTTCAGTAAGATGGAACAAGATAGCAACTTGTTGGAAGTAACACATTTTGATGTGTGCAATCCAATGAGTGCTGAGGCATGCAGTGAATATCGTTATGTTCTTACTTCACAGATGATTCGAGTAGATGTTGAGTATATTTACTTGATGAAACACAAGACTGAATTATTGAATGGTTTGAGTAATTTCAGAGTGAAGTTGAAGATCATTGTGACAAGAGGATAAAATTTCTATGATATGATCATAGAGATGAGTATCTGAGTTACGAGATTTGGCACGCAATTAAGACATTGTGGAAATTGTTTCACAATTAATACCGCCTGGAACATCATAGTGTGATGGTGTGTCCGAACATCATAGTTGCACCCTATTGGATATGGTGCGTACCATGATGTCTCTTATTGAATTACCACTATCGTTCATGGGTTAGGAATTAGGGACAACCACACTCACTTTAATAGGGCACCACATAATTCCGTTGAGATGACACTGTATGAACTATGGTTTAGAGAAACCTAAGCTGTCGTTTCTTGAAAGTTTGGGGCTGCGACACTTATATGAAAAAGTTTCATCCTGATGAGCTCGATCCCCAAGCGGATAAATACATCTTCATAGGACACCCAAGACAGTTGGGTATACCTCCTATTTCAGATCCGGAAGCAAAAGTGATTGTTTCTAGAAATGGGTCCTTTCTCGAGGAAAAGTTTCTCTCGAAAGAATTGAGTGGGAGGATGGTGGAGACTTGATGAGGTTAATGAACCATCACTTCAACCAGTGTGTAGCAGGACACATGAAGTTGTTCATGTGGCACCTACACCAATTGAAGTGGAAGCTGATGATAGTGATCATGATGCTTCGGATCAAGTCACTACTGAACCTCGTAGGTTAACAAGGACACATACTACTTCAGAGTGGTACGCAATCTTGTCTTAGAGGTCATGTTGCTAGACAACAATGAACCTACGAGCTATGGAGAAGCGATGGTGGGCCCGGATTCCGACGAATGGCTAGAGGCCATAAAATCCGAGAGAGGATCCATGACTTTGGAAGAAATACTTGATGGTCGTAAGGCCATTGGGTACAGATGGATTTTAAAAGGAAGACAGACAATGATGGTAAGTATTACCATTAAGAAAGCTCAACTTGTTGTTAAGATGTTTTCCGACAAGTTCAAGGAGTTGACTACGGTGAGGCTTTCTCACTCGTAGCGATGCTAAGAGTATGTTTGGATTATATTAGCAATTACTGCATGATTTATGAAATCTTGTAAATAGGATGTAAAAAGCATTGTTTCCTCGACGATATCCTTGAGGAAAGGTTGTATGTGATAGAACCAGAAGGTTTTGTCAATCCTGAAAGACGCTAATAAGTATGCAAAGCTTCAGCAATCCTTCTAAGGACTGGAGTAAGCATCTCGGAGTTGGAATGTACGCTTTGATGAGATGATCAAAGATCTTGGGTTTATACAAAGTTTATGAGAAACTTGTATTTCCAAAGAAGTGAGTGGGAGCACTATAGAATTTCTGATGAGTATATGTTGTTGACATATTGTTGATCAGATATGATGTAGAATTTCTGGAAAGCATATAGGGTTATTTGAAAAGTATTTTTCAATAGAGAACCTGGATTAAGCTGCTTGAACATTGAGCATCAAGATCTACGAGGATAGATCAAAACGCTAAATGGTACTTTCAAATGAGCACATACCTTGACATGATCTTGAAGGTGTTCAAGATGGATCAGTCAAAGAAGGAGTTCTTGCCTGAGTTGTAAGGTATGAAGTTAAGAGTTAAAGCTCGACCACGGAAGAAGAGAGAGAAAGGACGAAGGTCGTCCCCTATGCTTCAGACGTAGGCTCTATAGTATGCTATGCTGTGTACCGCACCGGAAGTGTGCCTTGCCATGAGTCAGTCAAGGGGTACAAGAATGATCCAGGAACGGATCATTGGACAGCGGTCAAAATTATCCTTATAGGAATAAGGAAATGTTTCTCGATTATGGAGGTGATAAAGAGTTCGGCGTAAAGGGTTACGTCGATGCAAGCTTTAACACCTATCTGAATGACTCTGAGTAGCAAACCGGATACGTATAGTGGAGCAACAATTTGGAATAGCTCCAAATGGAGCGTGGAAGCAACATTTACAATATGACCTAGAGATTTGCAAAATACATATGGATCTGAATGTTGCAGACCCTTAACTAAAACCTCTCTCACAAGCAAAACATGATCAAACCCCAGAACTCATTGAGTCTTAATCACATGGTGATGTGAACTAGTTTAGTGACACTAGTAAACTCTTTAGATGTTGGTCACATGGTGATGTGACCTATCAGTGTTAATCACATGGCGATGTGAACAAGATTATTGACTCTAGTGCAAGTGGGAGACTGTTGGAAATATGCCCTAGAGGTAATAATAAATTAGTTATTATTATTATATTTCCTTGTTCATGATAATCGTTTATTATCCATGCTATAATTGTATTGATAGGAAACTCGGATACATGTGTGGGTACATAGACAACACCATGTCCCTAGAAAGCCTCTAATTGACTAGCTCGTTGATCAATAGATTGTCACGGTTTCCTGACCATGCACATTGGATGCTGTTGATAACGGGATCACATCATTAGGAGAATGATGTGATGGACAAGACCCAATCCTAAGCCTAGCACAAAGATCGTGTAGTTCGTATGCTAAAGCTTTTCTAATGTCAAGTATCATTTCCTTAGACCATGAGATTGTGCAACTCCCGGATACCGTAGGAATGCTTTGTGTGTACCAAACGTCACAACGTAACTGGATGGCTATAAAGGTGCACTACGGGTATCTCCGAAACTGTCTGTTGGGTTGGCACGAATCGAGACTGGGATTTGTCACTCCGTGTAACGGAGAGGTATCTCTGGGCCCACTCGGTAGTACATCATCATAATGTGCACAATGTGACCAAGGGGTTGATCACGGGATGATGTGTTACGGAACGAGTAAAGAGACTTGTCGGTAACGAGATTGAACAAGGTATCGGCATACCGACGATCGAATCTCGGGCAAGTACAATACCGTTAGACAAAGGGAATTGTAGCCGGGATTGATCGAATCCTCGACATCGTGGTTCATCCAATGAGAACATCGTGGAACATGTGGGATCCAACATGGGTATCTAGATCCCGCTGTTGGTTATTGACCGGAGAACATCTCGGTCATGTCTGCATGGTTCCCGAACCCGTAGGGTCTACACACTTAAGGTTTGATGACGCTAGGGTTATAAAGGAAGTTTGTATGTGGTTACCGAATGTTGTTCGGAGTCTCGGATGAGATCCCGGACATCACGAGGAGTTCCAGAATGGTCCGGAGGTAAAGATTTATATATGGGAAGTCCTGTTTTGGTCACCGGAAAAGTTTCGGGTTTTATCGGTAATGTACCGGGACCACCGAGAGGGTCCCGGGGGTCCACCAAGTGGGGCCACCGGCCCCAGAGGGCTGCGTGGGCCAAGTGTGGGAGGGGACCAGCCCCAGGTGGGCTGGTGCGCCCCCCACAAGGGCCCAAGGCGCCTAGGGTATGGGGAGGGGGCGCCTCCACCTTGCTTGGGGGGCAAGTTTCCCCCTCTCTCCCCCTTGGCCGCCAGCCTAGATCAGTTTTTGGGGCAGCCGCACCCCTTGGGGTGGAAACCCTAAGGGGGGCGCAGCCCCCTCCCTCTCCCCTATATATACTTGAGGTTTTGGGGCTGCCGTACACAAGAGTTTCCACCTCTCCCTGGCGCAGCCCTACCTCTCTTTCTCCTCATATCTCGCGGTGCTTGGCGAAGCCCTGCAGGATTGCCACGCTCCTCCACCATCACCACACCGTTGTGCTGCTGCTGGACGGAGTCTTCCTCAACCTCTCCCTCTCTCCTTGCTGGATCAAGGCATGGGAGACGTCACCGGGCTGTACGTGTGTTGAAAGCGGAGGTGCCGTCCGTTCGGCACTAGGATCTCCGGTGATTTGGATCACGACAAGTACGACTCCTTCAACCCCGTTCTCTTGAACGCTTCCGCTTAGCGATCTACAAAGGTATGTAGATGCACTCCCCTCTCTCTCATTGCTAGTCTCTCCATAGATAGATCTTGGTGACTCGTATGAAAATTTTGAATTTCTGCTACGTTCCCCAACACTTCCCTCATCGGATCACCATACTGGTCATAGTCTTCCTCGTTGGCGACTCCATCCATTCCGGCGATGCTCCTTTTGCTTCTCCTCACGATAACACGGCTGGGATTGATCGGATCAGTTATGAAGAAACATTGTGTCACGTGTTTAGCGTGTACCCATGGCTCATTTTTGGCGATGGCATTGACGGTACCGCTATCATCAGAGTCGGGTATACACATGGTAGTGAAATGTCGGTTTTCTTTGTGTACATTTTTAGCCCATCTGACATGGAACATCATCGCGCTATGCAATCTAGAGTAGTACCGCTATCATCGGAGTCGGGTATACACATGGTAGTGAAATATCTTTCAATTACATTCCCGGTCATGGCTTCCATCGTCACCCCTGAGTTTTGGTCATCACTATTTATATCTTTCTCCTCCGTGTAGAACGTGTATCCGTTGATATCATATGCTTGATAAGTCGCGAGGTTCGTCGAGAGGCCATGTGCTAAGGCGTATATGAGTGTTCTGTTCGGACAACCCTCTTCCGGGGGATTAGCCAGAACTCGCTCTTTGAACCAACGCAAGAAAGTGGAGTTGTGCTCTCTAATAACTTCAGCGTCCGTCTTGTGCACCCCACGGTCACGGTACTTCTTTGCGATGGTCTCTTTGTGCAGTGTCACGAAATCTTCTAACACATCTAGGTGTTGTAGCACTACTAAGTTTGCCTTATCAAGGTTGTTTTGTCGGCCCGAGCGTAACACATTCACATCCCTATGACCGTTGGTGTGACCTTCACCATCGAGCCTTCCACAGTGCTAGTTGACGGGAAAACCAATAACAGGGTCTTTGGTCAGATAACTCTCACAGAAAGAGATGCACTCTTTGGTCAGATATCCCTGGGCTATGCTTCCATCTAGGCGGGACTTGTTACGAACGAATCCTTTGATGACCCCATTCATCTTCTCGAACGACATCATGCTATGCAGGAATGTCGGCCCTAGGTCGATGATGTCGTCCACGATGTGGACACATAGATGCACCATGACATCAAAGAACGCGGGCGGGAAGTACATCTCTAGCTCATTCAGTATGACAACAATCTCTTCCTGTAGCCTATGGAGTTGCTTCACACTGATCGACTTTCGAGAGATAGCATAAAAAAAGTGGCATAGGTTAGTAAGCATCTCACGCACATGTGTGTCCATAATCCCTCTAAGTGCAACCGAGAGTAACTGTGTCATCATCACATGACAGTCGTGAGACTTCATCCCACTGAACCTTTTTTTCTTAGTGTCTAGATATCTGCTTATCTTCCCACAGTATCCGGAACTAACTGTGATTCCGGCAAGGCACTTGAACAATTGATCGACCTCCTTCAGATCTAAGGTGAAGCAAGAGGGGGGGCCATATTGTTCTTCCTTCTTGTTTACTTTTTTGCCCCTATCTTTCGTCTCTGTCTTCGTCTCGGTCTCCTCTGACGACCTTTTACCGGGCATTTGGAGATCTTTTCTGATTTTCAAAAATTGCAAGTCTTTTCTTGCCTTCGGCCCATCCTTGGTCCTCTCCGGCATGTTCATCAATGTTCCAAGCAAACTCTCAAGGATATTTTTTGTGATATGCATTTGATCAAGGCTATGAGGCGTGTCGAGTATGGGCCAGTATTCCAGGTCCCAGAAAACAGATCTCGTCTTCCATATCTTCAGCAGGGGCTCCGACGCCTTTTCTTCATCTTTCCCGGCGAGGGGCACTCTTCCTAGTTCTTCAATAACTCATATATTTCTGCACCGCTATGCTTACGTGGAGGACCTCGATGCTCAGCCTTACCATTGAATAGGTCTCCATGCTTTCTCCATGGGTCATCCTTCTCGAGCCATCTTCGATGCCCCATGTACACGATTTTCAAAGACCCGCCATCTTTCGATAGCTGCAGAGAAGTTGTATCATCCATGCACCTCGTAAATCTGTAATATCCATGGCACACCTGGCCGGAGAGATAGCCGTAACCGAGATAGTCCTGCACCATCGTGATCAGCGCGACTCTCATGTAGAAATACTCTCCTTTTCTTGCATCCCATGTCTTGGACGGCGTTGTCCATAAGGTCTGTAACTCCTATTTCAGTAACCCGAGATACAGATTTATATCATTTCCCGGTTGTCTCGGCCCTTGAATAAGCATAGCCATGTGTATGTATTTTTCCTTCATGCACAACCAGGGGGGAGGTTGTACATCCATACAAACACGGGCCATGTGCTATGATTGGTGTTCTGGTTGCCAAATGGATTGATGCCATCACTACTAGCGCCAAGCACGATGTTCCTTGGATCATTTGCGAAAAATTCAAATTCAGCATTTAATGCTCTCCACTGGCTAGCATCTGCGAGGTGTCTCAGCTTCGGTTCATCTCCATCATCTGGCTTCACCCTCTCCGCGTGCCAGCGCATAAGCTTTGCTTCCTTAGGATCTATGAAATACCGCTGTAGACGCGGAGTGATCGGATAGTACCATACAACTTTCTGTGGAGCTTTCTTTCTGGCCTTTTTATATCGTGAAGCATTGCACTTTGGACAGATGGTTTTTTCCGCGTGCTCGTTCCGATATATGATGCAATCATTGATGCATGCATGATATCTAATATGTGGCAGATCAAGAGGGCACACGATTTTCTTTTCCTCCTCGACACTAGTAGGACACAGGCTTCCCGTGGGAAGAACCTTCTTTAGATACTTCAGAAGCTCATCCAGGCTTGTATCTGTCCATTTGTTTTTTCCTTCATCTTTAGAAGTTCTAGTGTGAAACTCAGGTGGGTCACCTCGGGATTATTGCAACCATCATACAAAGGAGTCATCGAGTCTACCTCCAGTTGCGCCAGTTTGGCCTCCTCTCTAGAAGCAGCTCTATCGCTAGTCGTCTTCTTGCGAAGCAGGTCTCGAACATGCGGGCCCCGCATGGCTGAACTTAGTAGCGACGAAGACGGTGGCGTGTCTGCGTCTTCTTCGCCTTGAACTGCCTCTTCGCCATCGACATTTCCGAGGCCGTCTTCCTCTTCGGGCACATAATCGGTCATCTCTTCGTCAGGTGGCCCCATGTCGTTATTTCTTGCCCTGTCGACGTCCTCTTCATCATCATCATCATCATCATCTTCACTTATCCACCGAGTATGGCCATGCATGAAACCATGCATGAGCAGGTGCGCCTTGAATTTACCACCCTTAAAGGGTTCGAGCCTGACTCTTCCTTTGCATTTTGGACATGGACATAGAACATCCTTCAGTCTTTTTTCATACATGTCATCCACAGCGGATTGCCAGTATCTTTCCACCATCCTTCCATTGACCTTCATGATCACCTGCGGGCGGAGCAAATATTATAACCATGTATATATTCATGCATGGATCAAATTCATACAAAAATTCGGCATGACCTTCCCTAAACATAGGATATATTGAGTTTGCATGCCCGAAATTCGCTGAAACGGAATTGAATCGACAATTCGGCAAACCATAGGCAACTCATGTCACTCACATGCCACACACAATTTGGTATATTCATATCGTACATAGTTTCGGTCCTGATCGCAAACACACATATTTCCATTCTTGCACAGCTCTTTTTTTGCTCACCTATTTGTCGAGAGGGATATCGAGCACCTTCTTATAATTAGCTAGTAGCTCTAGATAGTGAGGTACCTACATAAATATAGCTCCAACTAGCTAGGGGGAGAGAGAGAGCTATGAGAGGGAGGGGGAGGGCATTAATGGAGGGGGT